>NW_020954556.1:4365012-4654004 GCF_900497805.2 Vombatus ursinus | reverse complement strand
AAGTGATTTGCCCTTGTTTGATCATGTATAGTAGTTAATGTTGGAGAAGGGGTACAAACTAAATTCCTAATTCCAAGTCCAGAACTTTTTCTTCTAGGGCAGTGAATTTCAGGGGCAACTAGGTGGCTCAGTGGATAGAGCCTGGAATCAGGAAGACTCATCTTTCTGAGTTCAAATCTGGCCTCAGACAAGACATTTATTAGTGTGATCATGGGCAAGTCACCTAACCTTGTCTCCCTTAGTTTCCTCATCTGTAAAATGAGCAGGAGAAGGAAATGGCAAACCACTCCAATATTCTTTACCAAGAAAACCCCAAATGGGGTTACAGAGTCAGACATGACTGAAAATAATTGAACAACAAAAGTGACTTTCAATCTTTCTTGGTCTTAAGACTCCTTTACACTCTTAAAAATCACCGGGGACTCCAAAGAGCTTTTGTTTATGTGGGTTATATCTATTTACTGTAATAGAAATTAAAACTAATAAATTTTAAAATATATATTTACTAATTCATTTAAAAATAACAATAATAAACTTATTACATGTTAACATATTTTTATGAAAAACAAGCATTTTTCCAAATCAAAAAAATATAGTGAGAAGAGTAGCATTGTTTTACATATTTTTGCAAAGTTTTGTGACGTCGAACAATAGCAGACAGCTGGATTTTCCTATCTGCTGTTGCATTCAATCTGTGGTTATTTTAGTTGAAGACTATGAAGAAAATCCATCCTCACACAGATACATCATTGAAAAAGGGAGAAATATTTTAATAGGCAAATAATGTCTATTATTATTATGAAAATACTTTTCAACTCTCATATCCCCTGAAAGGGTCTCACACATACTTTGAGAACCACTGCACTACACCATCTATGTGATACCTTTCCTAGAGTGAAGACAGTCATAGTAATTACGATGGCAGCAGGTTTAGCAGGAATGTACCTGATCAGGTCAGATACGAGAATTTTTATGTCCTTGAATTTGTAAAGGAAGGAATGAAAAATTTCATATTGAGATTTTTCAGGTAACATATATTGAATATGTTCTTACTTTGTCAAAAGGTTTTTCAATTTCACATCTTCCTGATATGCCAACAGTCACAAAACTAAGTTGTTAAAAAAAAAATTTTGAGGTTCCTATGCATAGTAAAATGCATGTAGTGAGTAGTCAGTATTTGCTGAGCTCTGTATCAGATATTAGCTTAGTGGGTACCAGGGGACATTCTAAATTTTAATCACATTATTTTCTCCTACCACTCCCGGCCCCTCATCTCCACATTCATAGTAAAATGGTGATAACAGATGGAAATACAGAGAAATAGCTTGTCTGTCATGGAACATGAGGTCACAGCTCCCAAATCTGCTGAGTAGATTATTGGTATTTGGGTTTTACTTTTATCTGCACTAATGTTCTCTCCCATTATTGTTTGTAAGTCAAAGTGAACTGTACTTTGAATAAAACAATGAAGCTGTATTGTGATAATTAGATTCAGAAGGAGATGGAAAGCTAATCAGCTTTTACCGTTTTACCTTCTTTCTCATCTTTTTCCTGTTCCCACTATAGGCAGGAGTTAGATAGAACAACTTGATTCATAGACTGATTCAAAACATCAGACCAAATAGAAATGTCCTCTTTCTCTCTTTTAACCTTTCGTGATTCTGGTTAGTGGCTTCCGGAGAGGTAGAGAAAGTAGAAAAGTGTTCAAGTTTTAAAATAGGACAGGGCCTGTTCTTCTGGTATAGTGGCAAGAATATAAGACCTTGGTTCAAATTCTAGCTGTGCTACTTTTACCTATGGGGCCTTAGTCAAGTCACTTGGGCCACTTAGTCAACCTCCTTGGGCCTCAGTTTTGTCATCTGATAAATGGGGGGGAGGACTAAGGTTTGCTATCTAAAGTCACTTGCAGCAGAGGTGTCAAACATGATGCCAGTGGGTCACATTTCTACAACATTCCTGAATGTGCACCAAACCAGATTAAAATGTAATTGGGAAATATTTAATGAAGTAAAATATGATAAAACATAGATAATAACACATTTTAAAATTAAGCTAATATGCAATCCAGATGTAACATGTACAGATTAGCTGCCTCCGTTTCTATTTGAATTTGACACCACTGACTTATAGCTCTAAATTTATGCTTCTATGCTATTTTCATCCCTTATCTCTCTTCTCTTTTACAGCTAGACTCCTGGAAAAAGCTATTTTATGCAAGTTGCTTCAATTTTCTTACCTCCCACTTACATCTTAGATTCTTGCATTCTGGCGTTTCCCCTTGCCACTAATTTACTTAAACTATTTTCTCCTGGGTCGCTAACCATTTCTTTATTGTGAAATTTAATATCCTTTTCTGGGTTTCATCTCTGCAGCTTTTGACACTTAGATTACCTCCTCCTAGATGCTCTTTTCTCCCTGGATTCTCCTAATGCTACTATGTCATTGTTTTCTTTCTATCTATTGGGCTTTCCTACCTTCTCAGTTTCCTTCCTTTCTAGGTTCGTTATCCATTTATCTTCACCTCTAAAGAGGTGTACCCTTGGGCTTTGTCTTAGGCTCTCTCTTCTCTTTCTACACATTCTCACTTAGCAACTTTATCAACCCCATGGATTCTACTATCTTCTCTATGCAGATGACTCATATCTACACATTTCACCTTTATCTCTCTCCAGAGATTTAGTTCCACATCTTCAACTGTCTGCTTGACATTTTTACCTGGATCATAGGATTATACATTTAGAACTGTAAATCTAAGGTCATCAAATCCAACTCTCTCTTTTTTCAGATGAGAAAACTGAGGCCCAGGGATTTTAAGTGACTTGTATAGGTTCCTGCAGCTAATAGGTATCTGAGTCAGAATTGGAACCCAGTTCTTCCTTGTTCCAAGTCCAATGCCATTTCCATTATATTATGTTGTCCCATAGGCTTCTCAAACTCAACATTTCCAAAACAGAACTCATTTCCTTTCTAAGACTATCTTTATTTTTATCTATCCTATTTCTGTTTAGGGCACCACCATTTCTAGTCACCCAAACTCAAACCCAGGAATTATCTTTAACTGTTCCTTTTGTCTTACTTCCAATAGTTAGCCAGTGGCTGTGTTGGACAAGTAAACACACTGACTGTACCATTTCTTAGACTAGAGACATGGGAGGGTGTCTAGCACCTCTCTCACTAGCAGGTTTGCTTTTGATCCGGTCAGACAGGAAGACAGGAATGGAGTCATAATAAGGGGTTAAATAAGCTTACTTTATTCTAGTCTAGTCTTCTCAAAGAGAGTTTGCTGATAATGGGAGCTCCAATTCCTACAGCATTCCCTAACAACCCTTCTTGCAGGGGCCAGTGTGAGTTGGGAGGCAACTACCCCTCTTCTTGATGGGGTCAGCTGAGACCAGCACAACTTGTGCCCTGCCCTAAATCCCCTCAAACCTCAATGGGAGTCAGCTGAGGCAAACACAGATTCCCTCTCCCAAGCCTTGATGGGGGCCAATCAAGGCATGCACAGCATTCAGCCTGCACATTCACCCCATGGGGGTCCCCAGTCATTGATCAGTGCCCACTTGCTTTATAGGGTAACAGACAAAGAAGACATATTGCCAGCAATAGCCACACAATTTTACATTACTTCATCCCTATATCTACTGTGCAAGCATGGTAGAAACTGTTTTGAACCATGATCGTGAGAACTCATATCTAACACCTGGGAAGTAGAGATTGTTATGACTATGGATACTGGGAAGAAAACTCTAGGAAAGAATAACAAAAAATCCACTTCACACACACTAAAATTCACTTTACTTACAGGCTGTCTTATTAGTTCTACTTTCTTGACTCTTTGCAAACTTTAAAGTGCCATATAAATGCTAGCTATTTTTGTTGTTGTTAATAATAATTACAAATGAGAGGGTTGTACTAGATGACCTTCAAACACTCTTCTAGCTCTAAATCTATAATCTTGTTAATGAAAGAAAATGGTTTGATGGGTTATTATGCTCAGGATCTAGTGATGGGATATATAGCCCCATTACTTTGAACTTGATCTGGCTATTAAAAGCCTCACAAAGGCAGGGGTCAGACTTAAAATATCTCATCCAGCACCTAGCATAATATCCTTATTAAATGGTTGCTTGGTGGGTGAATGAATAAATGAATGAAACCCTTGAAGGTATGAAGGCTGGTCCTTCACTCTCTCCTAGCATATTAAGTTAAATATTATGAATTTAGGAATCCAGAATACTAGGAATCATAGTGTAATGTACTGCTTTCATGTCTGGACATTTTATTTGCCTCAAAAGGGCAGGAAAATGGCATTCATATGGGAGAAGCAGCTTGAGACAGCTCTAAGAACCTGAGAGAAAACTGACCCTCATACAAATGTAATATGAGAATCTGTTTGAAAGCAGCTCAAAGGCACAAGAACTAACTGAAGGTGTTGGTGATTATAAGGCATGGTTGGCCATCAGTTCATTTACATATTGTTTTCAGGTATTTGAAGGATATAGCTGAAACCATAAATCACAGAATTATTTGGAAACTATGGGAAAATTTTATATTGTTTGTGTTATGCCTGCTCAAACTGTGGCTTTTGGTTTATTTTCAACCTGAGTTACAGATGGGTTATTCATGAGGAAGTCCTGATTTGAGGCATTGCAAGCTATACATAGGAGATGATAAGAAGTTAGCTTCTGAAGAGAGAAGCTAATGGCCAACATTGCTTTTTATTTTTTGAAAGAAGTAAAGCAGAGAAGAATCAGAAGGTGATAGCAATTGCTTTGGATGGTGTCGGATGAGTCCAATAGACTGCAGATGCTGAGAGATTGTTGGAAGAGGGCTCTGCAGTTGCTGAAATCTGTTTGGAGGAAACACAATACTCCTCATGTGTTAATGTACAGAAAACTGACTGAGTTTATTGCTTCTTAGTGTCATCTACTGCCTGAGAGAGGGGAAACTTCTCAGGGCCTGTGGTCCTTTACTTACCTCCATGGCTTGTGAGGGATTGACAGAAGAAAAAAGATAGGTTTTGCCTCTACTTTGCTGTGAACTGTGCTGATTGGAGAAGATGTGTTACTTTGCTGAGAGATAATTATAGA
Organism: Vombatus ursinus; assembly: GCF_900497805.2. Taxonomy (NCBI): domain Eukaryota; kingdom Metazoa; phylum Chordata; class Mammalia; order Diprotodontia; family Vombatidae; genus Vombatus; species Vombatus ursinus. The sequence continues at coordinate 4,648,914 of NW_020954556.1, read as the reverse complement.
AAACAGAAACTTCTGCTATTTGAAGAAGAATGGGGAAAGGGTATTTTGCCCTATTGTTATCTACAGTTTGAGAGCAGGGGAAACCCATCAGGGGTTTGCCTTCATTGTTCTTTACTGTCTTCATGCCTTGAGAAGAGGAAACCTCTCATAGCTCCTAGAGAACAAATCTGATTACATTGGCAAATTCAAGGCTTAACAGAACTGCTGTTTTGCTGAGAGTATAATGCTGCAGCATTATCTCAAGAGTTGCTTTGGTGCCCTGAGAGTAGCAGAGAAGGAGCTTTGTTCCCTAGGAAAGCAAAGAGGCTCAGAAAAGGAACCAGTGACATGGTGCATACTGGTTCCTTAACAGAACTTATACCCAGGCAAGCAGTCCAGAATTGTGAGGCACATAGATTCCCTACTCATGTGCCTCATTTCTGGGTTTCTGTGTGTACCCAGTCTTTCCCACAGATATATTGTTCATCGATGGGAGAATATGTTACAGGTTCATGGACAGATGATTATATTTTGATTATTCCTGCTTCTGCCTTCTATTGAGTAAATGATATGATTATTTCTGCTTTTACTTACTGTGGATTTAATGGTATGATTATTCTTCCTTTTGTCTTATTGTTTAGCAAATATTTTGTTTTTAAAAGCCAGTGGTATCATTGTGACTGATTTTGTGTGAGTGGAAGCACACCAGTGAAGGGGTGAGGGATGGTGGTGGCGCTGAGGAGCTACCATGATGAATAGTAGTAGGAGTGTTTCCCTCTCCCACATCCAACAATTACGCCTAGAACTCTAAGACTGAATTATAGCCATATCGCTATCCCTTTGGAGAATCACCCCAGCCTGCCAAAATAGGTGCACATATGTTGAGTGAACCAGCCTAGGGACAGAGGGTGGGAAGAGAGAGTAAGGAAGTATGAAGGGTGGAGAGGAAGAAAGAAGAACAGAGAGCCTGGGAAGAGTTGGGGTTGGTGCCACACAGGCTACATGAAAATCATGAATGTAAGTACTAGAAGGACTGTTTGAAATAATTTAGTTCAATCCCCTCATTTTATGGATCAAAAACATGAGGCCCAAAGGGGTTAAAAAGCTTTTCCAAGATTACACGGAATTTGAATCCAGACCTTCTAACTCCATATCCAGCATTCTCATTACTCTAAAGATTATTTAAATTTGATACTCTAGGTCCTGAATAAAAAAAGATAATAAAGTTATATCTTTCAATACTTGAAGGTTCTTCCTGATCTTTTATTAGAAAAACGTGGTATGGGTTTTATTCTTTCAGATGCAGAGGATAATTTATATCTTTTGAAAATGTACTGAAAAATTATAAACATTCCAATGAGGAGAATCTAAAAGGTAAGACTAGGGATGATGCTATTTTTATGTGGCTAGATTTTTCAAAATCCAAACTCTAAAAACAGTTCAGCTTAAAAACAGCTCAACAGGTTCAATCCTTGTGTAAGTAGCAATTAAGATCAGGTCAACGTTTTCTTTTGGTAGTTCCAAGCTTTGAAATCCAGAGGGACAGAAGTAAGAAACTTATATAGGAAATCATTATCAGATAGTCTCTATCTGTTAAAGCTGGATGACTCTGAATTTGTTGTGTATCTGGACTTAATCTTTGAATCTCTCATTCCTCTCTTACCTCTCCTATGCAAATATCACATTTGATCTTGTATCATAGTTCCTTGTGTCTATGCTTCATCCCCCTACTAAGCAGGCATTTTACCATTTTTCATTTTTGTATACATACTACCTTGCACTTTGAAGTAATTATAATTTACTGTCTGTATATTTCACATATGTAATCTTGGATCTTCACAACAAATCTGTTAGGTATTTAGTATAGCTACTATCATTTTCATTGTATAGATAAGAAAACGAGCTTGGAATGGCTTGCCTATCGTCACTGACCTACTAAGTGGCAGCTTGCCCATAGTCATATCACCAGTAAGTGGCAGAACTGAGATTTGAATTTTAATTTACCAATTTTAAATTCAGTGCAATCTCTGCTATATTGAGCTGTAGCCAGTTAACAAATGTTTGTTCAATTTGCACTGTTACTGTGCCTCAACTTTTCTCTGAATGGGTTGATGGTAGGGTTGGGTGACTATCACAAGAGGGGCTACGTGAATTCCTATTCTAACAATAAGAACAACTGCTGGGCTTAACAGGCAGAATATTGTGTCTTCTCCCTCTCCACCAAGAGGCCCCTCTGCCCTGGGCTCATGAATGCAGTGACAGGGTTCAATCCTGAGGAAGCCTGACCACCTAAAATAATGGTCAGATTCTTTTCTCAATTCTGTGACTCATTACATCACCACCTTGGAGCCTCATGGAAAAATTACTTATACCTTATGTTTGACTCATTTCTATGGTCTTTGCAAAGAAAGGAGTAGAAAAGTTCTCAGTGTACATAATGATTCAGATATGGGACAAGTATGTATTTCCTCCACACAAAAGAAATCCTTAATATAAGACACACAAGGGTACACTGACAAAAAGACATCAGGATTTGGTAATATAATTACTGTTACATCTACCGAGGAGGTTGAGACTTAAGACCATCATCAAAACATGCAGTATTTTGTAACACTGCTGAATAGGCATTTGACATTTCACCTTTGTTCTGCACTATCTAAACAGCTTTTTTCAGGTAGATGTCTTTTGGCAAGCCATGTCAGAGAGTTGAGTTCCTTCCCCTGATGACAGTATCATGTTCAATGCAGAAATCCTTCTGGCCATCTGATTAGACTTGGAAACTCTTGATCTCTCAAACTCACAAGAGTGGGTTTGTTTCATGCCTAGATTTATCCATCTTGAGGTTTGCATTCCCCAAAACCCGGAGTCAGCTTGGCTAGCCAAGCTCCTGCTCCAACAGCCACACGGTGGTAGTTGCCATTTCTTCTGGGTGTGTGAGTAGGGAGGAGAGCCATATTCTTTCCCTAATCCATTTAGGAATAAATTCTACCAGACCTGACATGATCTATAGTCAGGAAGAGAAAAAGTGACCAAAAAGGTGAGTCAATACTTTTTAAAGATCTGTTGGGTCAACAGCTCTTTCTGTTTTCAGAGGCCAATAAGAGGATTGCTTCGCCATTTCAAAGTGCTTGAGTCCTCTAGTACTGAGTTACACATGGTTGGTCAGGAGATAGGGTAGCTTTGTCTATGCCCTCTGAACCACAACCATACAGATTTGGCTTACCTGTGTGAGGTAGGACAAGGGAAGGGTGAGAGATACTTGAAGGAACTCAGGAGAAAGGTTTACAGTAATATCTCCCTGTGCAGAATGGCAAATGATATATACTACTTATTTGTTGTTATTCACTCATTTCAGCAGTGTCCTACTCTCTGTGACCCCATTGGGGTTTTCTTGGCAAAGATACTGGAGTAGCTTGCCATTTCCTTCTCCATCTCATTTGACAGATGAGGAAACTGAGGCAAACAGGGTTAAGTGACTTGCTCAAAGTCACACAGCTATTAAGTATCTGAAGCTAGATTTGAACTTAGGAAGATGAGTACACTCTATCCACTGCACCACCTAGCTGCCCATACTACCCTATACCATCAGGTAATTTGTATGGACCTAACACTACTGGCCAGGATTATGTTGGGAATTGACAGGAATTTACTCTAATTAGAATAGTAAAAGAGTAGACAGGGGTTCGTTGTTTCAAAGAAATGAAGTAATAATAATAATGATTAAAAAAGATGAGCTAGACTAAGAGGTTCTTTTCCTGTTGGCTGAATGCAACTGTAGGTAAATGGCTGTAAATACTTCCTGAAGCCTCAGTTCAGCAGAAAAGTCTTCGTGGATGCTAGCAGCAGCTGGTAGACAAGTATCTGAACAGCTATTCAGTGGTGAAATAGCAAATGGTAGTAGCAACTCAGCAGAAAAACAGCAGATGGCGGCAAGACAGAGGAAGTATCACAGCACATGATATTGATAGTCCTAAAGGAAAGCAGCAAATGGTTGTTTTAGGCAGAGGCCTATTAGCTAAGACAAAACTCTAGTGTTAGTTGATTTAGAGCATTCCCTTTCCCATTGGTGGCGAGGGAATTGGTGAGAGGAGAGTGTGCACCTATAGGATTGGGGGTGGTAGGAATTTTTCCTTGTTATTTACATTGCTACTGTGCTAAATTAATTTTTTTTAAAAATTTGAATTAATAATTCAATTAATAAATTAATTTAAAATTAATACATTAATAAAATTCAGCTCCTTTGGTTTGGTAAAAAGGGAAGCACCAGAGGCTTGTTAGCTATGGCTCTAAATAGATACTGACCTGAACAGGACTTTGAACCTAGGTATAGTTTTTAGAGGACTTATCCTGAGGGGAAGGGGTAGATAATTTTAATTACACACACACACACATTTAGTGCTGTGTCAGTACAAGAAGTTTATTTGGTTTTCTGGACTGTTATTCTTTCTTGTGACAAGTTGTCTCTGCCCTATATACACATCCCTCCTTCTGCATGTACCTTCTCCTTTTTCTGGTATCTTCTAAGCCTGGAATCTTCTGTTAGAATATTCCATGGCCCAGGGTGCATCCCTGGTGCTTCCCTGTCTGATGTGACATCAGAGTTAGGAATCCAATCAGGTATACCCTGGGTGAAACCCTGCTGTTCCCTCTAAAACACCTAGCCCCCTTTTATCATCTGCAAGCTGGCTTGATGCCTGAGGTATATTTCCCTCAGGAGACCAATTGCACCAAGATGGTTAGCAACAGCTCGATATAACCATGTACTAAATCCAGGCAAGAACCCCTACCAGGACCATGGTAAATGTCTTTCTCTACCCGAGGATATGGTGGCATCTCTACTTGAATCCTTCTCCTTCCTTTCTCAATCCCATTTTCAAGGTATTGGATACTGTCTTTGTTTGAGGGATGGTCACTGCCCTACCTTAGTTTGAGGGATGGTCATTGTTCTACTTCTGCTGCTCCTCCGTGCTCCCAATTATGGATATCTCCAATTAATCTATATGGTCTTCCTTGAAATGTACCAAATGAAGACCTGTTACTTTCAGCATTGGATGTTGGGTCTGATGGTTCTGGGCAATCCCTATGAATCCCCAAACTACTATAACAAGCACTAACTTCTTGGAAACCACTGGACTAGGTGTTAGAGGGGATTTGAATACATGTAAGGTAGAATCCCAGCTTTCAAAGAAACTATAGGGTAATACAAATGCATGAATTATTATAATACACAGGAGAATGACAGATACCACAAGAGAATGCAGGCCTTTATTACCTCTCACCCATACTACTTACTCTACTAGCCTCCTGACCCATCTCCCTGCCTGTAGGCTTTTTCCTTTCTAATCAATCCTACGTATCACAGCCAAGAATTTTTTTTTTTTTTTTTTAGTATTGTAGCCTTTGTACTGTCTGAAGGTCTGGGGGCTTATTTGGTTGAAAATGAAAAGGAGGGCAATATAATAAAGATGACAATACTGCTTAAATTACTTATTCAGCATTGTACCAAACAAACTACCAAAGTATTTCTTTACAGAGTTAGAAAAAAAAATCACAAAATACATCTGGAGGAACAAAAGGTTGAGAATCTCAAGAGAAATGAAGAAAAAAGTGGGAAGGAAGCAGGGGGGCCTAGCAGTACCATATCTCATACTGTACCACAAAGCAGTGACAATCAAAATCACTTGGTGCTGGTTAAAAAAGAGAGAGATTGGTCCATTAAACAGAAGTACACTACACACTCAAGTCAACCAGCACATAGCATAGTGCTTGATAAAATCTAAGATCCCATGTTCTGTGTATGGACTCACTGTTTGACAATAACTTTGAAAACTTAGGTGTAGACCAACATTTTACACCATATGCCAAGATAACCTCCAAATGAATATATTACTTAGATATGAAAGGTCATATCATAAATTAGAAGAGTAAGAAAGAAAATACCTTTCTCAGGCATAGATAAGGGAAGAATTCATGACTAAATAAGGAACAGAAATGAACTGATCCTACCCACGCTGGATGGAGGAGGCTTAGGCCTGGGCTGCTTGCTGGGTATGGAAGGAGATGCGATTCCTAGTTGGTGGCAGGGCAGCTAGCGGCAATAGAGTTGGGCCTGCACTCAAGAACACCCAAGTAAAAATCCAGCTTTACTAGCTGTGTGACTCTGAGTAAGTCACTTAACCTCTGTTTGTCTCAGTTTCCTCAACTGCAAAATAGGGATAATAGCACCTACCTTGCAGCTTTATTGTGAAGATCAAATGAGATGATACTCATAAAAAGTGTTTTTCACAGTCCCTGCCACATGGTAGGAGCTATGTTAACACCTGTTTCCTTTCCTCCTTTCCCCCTGGAGGAGATACTGCAGACACAATGCCTGCAGAAGGGGCTGAGTTGGTCTGAGAGCTGCTTGAGAAAGAGACAATATTGTTCCACACATACTTTAGGAGAGGCACATGAAAAAAAAAAAAGCTTTGGAAGCTGCTCACATGTAGAGGAAGCTGAGTCCTGGACATGTTCCTGATTTCCAGGGTACCTCCCTAGAGATCTTAGGGCACTACCCTTTGAATGAAATCAGGGTCTTTTTCTTGGTTTGAGCAGAGATCTCATCCCACTCCCAGTGAAGACTTCATTTACTCTTGTGTATTTTCTGGTACATTCTAATCTGAAGAATTTATCCAGTTTCTATTTGTTGTTTTGCTTCGATAAATAGGCGTATTCACTATTTGCTATTTGTGATGGTCTTTTATATAAACAGCATTTGGTGGGAATGTGTTACTATAAGCTAAGATCTGGAAACAAAGGAAGCAACTTTTATCTTGTGAACCAGGTTCTCCCCTAGTGAGGCAATATCTGAGGGGGCAGAGAGATGTAAATACAGCCATATCCTTTTCAGAGTTAAGGAAAGGAAGTAACAAACACCCAGTCAAGGCCCTTCTCCTGCTCTCCTCAAAGGCAGATATTACAGTTGAGAGAAATTATTATTAATAACCAATATCTTGGGGAGATTCAGAGCTCTCACCTTCTTCCAAATTCCTGATTTTAAAAAAGTTTAGTCTTTTGAAGGACATTACTGATAATGAGACTGAATTAACTGTCCTCAATCTTGGTCAGACCCCACCCAATTTTCCAAGGAATTTAATCTAAGGTGGGGAAGCCCATTGTGTTCTGCTCAAACTTGGGTGGAGACAGATCTTTTTGTCTACATAGCCCAAGGCTGTGGTAGTCTGAGTATAGAGTGGACATGATGTCACTGTCAGCGCCTCATTGAACACCTACTCTTCAAGGGTATACAAACTGTGAGCCCTGCCCACCATGATTGTCCTTGGTCTAAGAGAGATGCTAAATGACCATCCTTTTGTTAATAACATGCTATTAACTTACTAATAAAATAACTAAACTACCCAGAAACGATGTCTCTGGAACCCTTTCTAACCGTCACACAATCTTCCTGGGAGAGATATGGGCCAAATTCCATACCATTCACAAGCCACATTTAGACAACTCATGGAACATACACATATCTTATATGAACACTTACACAACTTACCCATAAAATTAAAGTTTCTGCATAAATGAAACCAATGGAGTTAAAATTAGTTAATAAATACTTATTAAGTTCCTACTATGTGCCAGGTACTGTGCTAAATACTTTTAACAAATATCTCATTTGATCTTCATAGCAAACCTACAAGGTAGGTGCTACTATTCCCATTTTACAGTTGAGGAAACTGAGGCAAACAATTAGGCAATAAATTAGAAGGGAAACAGGTAATTGAGAAAAACTTTGCAGAAAGTTTCTTTGATAAAGGTTTCATGTCCAAGATATACAAGGAACTAATTCGAATTTAACAAGAACAAGAGCCATTCTCAAATGAAATGAATATGGTCAGAAGATATGAACAGTCAATTTTCAAAGTTAGAAATCAAAACTATCAATAAACATATGAAAAAATTCTTCACACCATTAATACCTAAACAAATGTAAATTAAAGCAACTCTGAGGCTCTACCTCACATTTTTCAGATTAGCAAAAATAATAACAAAGAAAAATTACAATTATTATTAGCGGTGCTGTGGGAAAATGGGCATAGTAATGTACCATTGGTGGAGCAATGGATTGGTACAATCATTCTGAAAGGTAATTTGGAACTTTTGCCTCCAAAATCATTCAACTGTGCATACCCAAAGATACCATTACCAGCTCAATATACCAAGAGATCAAAAAGAAATGAAAAAGACTCACATATAGAAAAATATTTGTAGGGCAAAGAACTGGAAGTTCAAGGGATGACCATTAGTTTATGGAATGGCTAAACAAATTATGGCATATTAATGTAATAGAATATTCTTGTGCTATAGGAAATTATGAAAGGGATAATTTATGAGAAACCTGGGAAAACTTAATTTATGCAGAACAAACTGAGTAGAACTGGGAGGATAATTTGTAAAATAATAACATTGTAAAGACAAACAATTTTGAAAGGCTTAAGAATTCTCATCAATATAATCAACCTTGATTCTAGGGGACCTGATGATGATACACACTCCTCACCTTTTACCAGAGGTGTACTTTTACTCAAGATGTAGAATGGCACAAATTTTTGTACATGGCTTACATGAGGATTTGGTTTGTTTAACTATTCATATTTATTTTTTTTTAAATTTTTTTCTCAACTTGAAGGGATGTGGGGAGAGAGAAACTGGTGATAGAGTTGCAGAAAAGAAGGCCACTGTAACAAGTTTCTGAAATGCACAGAAGGAATGCTAGAAGGAATCAGAGACAGAGGACAGCTTTGAAAGTAATATGTTGAATTTACTATATACTTGAAAAGAAAAGTTAGTTTTACCTAAGGAAGATTTACCATTTCATATACAACCCTACCTTTCTTTGTTTTGGAAGTGCTCATTTTGTTGTTGATTTATTTGTTCGTTTATTTCACAATTTTTAAAATGGGGAAAAAATGAAAAGGAGGGGTACCTTCTCCCTCCTCTGGCCCTTGGAATGTAAGTGCTGCCAACTGAGTTCAGACATTCCCTTTTCCTCTCACTGGACATGACTCACTCTCCAGTCACTCCACCCTTACAGAGAGATTTTCTTAGCACATGCCTGGCCAAGGGGAAACAAAGAAGAAGGAGGCATCAGTTACTCCGGCAAATATCCTTTCACTTCAGGGGGAAGCTATGGTAGGTAGCTGCCCAGCCATGAACTTGAATCTTGGCCATTTGGTCAGCTACTCAGAGTCCCCCAGCCTCCAACCTTTTGGTTCCCAAACTGTGAGCAGTCCAGGGCCACAGTGAACTCATAATAAAACTCAAAGGGGTGCTGGAGGATATTTTACATTTTTGAGGAAAACACAACAATACTTAATACCTATTGGTGGCTCAAATACTAATTTACGGTAGTTTATAGTTCCAAGGTTAGATAGTGCTACATTCCTTTCAGTGATGTGCTGGAGTGTTTGAAATAAGTTTTTGTTTACTTGTACTTTTGGTTACACCAGTAACTTCTAGAACTTTCTCATTTGTGATATCACTTCTTCGTGAAACTGAGCTTTTGGTAGTTGCTGTGATGAAAAGCAAATATCCGGTGACTATTAACGTGGAACAGGAAACTAGGGTGGTGATACCCAATCTGATTCCAAGGTTTGGGAAGCTGCACAATGCCCAAAAAGTGTACATAGGACATTAGTAAGTAACTGTGATTATTTAGAATGAAATAAAAATATTACCTTTTCTTTCAATTTATATGTATTATTTTTTCAAACAGTTACTAAGTTGTTAGGAATAAATACTTATTAAGTTGTTGGGACCTAACTACTTAATAAATAGAACTGTTAGGTAATTATTTTGGCTGAGGGGTACCTTGAAAAAGGGGCAGCTAGGTGGCCCTAGTGGATAGAGTGCTGGGCCTGGAGTCAGAAAGACTCATCTTCATGAGTTCAAATCCAGCTCTAGACATTTATTAGCTTTGTGACCCCGGGCAAGTCATTTAACCCTATTTGCCTCGGTTTTCTCATCTGTAAAATGAACTGGAGAAGGAAATAGCAAACCACTCCAGTATCTTTGACAAGAAAACCCCAAATGGGGTCATAAAGACACAACTGAAAAAATGACTGAACAACAACAAATCTTAAGAAAAAAAAAAAGACTGAGACACTAAGGACTCCTGAAAGCAAGAAAGTTTGGGAATTGTTCTAATTCCCCATCCAGGCCTCATTCAGTCTCTTTGCTCTGACACTCCTCCCCCACCTTAGTGTTTTGGGTGCCCTCTCCTCATGATGGCAAACCAAGGTGGTCTATTCTAGCCCCCAGGACTTCAACGCCCAGAATCTAATTTCTCCATGTTAGAGACATACCACCAGTTACAGTATTTTAGAACTGGAAGGTACTTGGCAGTTATCTAGACCAATTCTTCCTTACCTAAGCAGGCATTCCTTCTAAAACACCCCAAGTGGTCATCCAGTCTCTATTTGAAGATCTCCAGTGATAAAGAATTCACTGTGTCCTAAGCCTCCTAATGCACAAGTCTAATCATTTTCTTTTGTAGAAAAAAATAACTTTCAGTGATTCCCCATTGCCTACGAATAAAGTTAATACTTCTTAGCCTGGCATTTGAGGAGTCTCCAAAAATCTGTCTTCAACTTATTTCTCCTTTTTTTTGTTAAAAAAAAGTTATTTATTGATGCCTTTTGTTTTTATACCACAATCATTTCCTCTTAATCCCTTCCTCCACATTGAAATTTATATAAGTGACTGCCCTGGTGCCCATTAATGGTGTTCTCGTAATTTGAAGAGTCCCCTACAACCCAGTTCCATTTAACCACTTAACAGTCAAGATTGTATTTTACAAAGGAATATTTACTTCAAAGGTACACAGTAGCAAGAAAAAAAACACCATACAAATATTACCCCACTCACCAACACCTGGGGGGCATAATCTTTACCTACACCACCTCAGTCTCTGGGGATGAAAGGAGGACCAGGTTCACAGTTTAGCTCAATTCCTAGATAGCACAGTCCTATCAAGTTCCAAGCCCAAAGTCCTTCTTGGTCTTGAGTCCCAAGTATCCTGGTTTCTCAGAGCTCTCCTGCTGGGTCTGGAGACCCCACTGCCTGTTTCTAGAACTGGAAAGGACAAACAAAGCAGACCAAAACCCCAAGCCTATTTCTCAGGGCCAAAAGACCTAAAAGCTGCTTCCCCTCACCTAGCTTAGTTCATGGCATTGGTCCTGTGGGTGAACAGGACCTTCACCTTTTTTAGATGCTGGTAGGATATGGGGGACAAGGAGGAGAGAGAGAGAGAGGAGGGGAAAGGGAGAGATAAAGAGAGAGACAGAGAAAGAAAGAGAGAGACAGATGGAGGGAGGGGGAGGGGGAGAGAGACACACACACACAAAAGGGAGGGAGGGAGGGAGGGAGAGAGAGAGATAGACAGAGGGAGGGAGAGAGACAGAGAGACAGAGAGAGACAGAGGGAGGGAAGGAGAGAGAGAGAGACAGAGGGAGGGAGGGAGAGAGAGAGAGAGAGAGAGAGAGGCAGAGGGAGGGAGGGAGAGAGAGGGAGAGAAAGAGGGGGGGAGGGAGAGACAGAGAGACAGGAGGCTACACAGCACCTAGCAGAGTTCATGGCATTGGTCCTGTGGGTGAACAGGACCTTCACCTTTTTTAGATGCTGGTAGGAGATGGGGGGCGAGGGAGAGAGAGAGAGAGACAGAGAGAGACAGAGGGAGGGAAGGAGAGAGAAAGAGACAGAGGGAGGGAGGGAGAGAGAGAGAGAGAGAGAGGGAGGCAGGGGGGGGGGGGGGGGGGGGAAAGGGGGGGGAGGGAGAGACAGAGAGACAGAGAGAGACAGAGAGACAGAGAAAGAGAGAGACAGATGGAGGGAGGGGGAGGGGGCGAGAGACACACACACACAAAAGGGAGGGAGGGAGGGAGGGAGAGAGAGAGATAGACAGAGGGAGGGAGAGAGAGAGAGAGAGAGGGAGAGAGAGAGAGAGAGAGAGAAACTGTATCAGTCTGGTAGTTTTAATGATATAGCCTCTTCCAGTTATGTAGTCAATGGAAAGAGGCCATTCTGAACTATATGGTAGGGTAATAGAAAATATCTTCTCTCAGAAGCAGGTCCCTGGTATCTCCCAAGAGATCACTCCATGTTAGGTAATCTGCTCATATGCAAAAAAAAAAAAAAAAAAAAAAAAAAAAAAGCCCCATTACAATTCTTTTATTACAAAGAAAAAGAAATACAGTCAAACAGCACTAATTTTCATAGAAAACTTGCCTTACAGCATATACCACATTCTAAATCCATAGTACTCTATCTCTATTTTAAGAGGAGGTAGATAGGTTCATTATTAATTCTGAGGTCCTTACAATTAAACAGAATTCTGCTGCTTTTTAGTAGTGTTTATATGTATGGTATTATAGTCACTGGGTAGATAGTTCAGTTTCTGCTTATTTTTCTTTGCCTCAGTTCATATGTCTTTTGATGTTTCTCTGAATTCCTCACATCCATCATTTCTTATGGCACAATAATATTCTATTACAATCATAGACCAAAATTTATTCAGTTACTCTCTAATTAATAGGCACATTTTTTTAACCTCAGTTTTTGACGTCACAAAAAAGTTCTACAAGGAATATTTTGCTTTTATTCTGTCTTTGACTTACTTGGCTATATACCTTACCCTCAGTGCGTCAAAAGGTGGGAAGAATTTAGTGACTCTTCTTATATAATTCCAAATTCCAAACCAGTTTTTTCCACCTTACCTCATACTACTCCCCATTATATGCTCCATGCTCCAAAACAAAAACTACTTGCTATTCACTGAACTCAACTCTCGCTTTCTTACTTGTGAATGGATAAAACAAACATTAATTAAGTGCCTACTCTGTGCCAGGAATTTTGGTAAGAGAGTTACAAATATTATATCATTTGATCCTCTCAACAATCCTGAAAGGAGACCACTACTAGGTCAGTATCCCAAAGAGATTTTTTAAAAAGACAAAAAGATCTATTTGTACAAAAATATTCATGGCAGCTCTTTTTGTGGTAGCAAATAAATGGAAATTGAGGGGATGCCCATCAATTGGGGAATGGCTGAACAAATTGTGGTATATGATTGTGATGGAATATTATTGTGCTATAAGAAATGATGAGCAAGATGATTTCAGAAAAAGCTGGAAAGACTTACATGAATTGATGCAAAGTGAAATAAGCAGAATCAGAAGAATATTGTACATAGTAGCAGCACTATTGTATGATGATCAAATGTGAATGACTTGGCTATTCTCAGCAATACAATGATCTAAGACAGTCCAAAAGGTCTCATGGTTATAAATGCTATCCACTCCCCCACAGAAAGAGCTGAAAGAATCTAAATACAGATTGAAGCATACTATTTTTCACTTTCTTTATTTCTTTATGGTTTTTTTTTGGTCCATTTCTTCTTTCACATCATGACTAATATGGAAATATGTTTTACATGATTGTACATATATAATCTACATGAAATTGCTTACTGTCTTAGGGAGGGAAGGAGAAAATCTGGAACTCAAAATTTTAAAAAATGAATGTAAAAATTGTCTTTACACACAATTGGTAAAAAAAAAATACTATTAAAAAAAAACACCAGAGAAAAAGGTGCTATTTTGATGCCCATTTTACAGTTGAGGAAACTGAAGCAAACAGATTTGCCTGGGGTCATACAACTAGTAAGTGTCTAAGACTGGATCTGAAATCAGGTTTATCTTGATTATCCACTGTGCCACCAAGCTGCTTCTAAACCTATGAACCAATACAAATACTTCTACACTTAAAAATTTAGCTCACATGCCATCCCTTCCACTAAACTTTTCCTGATCGACCAGATGGAAGGAATTTTTCCTTAATCTGAACTCATAATACTTTGTTCTTTTTGTTATTCAATTCTACAAACTTTTATTAAGCTCCTACTACATACAGAGCACTGTGCTATGAAGATACAGAGTTTAGACAAGACTTTTGTGCTTGTGGAGTTTAATAGAGGACATTACACCTACACAGAGAATTGTAACACAAAATAATATGTAGTTTCTGCTGGGATGTGTTTGTCAAACCTTAAAGTACTACATAAAAGTCAGCTATTATTACCCAACCTTCTGTCTTATTTAATTGGGGGTTTATTTAGAGTAATGGTAGCCTAAGGGGAATTCATGGTAAAGGAATGGCAAAAGACAAGCTGGGCTAGGGGGACCACTGAAAAGACCATGTAGACCTCTTTAAAGTTTCTAGGCAGCTGCAGATATAGATAAATTGAATCTTTAGGAGGGAGGACAACATAAGTGTTCCCTCATGTGAGTTTTCTAAAGTTGTGAAGTCTTTTGAATTTCCTAGACATGTTGAGGTGGGGATGGAGCACATAGAAAGTGAATTTAAAAGAAAAACAAACCAACAACCCAGTCTTTCAACCCTAGACATTTAGTGCTAAAAGATAGTGACTTTTCTAGAAAAAGATTGTTGTTGTTGTTGTTTGTCCTTTGCTCTTGAAGAGGACCATGACATCAGGAATGGGATGCCATGACTTGCAAGTGAATTGGATTTAAGTGAGGGAGGGCTGTGCAAAGTCACCAGTCTCACTTTCTTCTCTGCAGTCATCTGGGTCCAGTGGCAAGACATAGATCAGGACGACTAGAGATGGTCCTCTCCTAGAAAAAGAAAGGGAACTATGTGAGACATAAATTAATGAATCAACAAGCACTTTTAAAATGCCTACTCTGTGTCAAGCACTGTGCTGATGCTAAGCATACAAGTACAAAAGTGTGATGGGTCCTGCCTCCAAAGAGCTTACATTTTACGAGGTAGATGCAATATGTTCATAGATACGGCAAAGCAATTAGACTAAAAGAATATCCTTCCAGCTCTTTCTTGATAGATATCACTATGACATCCTGAATGGATTCCATATGAGAAAATGCCTCTATTCTCAGGTGACTATTGACCTACAAGTAGAAGAGAAATTTAAACCCTGGTTGGTACATGCTACTGAAATGCTACAAGAGCGACAGATGTCAAAGTGAGTATGATTGCTGGAAAGCCTCAAAAGTCCTGCATTTTGAGATTTCAAATGTTAAATGTTAAAATGTTAATGTTAAATGTCAAATGTTAAATGTTAAAAATTCTTTTATGGCATGTGATTGCTTAAGGTTACTGGATTAGCTCTTTGGGGGTAAATCAGATTCTTAATTAAAATTCAAGTGAAATTCTAGCCAACACTGTAACTAGCAATTCTTACTGCTGGGGCAAGCATCACGTGTATTTCAATATAATTGGCTTCCTTCTCTAATCCAGTGTATTTTATTTTATTCATTTAAAAGCATTATTCTGAGAAAGGGTTCAGGGCTCCACCAGACTGCCAAAGGGGTCCATGACACATTAAAAAAAAAAAGGCTAAGAGCCTCTGCACTACATAAATGTTAGTTTTTATTTTTAATGATGAATTCTGGGGTATTTTGATTTTTCAGATTCCCTGGCATCTGAAGAATGGAAAGAATACCTTATGACGAAGCTCAGTTCTAAATCTGAAATGTTTTCACTGAATGAGTGGGATACATGGTGTACCCCTGGTCTCTGAGGACTATTCATCTCTATAATTCCTGATCATTTCAAGGGCATTCTTGAAGAATTGTCCCTTCTAAGCTGGAACACTCAAGAAACCATCTGAAATAACTGTTCATACAAGACATTATTACTGTGTCATAGAACTTATAGGAGTAATATGAAAAGAGACTATGAAAATTAGAATGTGTGTGGAGGACTGGACTGTGGAACCCTGGGCAAACTGCTTAATCTCCATCTACCTCAGTTTCCTCTGCTGTGAAATGAGGACAATAATAACATCTACCTCCATTTGTTGAGAGGACCAAGTGAGATATTTGTAAAGTACTTAGCATAGTTCTTGGGCATATAGTAGGTGCTTAATAAATGCTCATTTCCGTTCTTCCCTCCAGAACACTGAATAAACAAATTGTGAATTTGGGACTGTCCACCTGGTAGTAGTTCTTAGTAGTAGCAATGAGTACTAATAGATTCTCATGGCAGTGGAGGATAAGAGAAAGACTACTTTCATTTGCCTAGTAGAGTTGACTAATTTGAACACATGCTACATGAGATGTCTAAAGCACCAGCCATATCTGAGTAGGTCATAGGAAAAATGGTGGGTGATATGCCCAATTTATAGGTACTGATCTATGTGAACAGGCAGCTAGGTGCCGCAGTAGATAGATTGCTGGGCCTGGAGTCAGGAAGACCTGAGTCAATGACCTCAGACACTTACGAGCTATATGACCCTGGACAAGTCACTTAACCTTGTCTGCCTCAGTTTCCTCATCTGTAAAATGAGTTGGAGAAGGAAATGGCAAACCATGCCGGTATCTTTACCAAAAAACAAAAAACAAACAAAAAAAACCAAATGGAGTCATGAAGAGTCAGACAACTGAAAACAACTGAATAACAACAAACTATATTAGTAGAAAGATGGCACGACATGGGAAAAGATAACTGTAGGTGTTAGGCTAGAACTGCTGATCTAAAGTTGGCACTGTTATGTATCAGTTTTGCCAAATATCTGCTAAATCATATGCTACATAGTATCTCAGCAGGGAGTGAATTCTGATTCTGAGGAAAGGAAAGCACTTAGTTGCTGGCCACACCCAAAGAACTACAGTGTTCCAAAACACTTTCTAGAATTTAGTGGTTACCAAGATGTGAAAAAACTACACCATCATCGCAAAGCTAGTCAATGATCTCACTCATGGATGTCTGCTTAGAAGGAATTTTTAAAAGGACAGAAGTGATTTAGAAATGGTGCTTCGATAACAGGAACACTTAGAGCAGAGTAGAGGGCTCCCATGAAAAAGCTCTGGGCTGGTTGGAAACTTAGATGGTTTGGACCTCAGAAGTGACCAATGATGCTTAGCAGCACTGAAATCAGGATATCACAGGAGCAGGGGCTTCCAGGTCCATAGCACACCCTGGGGAGACGCTAAAGAAAGGACTGAAGATTCAGTGCTCTCAACTTCAAAAATCCATGGGAACCTAAAACCTACCAGTGTTCTTAGTGTAGACACACCCTAGGAGGTGAAGATCAGAGTAAGAAACCAGCTCACCCAGTTCTAGATCAATCAAGGTCTCTGCCCCACCCAAAACTGCAGTAGAGGGTAGAGACTGGCCCTAGCACAAAGCTCCTTGAGTAAGCAGGAGAATATATGGATCATCATAAAGAATTATTATAGATTCAGAGATACTCTAAAATCAAACCTGGAAGATGACAGTAACCTCACAACAACTATAAGCAGAGACATAAAGATGTGGAAGGAAAAAAAAAACCTTGCTTTGTGGGCACAAGCTTGACAGTGACAAATTTTATTATTCGAATCAATCTATTAAACATGTCTGCTTAGAGAAATGCATAAAAGAAAGAGAAAACCCAAAGGAGCAGAAATCCATTTTGCCTTTGAAAATCTCCCTCTACTGAGCCATTTTGGAGTTATAACATATAGTATTCTCAAAGACAAAATGCCACGGTAACTTAGTTACAGAGCTCAGGTGAAAGTTCAGTTAAAAGGGTTAAATCCTCAAACAGAACAATAGTCACGTAAGGACAGGACCTGTTTTTTGCCACTTTTCATATCTCCAGGGCTTAGTATAGTGCCTGGCACATAAGTAGGTACTTACTAAATACATATTGATTGACTACTTAATTACTTTATTATTTGATTTCTAGGGATTTTCTTGGTCTGTAACCAAGGATGCTTTGAGCTTAGAATCTATTTCCTTTCCCTCACATTGAACTCAAGAGTAGAATGAGGCAGAATGAGGACCACAGGATAGAGAGAGTACTCTTACATAAGCAAGCCCTGTTACAAACACTTGCTATTTTCAATGGCTTAGAAGCTGTTTGGTACCAGAAAAATGATGGCTGCTAGAAACCTATTGCATTTGCTATACAGGGACTCACAAACAAGACATGACAGTCTTTTGGTATACAGCATTCTAGGGCCCCAAAATAGTCTGTTACTTAAAAACTTAGAGTTTAGTTATATAGAACATAGTTCCAGGTATGGAAAAGCAACAACCCATTGACTTATATTGCAATGAATGCTAAGTTGGATGCCACCAGCCAGAGATTGAGACTTTTTCTAGGCAGGCATTTAGGGGGCCCAGTAGATAGCGCACTAGACCTAGAGTCAGGAAGACCTGAGTTCAAATATGGTTCCATATACTTACTAGCTTTGTGACGCTGGGTAAGTCACTTAACCTCTGTTTATTTCAGTCTCCTCACCTGTAAAATAGGGATAATAATGTACCTACCTCTCAGGGTGGTTGTGAGGATCAAATGAGATAATATTTATAAAAATGTTTAGCACAGTGCCTGATACATAGTAGGAGCTTAATAAGTACTTTGATAAATAAATAAATTACCTTAATAATACCCTAGTAAATACCTTCCTTCCTAGTTCCAGTTTAGGCCAAGAGGAAACACCATGGAACTATGGTCAGATGGACAGTATGCAGCGTTGACTATGATGATTCTTATCATCAAAAAGGGCAAAGCCAGGGGGACACTGAAGCCAGCTCCTACCAGCTAGAACCAATTGTTACATTTGAATTTCAAAAATTAGCAAACTACAAATCAGGAACTGATTTAATGTTTTGCTGATTGTCTATGTGTAAGAAAATGATAGAGAAAATGTTGATGATATGAATTAAACTTAAAAGTATGTTCTGTGTACTTTCTGGAAAGCTGGTTGTTAAAATATACCATCATAACCCTAGATCAAAGTCAGAGGAAATGTAACTTTTGACATATAATAGTGAAGCTGAGAGCCTAAATCTTCTCCCAGAAAGTGTTCCATCAATGGAAGTAAATTGTATAACCTGAATTCATTATCAATTCCTACACTGATTGAATGGAGATAATTGATGGAGTTATTTGCAAGATGGTGTCTTAGAAGATATAGCATTGGACAAAAGGAAGGGACATGATGTTAAAATGATTTGATTTAGCTCAGCTGCTGCCAAACTATTGTTGCAAGAGTAGTAGAAGTTATAATTTTTTAATATAGTAATATGTTGAATAGCAAGGGAGCCCCTGGAAGTTATGAGGTAAGTGCCATATCAATAGTTATGAAATCCCTTCATGATGATTTTGGATACCCAGATCAAAAGAAAGCTCTAGAGCTGATGTGGACCAGGTTCTATGGATCTAAAATGACACATGTGAGCATGAGGCTTGTTCTAAAGTATCATAAGATTTAGTGTTAGAAAGGACTTTAAGAATAGCTAGTCCAACTTCCTCATTCTACCACTGACGAAACTAAGACCCAGATAAGTGGAGCGATGTCTTCAAGGTCCCAGAGGTAGTGGTGCCATGATTCAAACCTATGCCTTCTAATTCCAAATCCAATGTTTATGTAGTGAGTAGGTTGGCCAACTCTCTTTCTCACTTGTATTTCCAGAAAGGTATTGCTAATTCAAGCATCTTACCCACAGAGGATAATCAACAACAAAGTCTTTGGAGCTGGTCTGCTTTGATTTAGTGTCCTGGTGGGGCAGGTCAGAAGAACATGAGCAACAATCTAGATGCTAAGTCATTTTGCCTTATGAACACAAGCCAACTCATCCTGAAATGAGGGTCTTGAAGGGAGGTGGATTGTGTAGGGCCTTAGTAAATGACTCGCCTTTCGGGATTCACTGTGAGTTTGTGAGCAATCCGTTCAGAGGAATATTTGATCTGTCAAGCATTTAGGAAACCTGGAACCACGCCTTCCTTCCCAGCAGCCTCACGGGGATCCCAGCCAGAACGCTGGGTCATATCCTCTTAAATATACTGGGAAAACTTAGGCAAAAGCTGGAGGTTCAATGGAAACGATGTGCAATTGTACTGGCCCATAATGTCACCAGGGAAGATGCTGCAGGATTTGCCCTGAACTTGTTGGGGTTTGGGAAGAATTTGGGATGGATGCTTATTGACCTGTGCTTTGTAACATCAGAGAACAGAGAAAGCTAAGAGACTCACATTATGGCAAAATAGTAACAACAGAGTGCAGGGAAATGAGGACTGGTTCTGGAGTCACAGGGTCTGGGTTCAAGTTCTGCCTCTGCCGTTTACTACTTGTGTGAATTTGGACAAGTCACTTAACCTCTTTGGATCTCAAGTTTCCTCATTTGTAACATGAGGAGAGGGGCAGCTAGGTGAGGCAGTGGATAGAGTGCTGGGCCTTGAGTCAGGAAGACTCATCTTCCTGAGTACAAATTTGGCCTTAGACACTAACTGTGTGAACCTGGGCAAGTCACTTAACCCAATTTGCCTCAGTTTCTTCATCTGTAAAATGAGCTGGAGAAGGAAATGGCAAGCCATCCCAGTATCTTTGCCAAGAAAACCCCAAATGGGGTCACAAAGAGTCAGACATGACTGAAACGATAAAATAACAACACAAATGTATGTATGTATACGTATATCTGCAAGACATAAAAGTACAAAACAAAGCACTTTGTAAAATCTGATCATGATTACTGAGGATAATAAAGGGGGTAGTGTCTGAATTGGGCTTTAAAAGATGGATAAGAGTTCAACAGATGAAAGGTGGCATTCTAGGCGTAGGAAATGTGTCTTGATATAGAGATGGGAAAGCTCAGGAATTATTTTGAGGACACAGAGTAGTTAAATTAAACTGGAGCAAAGAGTACCCAGAGAGCAGTATTTTTAGATAAAGCTAGAAAGGTAAGGGAGTGCCACATTGTTGAAGATATAGTGTGCCAGGCAAAATAATTCGAACTTTTCCAGGAGTTCTACATGGAGACATTAAAGATTTCTGAGCAGACTGACATGATCCTCTCATGAGCTTATATTCTAATTTTTACTATATTTATTTTGTACATCCTAATTAGACCTTGTTTCTTGATATTTGGGTACAGGTCTCATTTATCTCTCTATCTCACTAAGCACGGTGCCCTGCATGTAGTAGGGGTTTAATAAATATTTATGGAATATTGTTGAGTGGGGGTTTAGAATTCACTGGGGAAGTGCCTAATTCTTTTCTGAAATAATTTAATCTGGTCGGAGGTAATCTATTCTTAAGTTATTCATTATTTTAATGTTCTTATATGTGTATATCTAGGATTTAGAAAAATCAGGAATGTTCACATAACAGAAATGAATCTATATGTATGTATATATTTTTAAAATGTAAGGAAACCTTTTTTTCCCCAAAGCAGTATCTGTGACTCAGAACAGGAGTCATGTGAAAGTGTTCAAAAAGTCCTTTATCAGTGAGGGAGCCAAATTCTTTCTTTCTCTATCCAATCAAGATAAAAGCTGTATCTGAAGGAAAGTACTGTTTATAGATCCTGTGACTGGTACTCTTCCAAGATGCTGTTAAAAAACTAGGAAAGTATCCACTCTGTGAGCCAGAAAATTGCAATAAGAATAGGTTCTCTATCTAGATATATATAGACTCTTGTTTATGATTCTAGAGTTCTGTTTGCTGAATTAATAAAGAATGCAGAATTTACATGGCTTTATTTGAATATAAAACATAAGTATGTTGCAAAGACTGAGGTAAATGTCTGAGGAAGCATGCACACTAATTTGTCTTGTTTATCTTTCTAATGTTAAATCTAACCATTGGCTTGAACTAGTTCCTGTCTTCATTAATGCCATTAATGCCTATTCATAAATGGTAATTTGTTTGAATTCCCCACAAATATGTTTGATTTTTCACACTTTTTGTATTCTGCAACTGGAACACAAATGTCTCCAATATTTTTTCATAGTTATGTATAATCACACCACCGAGCCTTACCTAAGATGATGGATAATTATCTTTCACAGTGAAATTATAAACATAGTAATTTTTCTCTGCTATGGATGTTAGCATATACATATAATAATAATTAAAAGGTGGTATTCACACAGAGCTTTTAAGGTTTGCAAAGTGCTTTACAAATATCTCATTTTATCCTCACAACAAGCCCTTGGAAGTTGGTGCTATTGTCATTTCAATTTTTATAGATGAGAATACTGAGACAGAGCTTAAGTAACTTGCCAAGCATCATGTAGCTAATAACTGTCAGAGACGGATTTAAACTCAGGTCCTCCTGACTCCAAGTCTAGTGTTCTCTCTAATTCTCCACTTAGCTGTCAATGGTCTGTAATTTTCTTAGATAAAAGAACTCTTTCTTTCAATGTATATATCACCTGTTTAGAACTTAATAGATCAGACTTACAGAGTTGCCCTAAGTTTATAGAAATTACTTAACTTGTTCTCTCTCTGCACATATATATGTAGTAATATATTACACGTAGAAAAATATACATTTGAACTATGTATGCATAATATACATACATCTATAAATATATACACACATACATACATATCTGTATCTAGCTAGCTAGCTAGCTCTCTATCTATCTCACATGTAGGATAGGAGTGTCATTATGTGGCTGCAAGAAGGCAGAATAGATGCATCTCTCGTCTCTTCTCTAAGGGAGTCTAATTCCTGCCAGGAGAGGAAGCAGAAGGTGGAGGGCAGAGGCTGACCATTACAATCTCTTCAGAAGGAGGAGGTCCTGGGCTAGAATTATATCTATCTTCTTCCTTAAATATTATTAGTCTAGGAGGCATAATTTTCAGATTCAAGCTAAACTTTTGATTACTCTTTATTATTGGGAAAGTAGGACCAAGGTTTTGTATCTCAACTCCTTTCCTACCAAATAGTAGTTTTATAATGAACACACACAGGAAGGAGCAAAGAAACTCATTTATGCAAGTTGATAGCAAGACAGAAATCAGAGAAAGTACACATAGGAGAATATGTACTAGACAACATAGAGTGAAAGAGCTCTCCCATTGGGAGTGGGGTAACTCAGTTCAACCAAGAGAGAGTCCCAGATTTCACCCAAGGGAAAAGTGCCCAAAGAGACTATGGAACCCAAAGAACCTCTCCTCTCTTCCATTCTTTCCAACTGTAACCCACATCTCACATAAGTAAAGAGCATTACTTTCCACCAATGAGAAAAAAGTCCCATACCAATGGGTTTTGGGATTTGGGTTACATATTACACATATATCTCTGTTTCTACACACACACACACACACACACACTCTCACACACACGCACACACACACAGTCTTGTCCAGCTGTTCTCATCTTCTCATCATCCATTTCCTTTGTTTCTCTATCTACTTCATATGTACATCATGAACTGAGTCCAGCTGTGACAGTTCTTCTGCCACTGATCATGAAAATAATTTGCTTTAGAAATATTGGTACATATTTCTATTTTTTTCTCCATATTCATAGTCCTCCTTCAAGTTCTGTCTTGGTTGAGTCTCACACCAAGTTTTCTGAAGACTTGTTTTTCTCTTTTTTCAGGAAGGAAGGAAATAAGCATTTATTAAGTTCCTACTATATGCCAGGTACTGTGCTAAGCACTTCACAAACATTATCTCATGTGAGTCTCCTAACAACCCTAGGAGGAAGGCGCTGTTATTATCCCCATTTTTATAGTTGTGGATACTGGGGCAAAGAAAGGGAAAGTGATTTGCCCTGAGTCATACAACTATAAGTGCCTAAGGCTGGACTTGATCTCAGGTGTTCCTGACTCTAGGCCCAATTCCCTATCTGCTGCCTCTAGGGAATTTCCTTAGATATAAGAACCTCCTAGATATAAGAACCGTTCATGACTTTCTATTTTCCTTCATAAGGTTTTATAAAAGAGTTTATATTCTAAACTGATGTCACCTTTGGCGACCATATCTCTCTGTATGGTAAAGGGGTAAGATTTTTTGTAGTGTCCTTTGGCCTCCAAGTTATGACTGTTGCTTTATGTCAATTAAACTTCTATAGAAAAGGGTCATAAGACCATAGCACTATCTTTCCTTTGTCTTCCATTATTCACCAGCAGCAGCTTGTCATGTGGACAGCTACTTGTCACTCCATTATTTTTTCTTTCGTCTTTATCTTTGTCACTTCCCAGACATCTCCACATTATGCTGCTGGTGCTGTGAACTTCACTTCCTACTAGAGGTCCTGTGCCTGAGATCATGAACGCTGATTGATGAGTATTCACCTTAGCAGCCATGGAAAAGCCCACCATGCCACCTCCCATGTACCTCCATGCTATGCAGTCTTAATTCTAGCCTCCATCTCCCATTAGAATTTGGGCTCCCACCCAACATGCCCAAAACCTGGGTCTACCATGCCAGTTACCAGGCATCTCTATGTTAGGCTGCTCTGTGCTTCTTTCTCAACTCTACTGTTCATGGAAAGCATGTAAAATCAGTCACAACTCCAATCATTCCCTCTGATTTCCCTGGCCAAAACACACCTCCCTGACCTTCACTCCCCTAAAAATGTTGGTTTTCCCTATAAGAATACAAGCTCAGTGGCAGAGACTGGCTTGTTTGCTTGCACTTGTATCCTTACCTCTTAGCACAGTGCCTGGCATACAGTAGGCACTACATAAATGCATCTTTCCTTCCCCTCTCATTTTACATCATTTGGCATTTGGCATGTCCAGTATCTCTTGATCTCTTCATACAGAAAAGATATATAGGCATCAGTCTCTTGAATAATCTTTAACCTTTTAAATTTCTTAATTCTGAATTACATTTTTCACCACCCTACCGTATCTTTGCATTAAGATCAATAAGTATTAAGATGCATATTGACCTGGCGTGAAAAATCTCTTTTTCCCATATAAAGCAAAAATCTTTGTAATCCCATTTCAGTTGACTAGAAGGTATAGAATATACAAGATACCATTGTGTTTAGCAATTATTGATTATATAAAAAGCATTTGACTTAGAGCAAAATGTGTCCTAAAGTGTCATCCATGGAATGTTAAGATAATAGAAGATTTCTTGGTAGATTTAATCACAGAGATATCTATTAAATGATCCTCTAAACATCAATATCAAGCACAGTATAAAACATGGAGATGTGTGTTTCTTAGAGGTGTTTGCCACTATCATGGAGGATGTCCAAATAAAAGAGGGCTTCCCTACAGATGGTGATGCAGATGCTTCTGTTTGTACATGACATTGTGTAAATTACATCAATCTCCACAATACTACAGAGACTTTTCAATGACATCTATATGTAAACTCTAAAGAGCTTAGTTTAACAATATACCCAAGAAAATCCAAAGGGATGAAGAATGCTTATTTGTCTAGTTTATGATATTCATTTGGAAGGACAGCTCATAGAAGTGGTTTATCAGTAAATCAAAAGATACTGCATACGGACAATGATCTGGGTCTAAATTTGAAGAGGAGGCAGATTGGACTCAATTGCATAGGATACATTACATAGTGCTTTCAACCATCTCAAGCTGCTCCCTGAAAGAAAAGCCCATTTAAAAGAATACCAGTGTTCTTCTGGAGATGCTTTGTGATTGTGAAACATGGACCCTTGAAGAATCAGAGTTATAGGTAAACCAAGGGGATGATGGTGAGATTCACTGTGGGCATAAACATGCTGTCATATATTACCAGTAATGATTGGTGTGAAAAAAAGTGGAGTGGAAGATACTCCCTAGAAATATATCATTGGGGGCAGCTAGGTGGTACGGTGGATAGAGCACTGGCTCTGGAGTCAGGAGGATCTCAGTTCAAATCCAACCTCAGACACTTGACACTTCCTAGCTGTGTGACCCTGGGCAAGTCACTTAACCCTGACTGCCTCACAAAACAACAACAACAAAAACCCAAAAACAAACAAAACAAAAAAAAAAACAAAAAAGAAAATGTATGATTAGAAAAATGAGGGGGAGGGATAATAGATGGTTAGCTTGTGTGCTATATTACTACAAACAGAATGTTCAAAAGCCTAGAAGACAGTGTCCAGCATGTTGGGAATTCTT
Organism: Vombatus ursinus; assembly: GCF_900497805.2. Taxonomy (NCBI): domain Eukaryota; kingdom Metazoa; phylum Chordata; class Mammalia; order Diprotodontia; family Vombatidae; genus Vombatus; species Vombatus ursinus. The sequence goes on along the minus strand of NW_020954556.1, from coordinate 4,623,035 downwards.
TGGAAGATTTCTTAAAGCGTATGTACAAGAATCACACTGGGTGAGAAGGTGAGAATGGGCTATGACTTGTGTCACTGAAGAGAGGTCTCACATTGATGAACTTATAGATATGTTTAAATCCTGAAATAATATATATATTTCAGTACCTAATTATATATGATTTCATATTATATATATGAATTATATTTATTAAGGCTAGGCACCAAGAAATATGGTATAGGTGGTTCTCATTTAGAAGTATATATGTGTACATATATATACATATGTGTGTATAGTGTATATGCACACTTCTGTACTCGGTTACGGACAAATATACATGCACATATAAACACATATACATATGTATGTGTATACATAGTGTGTACACGTGTACATGTGCATATATACACACCTATTAGTATATACATGTGCGTATGTGTGTGAGAGAGAGAGAAAGAGAGTGTATATGTGTATGGTATAGGAGCTAAGGTATACCATTTAGGTGGTTCCCATCTAGAAGTTCCCATTTAGAATAAAAATCTAAGAAAAAAGCCAGAAGTAAAATCCACACTATCAAATATCTATACATAAATGTTCAGAATTTAGGCAACAAGAAAAATGAATTTAATGTCAATTCAAGGAGGCAAATTCGACTTCACAGTTATTACTGAGATGGTAAAATTAATAACTTAGTTTGATTGGCTATACCTTATTCAAAAGATAAAAGGGAGATGAAAGGGAGTAAATGGGAGTGGAGAGGTATTTATTTTTTTAAATGAAATTTTATTTTATTTTCACAAAGACATGCCTTGTCTCCCATTATATCTTTGGGGGAAAGTGTATGCACAATTTAATAGCTTTGGCAGCATATTTCCAAATTGCATCTCACGGAATGGTTGGACTAATTCATAGTTCCATCACCAGTGCTGATGTGTCTGTCTTCCACCCTTTCAGTATTTCTGCACTTTTTTGGTGTACTTTCCCAATATGATGAGTGTGAGGTAGAAGGACAGAGTTGTTTTAACGTGCAATTCTCTAAATATTCATGACTAAGAGCAGAGGTGTCAAACTTGCAGCAAGCACATAAATCCGATACTCCATAACCAAACTGAAATGTAATTGGGAAATGCTCAACAAGATACATATACTACAACATTGATAATGCTAATTTCTGGTTTTCTAAAACAATATGTAGCCTGCAAGGATCATTTTCTATTTGGGGTTGACACCACTGATTTAGAGTATTTTTAAAAATTTGGCTGTTGTTGGTTTGGATTTCTTCCTCTGAAAACTACCTATTCATATCCTTTGACCATTTATTAATTGAGGAATAGCTCTAATTCTTCTTAATCTGAATCAGTTCTATATACATATCTTAAAAATCAGACCTTTGTCTGCAAATGTTTTCCCCATTTGCCTGCTTCTCTTATAATTTTAGCTGCATTAGTTTTGTTTGTGTGAACAATTTAAATTTTATGTAACCAAAAGTTTCCATTTTACTTTCTGCAACCCTCTCTATCTCTTTTTTGGTCATAAACTCTTCCCCATTCATATATCTGACAGGTAATTTCTTCCTTGCTTCTCTAATTTGTTTATGATGTTATCCTTTATGCCTAGGTCATGTACCCATTTGGAGCCTGTTTTGTTACACAGAATAAGATTGTTGGTCTATGCCTAGTTTCTCCCAGATCCTTTTCAGTTTTCCCCAAAATTTTTTTTAAATAGTGAAATTCTTACCTCTAACAGCTGGGATGTCTGAATTCATCAAATACTAGGCTACTGTGCTTCTTTGCTTCTTTATTATATACCAAAAGTGTTTCTTTATCTCTTACTAAGTGCCCAGTTGTTTTGATGACTTTGAATTGCTTCAGTCAGGACCCCATTTGGGTTCTCTTGGCAAAGATACTAGAGTGGTTTGCTATTTCCTTTTCAGTTCATTTTACAGATCAGGAAACTGAGGCAGACAGGGTTAGGTGACTTACCCAGTGTCACACAGGTAGTAATTTGAACTCATGAAGATGAGTCTTCCTGACTCCTGTCCAGGCACAGCACCATCTACGCAGCCCTTTGATAACTACTGATATGCCTAAAAGACTATTTTACAAAGAACTCACACAAGGCAAGTGCTCACATGGTGGTCAGAAGAAGCAATACAAGGACCCTCTGAAGGTCCCTTTGAAGAACCTTGAAATTGATTGTATGACATGGTAGACACTGGCACAGGACTGCCCAGCATGGCATGCCCTCATCAAAAAGGTGCTATGCTCTATGTACAAAGCGGAATTGAAGTAGCTCAAAAGAAACGTGAGATGTGCAAATTTAGAAAATCCACCCCAAATGTTCACATGGATTATTTTGCCAGACCTGTGGTAGAGCAGTCTGAGCTCGTATTGGTCTGATCAGCCACAGTGGGAAACACTGTAACTTGACTCTAACATAGTGATGTCATTTCGGTCCTCTTTGAGAGAAGGACAACTAACCACCCAGCCAACCAACCAGCCAAGCAGTCAAGCAGCCAACTAACTGATATGTGGTATAGTTTGAGATCTGGTACTGCCAGTTCCCCTCCCACATTCCCCGCTCTCCCATTATTTCTCTTCATATTCTTGACTTTTTGTTCTTACATATAAATTTATTATTTTTTCTAGTTCTATAAAATAATCCTTTGGTAGTTTGATTAGCATGTTGTTCAATAAATAAATTCAGCGCTGTCATTTTTATTATATTGACTTGGTCGACCTATGAGAGATTAATATTTCTCCAGTAATTTAGGTCTATTTTTATTTGTGCAAAGAATGTTTTGTAATTGTGTTCATATAGTTTCTTTGTGTGTCTTGACACGTAGACTACCAAGTATTTTATACTTTATGTAGTTATTTTAAAGTCTATCTCTTCCTACTGGACTTTGTTGATGAATTATCATGTGGGTTTATTTTCTATCCTACAACTTTGCTGAAGTTTTTAATTGTTTGAATTAGTTTTTTTTAGTTGAACTTCTAGGATTTCCTAAGTAAACCATCATATCATCTGAAAAAGTGATAGTTTTGTGTCTTCTCTGCCTACGCATATTCCCTCAATTTTTTTATCATCTTATTGCTATAGTTTGCATTTCTAGTTCTATATTGAATCATAACAGTGATAATGGAATACATTAATCACACAATAAACATTAATTAAACACCTACTAGGTACTAAGCATTGCGCTAAACTCTGGGGATATAAAAAGAGACAATATAGTCCCTGCTCTCAGGGAACTTACAATCTAATAAGGGGAGACAACATGCAGACAAAAGCAGACAAAGGACGCTAGAGAAGTAGGAGATAATTAACAGAGAGAAGGCCCTAGAATTTAGAGGGCGTGGGGAAGGCCTCTTGTAGAAAGTGGGATTTCAGTTGGGACTTAAAGGAAGCTAGGGAGATCAGTGGTCAGAGCAGAGGAGGAAGAGCATTCCAGGCATGAGGAACAGTCAGAGAAAATGCCCAGAGCTAAGAGATGTTTTGCTCATGGACCAGCCAGTAGGCCAGTGTCATTGCATCAAAGAGCACTTGTCTGGGAATAAGGTATAAGAAGCCTGGAAAGGAAGGGGCTGGGTTTGAATGCCAAACAGAGCATTTTGTATTTGCTTTCGGAGGCAACAAGAAGACATTCCAATGAATTTGTTGAGTGGCAGTGGGAGTGGGGAAGGAGTATGACTTAATCAGACCTGCACTTTATGCTGAATGTAGCATGGATACATTATCCTTGATTTTATTGGAAAGGCCTTTAGTTTATCTCTATTATAGACAATGCCGCCAGATAATTTAGCCAGATGATACCTATCATTTTAAGGGAACATACATTAAGTTCTAAGCTTTACACTGTTTTTAACTGGAATGGGTGTTATATCTGATTATCAAAGGCTGTTTTTCAAACATCTGTTAATATAATCATATGATTTTTGTTGTTCTGTTTATTAACATGGTCAATTGTTTACAATTTTGAAACTATTGAAGCAGTTCTGCATTCCTAATATAAATCTAGCCTAGTGATAGTATATAATCTTTGTGATATATTGCAGTAGTCTTTTTGCTAATTTCTTTATTTAAAAATTTTCCAGCAGTATGTTTTAGGTATATTCATCTATAGTTTTCTATGTTTTGACTGTCTCTGATTTTTGTGTTAAGACCATATTAACAAAGAAGACATAGAAAAAATTTGGTAGAACCTAATTCATCCTATTTTTTTCATACAGTTTATGTACTATTGGAATTTTTTTATTTCACTTGAAGCATAAAAGATTTTGCTCCAGCCCTTTTGACTATGTGTACATCTTTCTATTTAATTATATTTCTTGTAAACAACCTATTATTGGATTCTGGTTTCTAATCCATTCTGCTATCTTCTTCCATTTTATGAGCGAGTTCATCTCATTTACATTCACAGTCATGATTGCTAATCGTGTATTTCCTTCCATCCTATCCTCTTAAACTTTTCCTTCTCTTTACTCATCACCCATTCTTTAAGAGTTTGTTTTGCTTAAGGTTAATCTCTCCCTCAATCTACTCTTAGTCTTACCCTCTTCCCTTCACCCCTTTTTCTTGTTTCCCTATTGAATGAAATGTATTTCTGTCCCCAACTTTGTTTTTTGTTTATTTTTAATTTTTTTTTTGGCGAGGCAATTGGGGTTAATTGACTTGCCCAGAATCACACAGCTAATGAGTGTCATGTGTCTGAGGCTGAATTTGAACTCAAGTCCTCCTGACTCCAGGGCCAGTGCTCTATCCACTGTGCCACCTAGCTGCCCCTGTCCCCAACTTTGCACCTGTGTATTCTTTTCTCCTTTGACCAGTTGTTACAGGAAAGTGGTTTAAGTGTCGCTGTCCCTCCCCCCCCACCCCGTCCCCTTTCATTTGTACAGACTTTTACTTGCTAGGAAATTAATGTTAGAGGAAATTCTCTAGAGAGTCAGATGCACAGTAGAGCTATGGGGTGGGTAGAGAAAGATGTTGATGAGAGGTGGTACGAGGTTAGTAAAGTAGTCAGGCTGTCCTTGCTGTGTAAAGTATTGAGTTTAAGTCATAGTATCACTTGGAGGAATGGGTACATATCCTACTTCTGACAATAATGCTATTTTATGAGGTCGTGTGGTATAATAGATAGTGTACTAACCCTAGAGTCAGGAAGACCTGAGTTCAAATTCCACTTTTGATACTAATTGAGCAGTAACTCACTTAATTTCTTTAGGTCTTAGTTTCCTCATCTGTAAAATTAAGGGGAAGTGGAGGGGTGACTTAATGATCTCTAAGATCCCTTCCAACTCTAAATCTATGATCCTACGAAGGGAACAAGTCTATGCAAATGGGCATGAGTCAGGCTGTGGGTCTCACTTGCTTCTATCATACATACACACCCACACACACACCTCTTTCACTCTGACTTCTGCATTTGGCTTCAGATAATAATACTGGGAGTGAGCCTCCTCTCATCCCTAGAGGGATATTTCCTACTCTCCCAAGTGTGTCCACCGCTTCCTCTCCCAGCAGTAACTGAAGGATCCTGTAGATGGTCACCATGGTGACTGATCTTTTCGATACCCTGTGTACCAGCTGACCAAATTATGTAAGAGAATTTTTCCCATCCTTCCTTTCCCTTCCCCTATCCAGTGTATTTCCATTCTTCTTTTAAGATCACCAAATATAACAGAATCACTCCCAAGCCCTCTGTCTAATTAGGCTCCCTCTATGAGTCCTCATGATAATAGAGTTCTGAGGGGATAAATGTGTCATCTCCTCTGTTTATTCCTGTTTAGTCCCTTATGCTCATTCACACTTCTCTTTTTATGTTTTTCTTGACCTCTGTGTTTGCACTTCAAAGTTTGTATTCAACTCTGGTCTTTTCATCAGGAAAGTTTAGAAATCCTCTGTTTCATTAAAGGTCCATATTTTTTTCCCCTTTAGGATTATATTCAGTTTTGCTGGGTAAGTTGTTCTTGGTTATAAGCCTTTATCCTTTTCTCTTAGAATATTTTATTCCAGGCTCTCCTTCCTTATAGTGGTAGATGCTAAACTTGATGTGATCCTGACTGGGGCTCCTTGTTATTTAAACTCTTTCACTCTGGCTGCTTATAGTATTTATTTTTCTTTGACATGGAAGCTTTGGATTTTGGTTGTAATATTTCTGGGAGTCTTTATTTTGGGGTTTCTTTCAGGAGGTAACTAATGGATTCTTTCAATTTCTACTTTGTTCTCTGGGTCTAAGAAATATGGATAGTTTTATGATTTCTTGAAATATGATGTGTAGGGTTCTTTGGTCATAGCTTTCAGCCAGGCCAATGATTCTTTTCTCCTAGATCTTTTTTTCCAGGACAGTTGCTTTTGCTATGAGATACGTTATATTTTCTTCTATTTTTTTTTTCAGCGTTTTGACTTTGTTTTAATATTTCTTGTTGTCTCATTGAGTCGTTATCTTCTATTTGGTCAGTTCTAATTTTCAGAAAGTTTTTAACTTGGGTAAAGTTTTATACCTCTTGTTTCAAGCTGTCATTTCTCTTTCCAAATCTTTTTTCCATAGCTCTCATTTTGTTTCCCATTTTGTACCTTTCGTTTCAAGCTATTATTTCTCTTTCCAAATCTTTTTTCCATAGCTCTCATTTTGCTTCCCATTTTCCCCTTTAATGTTCTATCTGGTTTTAAAAATCCTTTTTAAAGCTCTTTTATTTTTCTTCCAAACTCTTACTTTATCTCTTCCAGGAATTTTGGTTGGACTTGTATTCAAGCTGTGTTTTTCTTTGAAGCTCTGCGTATTTGTTGTTCAGTGGGGTCCAACTCTCTTCATGACCCTATTTGGGGTTTTCTTGGCATAGATAATGGAATGGTTTGCCATTTCCTTTTCCAGCTCATTTTGACGCAAACAGCATTAAGTGATTTGCCCGAGATCACACAGCTAGTAAGTGTCTGAGGTGGGATTTGAATTCAGATCTTCCCAATTCTACACCCAGAGTTCTAGTCACTGTGCCATTTAGCTGCCGCTAAAAAACAGACCAAAAACCTAGAATGGTGTCATGGATATAACATTGGATATTTTGTTTTTTGGTCATGTCCGAATCTTCATGACCCCATTCGAGGTTTTCTTGGCAAAGATCCTGGAGTGGTTTGCCATTTCCTTCTCCAGCTCATTTTACAGATGAGGAAACCAAGGCAAATAGGGTTAAGTGACTTGCCCAGGGTCACATAACTAGTAAGTGTCTGATGCCAGATTTGAGCTCGAGGAGATGAGTCTTCCTTACTCCAGGTCCAACACTCTAGCCAAGGCTCCACCTAGCTTGCCTATATCTGTTTTGAAGTCATTCTCTTCTAGTTTTGTGTACTGAGGACCCCTGTCGCTATAATAACTCTTTACGGTAGGATTCTTTTTTGTTTGCTAATTTTTGTAACCTACATCTTGATTTGAGACTTGATGTTAGGGCCACGTTCTGGGTATATCTGAGGAGAATATATAGATAAGTCTTCTGTCCTCTTGGGTCTTTTTGATGTTTTCTTGGAGTGTGCAGTGTTGTTTTATTCCTATATTTCATTGACAGCTCAGGCTGAGGACCTGCAAGCTTTCAGCACTCCCAAAGTCTGACATGGGGCAGTCTGCTCATTTCCTTCCTGGTTTGAGATTTGCAAGTTCCTAACTTCCTTTTGGGTCTATACAACACTCCTGTGAGCTTATCCCTGTTTGAAAGCTCCAGTGGACTGCTACAGGACTCAGCTATCATCAACTGTATGGAAAGTTCTGCAGGTTCAGAATGATACAACTACAAGTTCCCCTTTGGTCTGAGATTCATGCCCTTGTTATTTTGCTGTAGGCTCCAGACTGGACTAGAGGCTAGACCTGAGACCCTGCTCCACTCTTGAGGTTCATGCCACACAACCGTTATTTGCTTCTGTTCTTTCTCTTTTTTGTGGACATAGCCTAGGGCCCTCAAATGCTTCTCACTCTGGAAAGCCACCTCTAGGCACAGGCCCCCTCTTAGTTGACCTTTAATCTGTGACCTGAAACTGGGTAGTGAACCACCTGCACAATAACTCTGTGTCCATGTGCCCCTGGCCAGATCCTATCCCCAGTGTCCACAGACCTCTCCGTCTATCACCCTATGCTGACCTGAGCTGGAAATATAAATCAATGTGATTTTCCCCTGAATTTCCCCATCAGTCCTTGGTCCAGAACATTTTACAGCTCTTTGTGAGAGAATGGTGTTAGGGAATTAAGCTATTCTTTTTCCTGCTCCTCCATCATCTTGGCTTTGCTTCTCTTGGTAGCATTGTTTTTTTTTTTTTAAATCTTATTTCAATTGATATTTTTGTTTTTACATCACTTTCATTTAAAAATATATCCCCTTCCCTCCTACTCAGTGAGTTATTCCTTGTAACAAAGATTAAAAAAAGAAAAAAGTAGTTCAGCAAAATGAATCCACAAATCAACTGGACAGTTTATGTAATGTTCCACAGCCATAGACCTCTACCTCTGCAACGGGGGAAAAGGGGAATGCGTTTTCTCTGAAACCAAGCTTGGTTATTATAACTACAAAGAATTAATTTTCTTTTGTTGTCATTCTTTCCATTTAAATTATTGTAGTCATTTGTAAAATAAGTGAGCTGGATTACACAATCTTTGAAGTCCCTTCTCCCTTTAAAATTCTAATAAGAAACTCTGGATTAGTGAATTGAGTGCTAGACCTGGAGTCCATAAGTCCTGGGTTCGAATTTCATCTTTGTCAGTTACCGTGTGATGTTAGGCAAGCCAATTAAACTGTCTCTGCCTCAATTTCTTCATCTCTAACATGGAGATAATAACATCTTTAACTTTTACCTCATGAGTTTGTTGTGAGTGCTAAATCAGATAATATATGTAAAATAAAAAAATATGTAAAAATATATGTTTTACATATATAAAATATATGTAAAACCTCAAACTTGTCAGTTATTATTATTATTATTATTATTATTATTATTATTATTATTATTATTGTCTCTTCTAGCAGCTTTTGACTATGTTCCAGGTTGCTGAAGCTGCTGGGGTTCTGATCCCTGGATAAGAGGGAATTTGTGTTTAATGTTAATATATATGGAACATCAAATAAAACATGAAACTCAGTACTTGTTGCTACTTTGTATTCCATAGATGTTCAAATTGTACATTGCATTAATTGTTTAAATTGCTTATAGTTCTTTTAAGGGGCTGAGTACTCTGGTTTTTGGCCACTTATCTTTGGAACATCCTATGACTTAAAAAAAACAAAAACAAAAACAAAACACTTCTTAGGCTCAGAGTTGAGAACTTTTAAAGGTCCCTATGAAGTCAATTACATTGAACACACCTTTTATGACTTCAAAACTATTAGGCTACAAAAATAAGTTGAACCACCAAAGAATGTTAACTGAAAGACAGAACATGTGTGAGGAACAAGTGCCCAAAGGATTGGTTTCCATCTGTGATTTCGTGCTTTGAGGGTACACAGACCCTGATCATGTGGTATATTGGGTCCAAATGAGCCTATTTCTCTGTGATCTTACTATTTCTACTAAGATTTGCAAGCACAGGTAAGAGGAAGCGAGTAGAGAAGAACAAAATTGACTTTTGACTACCCTACCCTACATCCCAATCCTCACATTTTCTGCTATCTCTTGAAGTGCTGGAGAATGAATGGCATGTGAACTATCTATTGCCAAACTTTGTTTTTTAGAGGAACTTTCTTTTCTCCCTGTAGCGAGTTCCCAAAGGCTGGTTTCCATCTTCGAGTCCAGCGCTCTGAAAATATGCAAACCTTGGTCACCAGGTATTTTGTGTATAGTTCACATACAAAGTGTCACTCCATTTCATTCAATGGCTTTTAAGAATATCTAAATTAACCAAAGACTTCTTCATACTTAGTCCAAAGTCTGTGATTGAATGATTCCATAGAGAAACATCCTTAGTTGGTTGAGGTATCAGGGTTTAGCATTTTGACACTTTAAACAGATTAGGGTTATATGACTTAAGTCCTGCCCTTGCACAATATCCTCTTTGTATCAATATCAATCAAGAGAATAGGAAGACATGCTCACTAAAGACACTATGGAGAAGGTCCTCTTCAGGGTTCAAATGGAAGAGAAAGTCCTGAGAGATGTCGAGAACATCCAGATGCCTTTTTTTTTTTTTTTTTTTGTAAAGGACATTCTGTCAAGTGCACCAAACCTCAGGAGACTATGTGTCTGCTCACTTGGATCCACAGCCCCTCAAAAGAGATGGGCTAACGATCCATCAAAGGAAAACCAAGTGGATGAAGAATGCCTACTCTTAATGATGTGTAGCTGGATGGATAGCTCATTGGATTAGCACTTGGGGCCCAGAATTCAATGTAGGGAGAGCAGTCTAGATTGTGTTTGGGAGGTTACACAGTGCTCTCAGGGATTCCAAGCTGCTTTCTGACATAAAAAATTCATCTTTATAACGGCAGTATTTTGTATATGAATGTGGATCACAGGACTCCAAGAATCTAAACTGCAGGTAAACCAAAGGTTAATGGAGGCATGCACGATGAATATAAGCAGGTTACAGTAATACTAACTTTCTTATAAGAAATATATAAAAATATGATAGTAAAAGGTGGGTTGGCCATGTATACACATAAAATGTTAAAAAAAACCCCTCTAAATCAGAGGTTCTTAACTTTTTTGTGTGTGTATTATGGACCTCTTTGGAAGCCTATGGACCCTCTTCTCAAATAATGTTTTTTAAATGTATAAAATAAAATAAGATTACAAAAAACTAATTATACTGAAATGCAGTTATGTATCTATGTGTGTATGCATGTTCTATTAATCTCTTTCTATAAGGAAAGAAGGAAGAGAAGCATTTATTAAGCACCTACTATGTGCCAGGTAATTTAAAAAGCTCTTTACAAATATCCTTTCATTTTATTCTCACAATAATCCTGATTGTTATCCACATTTTTTTTTTTTTTACAGTTGAGGAAACTGAGACAGAGTTTTTTTTGGGTGATGTACCCATGGCCACACAGCTAAGTAAGTGAAGCTTAATTTGAACTCAGGGCTTCCTGATTCCAGGCCCATTGCTCTATCCACTACTGCTTACAAAAAAATTCATAGAACCCAGGTGAAGAACTTTAGAGGAAGTTCCTCTTTAGAAGAAGGCCTCCAGTGTTTTGGGTAGATCTTCTTTGGAGGATTTATGGGAAGACATGGACAAGAATTAGACAAGAAATCTATGGTTGGGTTGTGACCTATACTAGTGAGACCATGAATCCATCAATGTTTAATTATATAGCAACAGATAAATCAAACTTTTAGGACATTAAGTTACAACATTCCATTAATGGAACTTTTAAAAAGCTTCTTCAAGAGCATCAATGCAATCAGTATAGACTTTAAAGGTGCCAAATTTACCTTATTGAGCAAAGGGCAGCTTTGTGATCATTGGCATATGAAAATTTTAAATGACAATTTTTGGAAAAAGGTAATTCTGGATACTTCAGGCTTTTCTGGATCTTACTAATTAATACTCCAGTGCACCTGTGATCTAATTAATGTGAGTCTTCCCTCCAATGATGCAGATTACAGAAACATCTGTAACTGCGGTGTATTTAAAACTATTTGAGGCTTTCTTCACTGGAGGGTCTCGTTAAGAAGACACTGACCTGCAGTGCCACACCAACTATAACTTTTATCATTCACTAGGGGTGTAATGTGAACCACTTTAGAACCCTTGGATATTATATTCCACACACCATTCTTCCATGTTTTTTGGGGGGAATACATACATATACCTTATTTCTGATGAATTTTGTGGTCAGTATCAGCAAATGGGGGTGGAGGGAGGTGTTTCTCAGTGGTTAGGGAATCAATTTATGACTTCATTGTTATAGGCAAATACCTGGTGAGGAAACTATCCCAATACAGGTCGGCATCTTCTCTAGAGTCCTAAAGAGCTGACTAGAGCATTTGCCCGGAATTACAGAGCCAGCATGTATCAAAGGCATGACTTGAACTGAGATCTTCCTGGCTTTAAGGCAGGCTGGTTATTTACGTGACTGTCGAATGTTTGAGCAGGAGGACCGCTAGTTTTACAACTGGGGAAACAGATCAGGGCGCCAGGACAATCAATGGTAGAGCCTGGGCTGTGATCCAATCCTGACTCCCAATCTTGAGCTTCCACTACTACATCACAGAACACAGGTGATGAAGGAGAACTGGAGGAAACTTTTCCATAAAACAAAGGGAGTTAAATACAAACACATTTGAGAAACATTACATTGCAGGCTATTCTTGTTGGGACAAGCTCCAAACCCCCCTCTTCCTGAATCCCAAACTAACTTTCCCAAAAAACCATTTCCTGAACCCCAACATTTCCCCTCTACCCCATAGGACCATTTCCCACATGAAGATTTTCACCGACCACAAAGCTAACTGGAGAGACACCTTAAGTCAGCCTGTCCACTCTTTTGTCCACTCTCGGCCACACCCTCCGGGCGCACAGTGTGCAATCCTCGGGTGGGACAAGGCAGGGAAAACTTTTCAGTCCTCAGCTCTAAAACCAAAGAGACCTGAAGTACAGAGGGGCGGCGCCGGGGAACCCCGAGGCACCGGCGGCGTCCCTCCAGTCAGCCATCTCAAGGTAGCAGAAAGGAGAGTGGTGCCAGGGAGGAAAGGTGCCAGGAAGATTCGTGGGGCCATCCCACACTGTCAGATCCCCAAAGCCTTATCTCTGAGCCTTCCGCACCATCGCCGCGCCCTCCCCAGACCTGCAGCTCCCAAATTTTCGACTCCTCCCCCCTGACACCCAGTATCTCAGCGCCTCCACGGCTTCCTGGGGTCCCAGCTCCTCCACCCGTCAGTCTACTCCCAAAGCGCTTCATACCAGTGCTCGCAGGTGGACTTCAGGACCCGAACTTCTCTGCCACGGGGCTCTGTGCTCTCGCCTCCCTGCCACCCCTCCTCCCCGCGTCCCCTAGGCTTTCGCTGCGCTGTGCTGCTGCTGCTGCTGCTGCTGGAGCTGCTGGAGCTGCTGCTGCTGCTGCTGCTGCTGCTGGAGCTGGGAGGTGGAGCCGAGCCGCGGAGGCAGGGAAAGTTCAGGCAGCAGTGAGAACAGCAGGAGCAGCCGCCGCCGCCGCTGCTGCTGCTGCCGCCACCCGAGCCTGGGGAAGCAGTGAGAGGAGATGCGGCCATGTGGTCAGTACCAGCCCCCGGCGTGTGCCTGTGTCCCGGGGTCAGTGGACGTTGGGGGTTGCGGAGCAGCTGCGCAAAGGAAAGGGACCAAAGGGTCTCCTGCCCCTTCGGGGCATTCCCTCGTAGCTTCTCTCTTGTCTCCCCACCCCCTCCACCCAGGGCAGCCCCTTGGCGGATAGTGCCGCGCCTGGCTTCCCTCCAGCCTTGGGCTGAGCTGTCTGCCCTCCGAGGCTCCCTTCGGGGCGGGCGCCGTGACCAGGGCTGGGGCTGGGGGCTGCTCCCTTTCCCAGGGGATGTGCATCACTCAGGTGTACGGTCTGGGGGACGCGCAGGAGGGACAGGACAGAGCTTAGGTTGTGGGGGTGGAGGGTGGGGAGCCACTGACAGGGCCGGAGGAGGTTCAGTTTGGTGTACTAATCCATCCGGTGGCCTTTTCCTGTTTAATTGGTGTGCTAAAAACCAAGGGCAGCACAGCTGTTCTGAAAAGTAACCACCACACTTTGCCTTTCGGGGTAGGTGGGGCGGGTGGGGGGCACAGTGTGCCCACCTACTCCGTGCATTCCCATCGCCTCGCCTGTCCCGAGCCCCGGAGCCGACATGTACCAGGGCGCGTTGGAAGCGTTGGAATACGCGAGGGGGTCACTGCTGTCTGGGGGGATGCCCAGAGGAAGTGTTTTTTTTTTTTTTTTTTTGTGCAGTGAGTGAAAAGAAGCATTTCTCTTGGCATTGTCTCGTATGAAAGGGCGGTGAAAACCTGTTCCGAAGTTGTTTATCGCCAAAAGTGCCTTCCTGCACCTGTACTCCCCGCATCGAATTTGAACTTAGGCTTTTATCGACATGCACAAAAGGAAGAATGATATACATAGACAAGTTTTTAACTGTACAGTATATGCCAAAACATGAAGACCTGACAGATATTCTGAAATGATGGTATAGCTGGTTTCCAAACTCTGCTTCTTCTCCAGGTTCAAAATCAATGTTCCACGTCTGACGCCTGTTAATCTAGGTATAAGGATAGTTCTGAGAGGGAACTCATTTGCCATGTTATATACTGTGAATTCAAAGTTCATTCTGCTGCGTTTCTTGGATTGTCTTTTAAAGTTAGTGCTTGTGTGTGTATTCGTGATTAACAAAGTGCTATACTTGTAACAGCATGTGTTAATATCCTTTGTATGGGGATTTCTCGTTGCTAATTGGAGATTGTGTAGACTAGCATCCTTGATGGAAAGAGGAGGGAACAAGTTTAAGACTAAGCATAAGAAGTGACTGTGCAGGATTTCTACCATTTGATATGTGTCGTGCTGCCACAGCTTAAATTCCTGGAAAGCAAGGGCTGTATGTCTTGTGTACTATTGACTGTACTTAATGGTTAAGAAGAAAAAATTCTCCTTCCATTGAGATGCCACTGTATACAAGGCAAACGATACATTGTTAACATGCTTTCATAATCTCATTAATTTTTTTTGTTTCAATATGGAAATTTGTAAGCAATTTGCAGAATGTCTACAGCATAATGAGACCATTTTGGCCTAAGAATCCAGCATTTTCTTTAGAATTCCTGAAACTCCAGCATCCATTTTTTTTTAAAAGAGCTCCTTAATTTTTGTGCACTTAACCCTTTCTCTTCTCAGAGTAGCTCTTACCTATGCTACTTGGGGTATGTTACTTATTTGATGAAGCGATTTCAGTCTAATGGTTTTGAAAATCCTTTCCAGTTACACATGATGAGATTCTATGATAGATCCTTTTTCCTAATTTTTCCCAACTTTGTCATAGTTTTAATATTTGTTTAAAAGAGACATATGACAATGTCCAGCTAATATTTTTCCTGTTATTTCTTATATAAAAAGCTCCTTAGGATTCTAAATGACAGGCCCACTATATATTAAGAAGTTAGCTAAGATTCTGTGATAAAATTACATATTGATTCTCTCTTACACTGAAACAACCCTATAAAATATGAAATAAAAGTTGAAACAGTAACTTCACCACTAGGGGACCTCTCTGTATAATCTTACTGTCCTCAGCAATCTAGTTAGAAAAAGCTAACCTTTCAGGTAGCAAAGGAATTTAGTTTACTCTATGAGCCTGATAAAGATGATTATATTTTTCATACCTAAATTTCAAACAAGGACATGTTTGTTTGAAGAACACTATTAAAGACAAAAATTAGCTAAAAAGTCTTCAATTGCTAATTCTTTGTTCTTTTGAAACAACTTCAGAATGAAAGGAACAAAATCTTCTGAAAATGTATATTTATTTCAAGTAATATTTATTTAGACTAATAATTTTGATTCAAATATGATATAATTCTCTTGGCATCTCTCTGTTGTGGTCTCTTCACCCTCTTCCTCTAACCCTAATTTCGGAATTGTGAAAGATACTGCATTTCATGCAGCAATATTTCAGATAGTAGCAAATAGGAAACATATATGACAGCTGATATTTTTAAGGCACTTAAGCTGCCAGAAGTTCCTGTTCTTTTCTCATTTTTAAGTGGTGCTAGGCAAATCATGTTGTTGTAACATGATGTTCTGCCTTAAGAAAAAAATGATTTCCTAATATACATGATTGAAAGGCATCCTTGTTTGGGAGTTCTTGTTTATAACTGAAGTCTAATTTGAATACAGTTCCAGTCAGGTTTTAGCATATTTATTGCAGTAATAAGATGCATGTCTAATTGTGTTTTTATTTGTAGGACATAATTTGCTACATGGTAGGCAGTTAACCCTGAGGATGTATGTATGAATACAGGTCTCAAAATATTACTGCCATACAAACAAATACAGAAAAGAACACTATATTTTCAGAGTATTCACCTAAACTTCATTAATATGCTAAACTAAACATTAATCTATAATGCACAACAAAGAACATTTGGAAGAGTTAAGGATCACTGAGGACCCTTGATCTTAAAATTGTCAATAACATTAGCTCTAGCTTCCTTGCCTTCATATAGTAGAAGCACAGTTCTGTGATTTCAGCAAATTATAGGCCATGTAAACCTGATTGCTTGACAGAGGACTCTTGAGCAGTGTGGAACGTTGAAGTTAAGAATTGGAGGCCCCAGGGTTCACATTTTAGCATTGTTAGTTTATGGTCTTTTGACCTGGGGAAGTCACTTTATCTTCTTTGGGCCTCAGTTTCTACATTTGTAAAATGAGGGAGTTGGACTAAATGATCCTTAATGCCCTTCCAATTTGAAATCTGATTCTCTGATCCTAATGTAATCGGATGTCTACTGTTTCCCTATCCAGAATAGTGTAAGAATATTTAGGAGGTAAGATAGGGAGGATAATTTTGCAATAATGAAGGAAATGATCATTTCTGTTGTCATTTCTCACATTCTCAGATGAACAGGTTTTTTTTGACCCTGAAAATATTATGACTTCATCTATATCAAAACACAGATGTCTTCCTTGCATATTAATGTTTCTCAAGCATTCAGTGAAGGGAAATACTACCTTCTCCCTCCTCCTAGACCTAGACAGAGGCAGAATCAAGGCCCATATGCACAAGGCTTTTTGCAAAACTAGAGAATTTGGTCCCAGGAAGATCCCTTTAGTTGACTAAAATTATAGCTGACTGAGGAAGGGAACACTGAGGATATGTTAGACTGAACTAGGAACTGGCTACAAGGATTGATCAAGTTAATGGTTAAACCATTAAAAAAAGAAAAACTGATGCCATGTGTAAATTATTTTCTGTTGGTGTTTATATCTGGTAGCCAAAGTCTCTAAGAAGCACAGCATTATTTGATTGTCCTGGGCTCATATCTAGTCCTTTCTTTCTTGCTACAATAATATTTTTTTGTGACTAAGGAAAAGGGAACCAGTATTTTGTGACTTGGTAAGAGCACTGTGGGGTTGAGAACAGGAAGGAAGAAGAGGTAGTACTTTTTCCCATTAAGGTCCTATATATGTCATGTATAACCATGTCATGAATAAATATGTCATGTATAAACATTTATATATACACATACACACTCGGTATATATACACATGCATGTGTATATACATACACACACACACATGCATATGTGTGTATGCACACACACACACACTGCATTCCACGTAGTGATATTTGTGATAGTAGCAAATAGGAGACATATATGACAGCTGATATTTTTAAGGCACTTAAGCTGCTAGAAGTTCCTGTCTTTTCATGTTTTTAATTGGTGCTAGGCAATATGCAGATCAAATCATGTTGTTGTAACGTTAAGTTTTACCTTTTAAAACAATTTTTTAATTAAGATTTTTAAGACAATTTAAATTATTGAAATACATTATTGACATAGGTATGTGTGTGTGTAAATACATTTGTATTTGTGTGTGTATATTGATGTATGTATGTGTGTGTATAAGTACATGTATTTACACACACACACACACACACACACACACACACACACACGACAGTTGGTGGCACAGTGGATAGGCCACAAGGACTATAGTTAGAAAAACTCATCTTTATGAGTTCAGATGTGGCCTCAGATACTTACTAGCTGTGTGACCACGGGCAAGTCACTTAACCCAGTTTGCCTCAGTTTCCTCATCTGCAAAATGAGCTGGAGAAGGACATGACAAACCACTCTAGTATCTTTGCCAAGAAAACCCCAAATGGGGTCATGAAGAGTTGGACACAACTGAAAAAAAACTAAACAACAACAATATATACACATACATACATATACACATCTTGTCGTATTGAAGTCTAGTAATAGGAATACTAATTGTACCAGCAGAAAAACAATTAATTCATATACTGTGTTGGTAGTAATTGATTAGTGAAATCAATTGCCTCAAGGCACTTTTCAAATATGTATCTATCTACTTTTGTCAACTATGAAGTGGTTAGAAACTTATCAACATGGTGATGTGTGTGTGAAATCTCTCTCTCTCTCTCTCTCTCTCTCTCTCTCTCTCTTTGTATATATATATATCCATATGGATTTTTGCCTTTTCCTAGTGGGCTAGGTTATTCTAGCAAGCAGTATGATGTTCAGGAGAGCCAAAGGATTTGAAAGGCAATATGGGCTGGTGGATGAAGTACGGACTGGGAGTCAAGAAGATCTGGGTTTGAATTTTGACTCTGATAGTTCCTAGCTGTGTGACCCTGGGAAATCACTACTCAGTCTCAGTTTGAACGTGGAAAAAGTGAAAGGATTGGGCTTCATGACCTCTATGATCGCTTTCAACTCTAGGTCTATGATCCTGTCATTTAAGTAAACTCAATGCCATGGTAATGTGTGAGATAAAAATCTGTTTTTTAAGGATGTTTGTAGTAATTTCTATTGTGTTTTCACCCCTTGTAAATACTGAGATGGAATTCTTAAAAATAATTTGAATTCTAAGGGAAAAAAAAGGATAGAATTTTCTTTAGATTGCGGCATTTTATATCTATTTCTGAGCTTGATGGGGCAAGATGACAAATTAATCTTTTCAGTGTGGCTTCTCCAGCACATTTTTATTTATAGGTTTGAATATGTAGCTTTTTCTAGTCTATCAGAACGCAATGAAGTACAAGTTATGTCTGTGCACCATTTGACTTCTTATCAAGGCACTTTGCAGCACATTATAAACTGAATATGTGAATCAAATATACTCTGTAGGTTGCAGAATATTAGGATGTGGTGAGAGTCACAATCAGCCATTCTTTCATTCATTCGGCAGGAATTTATTGAAATACTGTGTACAAGGTACTGTTACAGGCCTCATAGGGCATGCACATGTGTATGATTCCTGACCTTAGACATTTTATAATCTCATTAGGGGAAGGAGAATAAAACAAATACACAAATAATCATATTAGAGAGAGGAAAGATTTGTGAGTGGAGAGATAATTTATATGGGAGAAGGTAGCATCAGGGAAAGCTTCTTAGAAGTGACTTCTAAGCTGAGGCCTTGAAAAAAGAGAAAAGATTTTAGTGGGTGGAGATGTGCACTAGATGGCTGTAGGCCTGGGGATGTTATATGCATGCATAAATAGAACTAAGTGTCTGATAAGTGTATGAAGGACAGGTATGTTGTGCAGTGGATAAAATGCTGGCCTGGAGCCAGAAAGATTGATCTTCCTGAGTTCAAATCTGACCTCAAGACACTTACTAGCCGTGTAACCCTGAGCAAGTCATTTAACCCTGTTTGCCTCAGTTTCCTCATCTGTAAAATGAGCTGGAGAAGGAAATGGCAAAATACTCTAGTATCTCTGCCAAGAAAAACCTAAAAGGGGTCAGGAAGAGTCAGACTTGACTGAAACGATTGAATAACAAGTGTCAGAAGAGTAGAGTTAGAAGTATAGTGACAAACCCGCTTCCCTCTTATCTCCTTAATTTGTGATTTGTCATTATTCTTTTGCTTCTTGGTTTCCTGACCAGGAGTTTTGCTTTTTTTTTTTTTTTTTTAAAAGGGAATGCACTAAGAATCCATGTTGACTAAAATAAACTATTGGTTTCAGAGTCCATTGTTTTTTTCCCCCTTAAATCCTGCTTGCTTTAAAAAATAGTGTTACAAGATGGCTAGCTTATTATTTTATAGGAGATTATATTTAATTTATCATGCATTCAGCTGTATACCATTGGGAGAGGGGAATTTTAGTCCACTAGCGCCTTGTTATAAATTTGTATTTAGAGTGTAGGTCATGGGGCTTTGTGACACAGTGTTAAGTTATTAAGTTATTAATATATAAAATATGTTATATATAATAGTATTACTATACACAGTTATTACATAGAGTTAATTAAAGTTAAGGGAAAATATCAGGAAAAATAACTCATTATGAAATATTCCTGACAGTCAGGAAGCAGATGAGGTAATTTAGTTACGTTTTGTATTATGGCCTGTTTGTTGGGATTTAATGGCTAAAGTATTATGCATGGAGTCAGTCATATCTGGGTTCATATCTGGCCTCTGATACTAGCTGTGTGGCCCTGGGCAAGTCAAGTCACTTAATCTCTATGTATATCAAGCTACTCCTTAAGACTTATTTACCAAATCAGAAAAACAGGTTGCTGGTTGCAGTTTGGAGTTCCCACGCCTGGAGTTTTCCATGCTGGCTAAATTACAAGTCCTCCAGGAACCATGAAAACCAGCCATTCCATACATTGGCAGATGGTGCCTGAGCAAATGCAGAGAAAATTTTAATTTGGGGTTTAAAAAAATCATGATGTGAACAGTGATGAAAATTATGTTCATAAGTGGTAATTTGCTGTATTTAAAAAGCAAATTTTATTGACAATAGGTTAAAAACAATGAAATTAATTTTGAAAATCTATTAAGATTAAAAAAACCTGAGTGTGTTGGCAAGGAGCGTATAACTTGAAGTATAGTCTAGGTCTTGGGAAGATTAGTAGAAGTATGTATTGTGAGAGGCTTACATGATAAGAAAGAGAATGAGTATAACATTATAGATTTGGTCTAGTCCTTTTTGACTTTTCATGATTCTACTATGGTAGAGGTGACTTCATCATGTAGCCTGTTCTAAATCCTCCTCCATCTCTTGGGCACTCACCTTATACTTGGCATCATTCTACCAGATTTTATCAAACACATTCTTTCCACACGTTGTGATCTGAGGCTGCCACAGTGACCAGAGGTGTACTTTTACATAATTAATTCCTCAGCTACCCTTGATAGGCAGTGGGCTGAATCTGACAACATGAAACTTAAGAGGTAAAAAGTAAAATCTTACACATGGATTCAAAGAGTTAGTTCCACAAGTCCCTGCTGGGGGAAGCATGATTAGCAGCTGGGAGCTTAATGGGAGTCAGCAGTGTGACCGAAGAGACTTTGGGCTGCATTAAGAGAGGCCTACCTTGCTGATTATCTCAGAGGTGGTAGTCGGTCTGTATTCTGTGCTGGTCAGACCATATCTGGAGTACTGTGTTTAGTTCCGGATGCCATAGTCTAAGAACGACATTGATGAATTGGAGAGAGTCCAAGGGAAGAGGCAAACAGCATGCTGAAGGGCCTTGAGACCATGGCATGTGAGGGTCAGTTTAAGGAACCAGGGATTGTTTATCCTGGAGAAAAGAAGATGCTGAGTCACTGGGGTCATGACAGGTATGTTCTAGCATCTTAAAAGGTTGTCATGTGCAAAAGGGATTAGATTTGTTCTTTTTATCCTCAAGATGTAGAATCAGGAACAATGGGGTGGAAATCATAAAGAAAGAGTTAAATTTTGGTTTGATGTCAGGAGCGATTTCCTAATGATTAGAGATATCTAAAAGTTGAATGGGCTGCCTTGGGAGATGGTGGGTTCTCTCTCATTGGATGTCTTCGAGCAAAGGCTGGATGACTCCTTGTTTAATATATTATAGAAGGAATTCCTTTTTGGGTATGTTGAACTATGTTATGTTGGGTTATGTTGAACTATGTGCTTCTGAGGTCCTTTTCAGCTCTAAAATTCTGTGATTCCATGACTGCCTCAACTTACTGAAAAGAAAGGTTATGAGTTTACCTTTTCTGAAGTTTTTTAAAATCAAATTTCATTTAAAATATTAACAAAAATCGGTTTTCTTTCTCCCTTTACCAACACTGAAAAAAAGGAAAAAAATCTTTGTGACGTATGCATAATCAAGCAATGGAATAGAATAAGCATTTATTAAGTGCCACTATGTGCCAGGCACTGTGCTAAGCTCTTAACAAATGTTATCTCATTTGATCCTCACAGGGTAGGAGATACTGGTATTCCTATTTTACAGTTGAGGAAACTGAGGCAGGCGGTGGTTAAGTGACTTGTCCAGGGTCACACAGCTAAGAAATATCTGAAGCTGCATTTGAACTCAGGTCTTCCTGATTCTAGGCCCAGTGCTCTATCTACTGTGCTATCTAGCAGCTTAAGCAAAACAAATTCCTGCATTGGTCAAGTTCAAACAATAGGAGTCTCATTTTGTACCCTGAGTCTATCACCTCTCTGTCAGGAGGTGAGGAGCATGTGAAGTGCTTTTTAAATCTGTTTAATCAACCTGCCTCTCCAGATCACTTTTTTCTTTATTATAGAGCAGCATCACTTTTGTGCATCGCTGGCTGCATTGTGTATACTTGTAATTTTTCCATGGACACCAAAAGAAGAGACACTTGCTGCAGAGAACCAGCCTGGGTAGTCTTGTACACACCTGTATTGAACACACCACCCAAGCTTTTTGCCCTGACCTGGCCTCTCTTGGAGGGCCTTCCCTTCTCTTTTTAAATTAAACTCATTGTCCACTGATTCCTGGCCTAGAAAGACAGACAGGAAGCAGTTGAGAACTGTGTTTGAGGAAAGTTTTAGTGTTTCTTCTTCAGTTCTTCTTCTGAACAAGTTGCTACAGAAGAAGGCATGTTTAATGGTGTGAACGCAGAGTACATGGTAAAGAAATTCTGGAATCTTAATCTTAATTCCAGGATCTTAATTACAGTTGTTGGGTTCATTCATACTTTGGCCATGGGCAAATTCCCAGTATGTAAAGGAGGGCTCTAATAATTGAGAGTCAGAGGGGCATTCAGATGTGAAGAGATGAGACTTGCAGGGTCTGTTAAATGATTCATTAGTCCAAATGATGTTGAGAAACCAAGATCTGATACAGAACTGGTTAGCTTGTTGCCTCTGGTTAGCTGGTTCCAGTCTTTGGATCCTGTATCCTCCTGAAAAGCTTTGCTTTGAATACTAACTAAAGCAAAGGATTTTTTAAGCAAAGCCTGGGGGATGCATATTCAAGGGAGATTTATCCAGATACATGAAACTTATTTTCTGCCTCCCTCACTAGAACTTCCTTTTATGATGTGTCTGCTTCTTATTAGCGATGGCCTTAGGTAATGGAGAAGCTGTCCATTCCTGGCCCATCTTATGACAGGGGGCATTATGCTTCATGCCATGTGCCATCTTGAGAAGAGGAAGAGGAGGAAGAGTTGCAGGTTACATGCTTTCACCCTCCTCTGGTTTGTACCTAAATCTGGACTCCCAGAATAAGTCCTTTATATCCACCATCAGCCTCATTAACCAGTAGAGTAAGTGACTGATAAGATGATCTACAAATCGTTTGCTGCCTTCTTATCAGGGCTGGGTTTTCTTTCCCACCCCCTATGAGAGGAGGAATTTTCTTGGTGGCCCACGGGGTGACCACAGAGAGGCCTCTCCTCCCTGAAAAGACCAGCAGTTGGTCTGGCAGGATGAGAAGAAGCTGCTGCTGAGGCCATGAGTGGATTCTGCGAGCAAATAATGATTTCCCTTGTGTCTGAGTAAGTGATATGGGCAGCCGGTGTTATGGGGACTCTGGGAGGATGAGCAGTTCTTGTTCCCAGTATTGTTGATCTGATTGTGGACAACTTGAAAGGTCTCTCTGGTTTTTTCCTGGTCGCTCTGATTGCTAGGATCCCTTTTCTCCTCCTCATTACCTTGTATCTCCTTTGTGTATATTTCGTATCTATTTATATGTATATAGGTTGTTTTCCCCTATAGAATATAAGCCCTTTGAGGGCAGGATCAGTTTCATTTTTGTGTTTGAATCCCTAGCACTTTGTATGGTGCCACAACTTTTTGTGAAAAGAAGCTGTATTTCTCCTGTGTGAGAGAGAAGCTATGGATATAGAATCTATAAGATTTGACAACTTATTTGTTATAAGGAATGAGGGAGAGTGAGTAATTGAGGATGACTCTTAGGTTTTGAACTAGCATGAGTATGAGTAGGTAGAGATGACTAGAAGGGTGGTGAAGCCCTTGAAAGAAATTGGAAGGTTCGGAAGAAGGATGTGTTGTAGGGGAAAGATGATGAATTTTATTTTGGATGTGTTATGTTTACCCAATAGGGACAACCAATTGGAAATGTCCAGTAGGCAGATGGTGTTGTTGAGCTCTGGAGAGAGATTAAGGCTGGGTCTAGGAATCACATGCAAAGGAATGATGATTGAATTGATGCGGTTATCAAGAGAAAAAATGTAGAGAGAAAAGTGCCTAGGACTCTAGGGGCTGGGGATGTGCCCTGAATTAGTGGTCATGATATAGGTGATGATCTAACCAACGAGACTGAGAGGAAGAGATCAGGCAGGAGGAGAACCAAGAGAGGATAGTGTCAGTAAAACCCCAGAAAAAAGAAATTATCTAGAAGGCAACAGTGGCTAATGCTTCAGAGATATCAAAAATGATGAGGATTGAGGAAAGGTCATTAGATTTGTCTGATCATTGGTAACTTTGGAGAGGGAAATTTCCGTAAAATGATGTAGTTAGATGCCAATTTGAAAGGGCTGTGAATGAATTAAGAGAAAAGGAAGTGGAGGCAGTGAGTGTAGATAGCTTGTTCTAAGAATTAACAAAAGGGAGGTGAGATATAGGACGATAGCTTGAGGGACTGATGTTTTTTCAGAAAGTTTTTTTTTTTTTGAGGATGAGGGAGACTTGGGAGCATTTTTTGGCAATGTAGAGAACGAATCAATTGATAGGGAGAGATTGAAGGGAAGATGATTATGGGACAAACATAGCTGGAGAAAATGGGAAGGAATGGGATCAAGGGTCCATATGAAAGAGTTGACCTGATTGAGGAGAATAGCCTTCTCTTCAGAGACTCCTTTCCTCTTTTGTAGTTCTGCCTGTTTTTCAAGTCTACTAATTTATGTCATTCAGTGGAAGTCACATTTTCTTTCAATTCAAGAAGCACTATTTACCATGTGCCAGGCCCCATGCTAGGTGCTGAGGATACAAGGCAAAATGAAACAGTCCCTGCCCTCAAGGAGCTTGCATTCTCCTGGGATTGGGGTTAGAGAAGCTGGTTGGTTGTTGTCCGTCATTTTTGAAGAGGACTAAAATGACATCACTACGGGATAATATGGGAAGTAATAGGTACATAGATAAATAGATAACAGAGCATTTATTAAGCATTTACTATATGCCAGGCACTGTGCAAAGCTCAGGAGATAGAAATAGTAGCAAGAAAGACAGTTCCTGATTCCAAGGAGCTTACATTTTCATCAGGGAGCATAAAACGGAGCAGGAAAGGAGGGGTAGAATAAGGTTAGGGCTATATCTTGGCTTGTGGAACGAGGGAAAGTGAATATCAAGCAGCATGGTTTGGAGCTAGTGACTGGGAATTGAGGTGGAGGCCTGGTTTTGGGCTCATCTAACATGAGAGCCCGGAACGGTTCTTGGGAGGGAAAGCTGTGGTTTCACTGGGGAGGACGTTGGGATGATGGAGTGAAGTTGGTGTGATTTGGATCTAGTAGTTGGGAAATGACTATGCATATGTCTAGTAGTTGGGAAATATACTATGCAAATATATAGTAATGGCCAGGGGCAGAGAACCCTAACCACCCTGGGGAATCAGGAAAAGGCTCTTTAGGGGGTGGTATCTGAATTGTCCTGTGAAGGAAGCCAGGGATTCTACTAGGTAGAAATGATGTGGAAGAACATTCTAGGTGCAAGGCACAACCTGTACAAAGATATGGAGGTAGAAAATGGAATATCTTGTACATAGAACAGAAAGTAGGTTTGGATAACAGCACAGAGTGTGTGAAAGAAAATAATATGCAGTCACTATGGAAAGGTAGACTGAAGCCAAGTTGTGAAAGACTTTAAATACCTTTGTAAAAAGTTTGCATTTTTTTCTAATGGATCCTTGAGCAGGGGAGTGATATGGCCAGATCTGTGGTTTAGGAATATGTGGAGGATGGATAAAAGAAGAGAGAACCTGGAGATAAGGAGACAATTTTCTATTGGGAATGTTGCTATTAAACAGAAAAAACTCCAAATAAAAATATTCTAGTAAACGTCTATGTAATTTATATTTCACAATGTTTATTTTAGAAATATATTCCAATCCAGTTTTTAGTCTTCTCTCCCCCATAACTCCCACACAAATCCTTTGGCAGCTGAAAGAATTTTATAGAACAAGCAAAGCTTTCAACAGGTTAAATGTTCTTTTGATAATTAAAAAAGAGATGATTTTTTGCGTCCTTCCTGAAACAATCAGAAGGGAGATGTCAGACATGGTTGTCCAGTGTACTCTAGGCTAGGAATGGAGTACATCCAATGAGCTCTAGGAAGAATATAAGATTCTAGAGATTTGTTTGTCTCAACAGTGTGCTTTAAATGGAGGAGAAGGGAAAGGAGGGGAACAACTTCCATTCAACCACTGAGCCACATACCACAGAAGACTTCCAGTGAAGATGCCTGGTAAGGCAAGGAGTTAATATCCAGGTACAGGGATAGTAAATAATAATACCTATGGACTCTACACAAATGTTTAGAGCATAGATAATAAGCAGAATGAAAAAAGATTTTAATGCAAGGAAGCAGCTATGACTTCATGATTGTATCTGAGATGTGGTAGGATGTTATCCATATCTGAAATATAAAAATGGAAAGAATGTTATTCAGAAGGAACAGATTGGGTGAAAAAGGGGTCAGGGAGCAGCCCTTGTATGCCAGGAAGATAGCTTCTTTGGTGAAATCTTTGAACCAGGTGGAGGATGAGCCCCTTGTAGAGAATATTTTAAGTAAGGCTTATTGGAGGGAGAAACAGGATAAATGTGGTGGTGGGCATCTGTAAAGATGGTGATCACCTGGCTAGAAGGAGACATGTGACGACTCTATTTAAAAATCAGCTATTATTGGTTTTGTTATCAAGAAGATGTATTGGGCATGGCCTTATGTATATCCTAAACTTTGGGTGTTTGGATTTAAAAGAGCACACAGAAAGGACAGATATGTCCTATGGTATAAGATTCCGTAGGGAAAGTTGACTCAAACATGAGGTGCTCTTAAGAGTGAATGATTCTGATCTGATGAAAAGGGGTAACTGTCTAAGAGTATGATGTGACTGCACAGGGAATTCATTTGCCAATTCAGATTTTTAGAAGATATGTACAGAGGATGAAACAATAGCAGGTAACTGAGGATGAATACAAGAGTGATGAAATTCTATCAGAATAGTGGCAGAGCTCCTAAATCCCAGAATGAGTTAAGACTTTTAATAAGTCTAAGAAAAATAGAAAAAGGCTCTTTGTTGGAGGGCAAGAAGTCAAAAAAGAGGACTAAGACCTGCTTAGGTATATGGGATGATGATGATGATGATGGAGATGGAGAGAAGGAGCAACTCAACTTATATTTTGCTTACTTCTTTACTGAAAAAGGATGGTCAGATTGAGAAGTATGGAACAAAAATGGTCAATAGAATTGATACCCAAATTTAATGAGGAAGTGGCAAAAAGACACTTAGCATCTGTCAGTGGATTCAAGTTACCATACTAGAGCTACCATGAACTAGATCCTAGAGTACTGGAAATTTGTAGAGGTGATTGGAGAAGTGCTATAAGACTAGAGAAGGACAAACCAGAAAAGTTATCCTGATTTTCAGATGGAAAGAAGATGGATTCACGTGAAAGTGTGGTACAGGAGAAAGAAGGCTGCATTTGGAGTCTGCCAACCTAGGTTCAGGAGTGGCTAAGTGGTGCCATAGTGCATAGAGCAGTAGTCTCAGAATTAGGAAGACTCATCTTTATGAGTTCAGAGCCAGCCTCATATACTTCCTAGCTGTGTAAAATGAGCTGGAGAAGGAAATAGCAAACCACTCCAGTGTCTTTGCCAAGAAAACCCCAAATGGGGTCACAAAGTGTCGGATATGACTTAACAATATAGGCTTAAATGCCAATTTTGTCACATCAACTATGTGACCTTGTACAAATCAATTTCCCTCTCAGGGCCTCAGTATCCTCACTTTTAAAATGAGGGGAGTTGGACTTAGATATCCATAATCTCTTCTACCTAAAAAAAAATCATATGATTCTTCCAGTTTAGTCAATATGACTTCAATCCCTAACAAAATTCTAGGATTTATTATTAAGAAGATGGTTTGTTATCACTTAGGAAGAGTCAGTAAACATTTATTAAGCATGTACTGTGTGCCAGGCACTGTGTTAAGTGCTAGGGATACAAAGAAAGACAAAAGACAGTCCCTGCTCTCAAGGAGCTTATAGTCTAATGGGGTAGGCAGACAGCATGCAGACAACTGTGTACAAACAAGATGCATCAAGGATCCAGTAGAGATGATCAGTAAATAAGAGAAGTGATGATCACAGTAAACCATCATGAGTTCATTAAGAAAATGTCATGCCAGGCTAACCACATTTCCTTTTTCTGACAGGATTACTAGATTGGTAGATTGGGTCAGGCTGTAGATTGGTAAACACGGCTTCTAGCAAGCCATTTGCCACAAGATAACCTTGTGGACCATCAGATAGTAGTGGATGATAGTACAGTTAGATGATTTCAGGATAATAATAGTAATATTATTATTATTGCATGTTCTTACATATGATATTAGTATAATTTAATAAAAATTTAATAAAAATACAATATTATTTATGTAGTGCTTCAAGGTTTACAGAGTGCTTTGCATATAATTTCACTGGGACCCAAAGAGTGGTGATTAGTATGTGATTAATAGCTCAATAGCAACTCAGATGGAGAGATCTAAGGATTCTATCATTGCTTCCTTTTCTTAATCATTTAATTTAACCTGGATGAATATATGTATATCAGATTTGCAGATGATACAAAGCTGGGAGGGATAGTTAATACAGTAGACAGAATCTGGATGCAAAATGGTTCCAATATGCAGATCCAGGGGCCAATTCTAATAAAATAAAGTTTAATAATAAACAAATATATAGTCCAATATTTGGAGTTAAAAAAAAACACTGCATAAATATAGGTGACGAAGATCCCTGAATAATATTCATGTGAAAAAAACTCAATTTTAGAGGGATGAAAGCTTAGTATGAATCAGTGAAATGCAGCAGCTATAAAAGCCAATGTAATCCTAATTAAACATAATGTCCAGAGCGAAGGAAGTTATAGGACTGCTTTGGTTAGACCACATCAGTCATGTTGTATTAAGTTTTGGGCACCATATTATAGGAAGGATATTGGCAAGTTAGGTGGAACATGTTAAATGGAGGACTAGGCAACCATGTCCTACAAGAATCAACTGAAGAAACTGTGATGTTTTACTTAGAGAGGGAAGACTAGATGGATTGGGGGAGGTCAGTGTACATTAATTATTTGAAGAGTGCGCATCTCCTTCAAGATTCAGCTCATACCCAACCTTCTTCAAACCTTTCCTAGTACCTCTTCCTCCTCCTCTTCTTTCCTCCTGCTCCCGTAATGCCTTTCCTCTGAGATTACCTTCCATTTACTCTGGATATATCTTCTAAGTATATAATGGTTTGCATATTGTCTCCCCCATTAGAATATGAGTTTCTTGAGGGCATTAATCATGTATTGGCCTTCCTTTATTTTCTCACAGCTCAGCACAATGCCTAGCACATAGTAAGAACTTAACATATGCTTGTTGACTGACTGGCTTCCTTTTGTTATCCGTATCCCATGCTCTAACCCCAGCTGTCTCCTTAACACTTCCCTTATGTGAATTAAAATATGTAATAATAAAGGCCTATTAACTTAAAAAAAAGTGCTTATGGAAAATGGATTAGACCTCTTTTGTTTGGCCATAGAAGGAGCAATGGGATAGTAGTTGTAGAGAGGCAGATTCTGTTTTTTTGTTGCTTTTTTTTTTCTCCTTTGGCTAGGCGATGAGGTTAAGTGACTTGCCCAGGGTCACACAGCTAGTAAGTGTTATGTGTCTGAGGCCGGAGAGGCAGATTCTGGCTAGGAGAAATTGCCTAACAATCAGAACTGTCTGAAAATTGAGATGAACGGCCTTGAAGCATGATAGTGAAGTTTCTTCTCACTGGAGACCATTGAGATGGGAGTGGATGATTCCCTCTCAGGGATCTTGTGGGACACTTTCCCCCGGGATGTCGGTTGGACTAGATGATAGAGGTCTGTCCAATTGCAAGATTCTATGATTCTAAGTAGATGGTGAGATTTGGGCATAAGTAAAAACATGGAAAGGTGGCTCTGAGAAAAAGCTGGGAAAGTGGGTTTGAGCAAAGATTTTTAAAAAAATGAAATATGCAGTCTGCTGAAACAAGGGGACATGACTAAATCATTCACTGAGTTTCTGTAGTAGGACTGGGGATGCTGAAAAGTGTGGTTGATATTCATAGTTGCAAAAAAACAATTTTTTTTTTTAGCTTTTCATGGTTATACCTTTCCCATAACATCTGTCTGTATTTAATATGCAGGGCTTCTTATCAGACCTGATTTGTGTACATTGTGCACACCATTATGCTTGTTAAATATTAAAGCCCTTTCTCCTCCTGTGAAGTCTAATTAGGCAGTGCGTTCAGAGGAATAATAGTCCCACCATTGCGTGGCACGTACCTCACCCCCCCTCCCCCGGCTCATTTATCTTGTGTTTCTTTCTTTGCCGTGTGCCAGAGTGCCAAATATAGCACATGAAAGTTTGATGAACAGCTCAGCTCCTATCGGGCAATGGAGAGGAATCTTGCTGGAAAGGTTCTGAAACCTTCTTAAGATGCTGACTGAGTGCGAAAAAGTGTAATACCAGTAGGTTGGCATTTTCCACAGTCAAGAAAATATACTAATATGTCCAATAAGTTATTTAATCAATCCGATTTTAATGAATTAAAGTATCTTAAAATGCCCTTTAAAAAGCAAAATAGAATTCACCAAATGACATTTTTCTTTAAAAAAAACATTCTGCGTTTGACAAACAGGCAAACATGAGCAATTCCATATGTAAAGAAGACCATAAAAAGAATGTAAAGTTGTGAATCACTACCATGTACAATTTGGTCCTTTTTCCTTTTAAGTATACAAAGAAATTTGGTGAGATACTAGGGGTATTTTCCCTGTTTTTAAACATTATATTCTTTAAGACTTACAATGAAAAAGAGCACTTTTAAACAACTACAAGTATACTGTCATCCCTGAATCCATGCTTTGTAATTATTCAGACAATTTTGGCCTGGATAAATTTCATTTATTTTAAAATTTTTATTTTTATGTTTTGTTTTTTTCCTTACCTTTATTTTCAAATATATCTCTTTCTTCTGTCCTCCCCAGAGAACCTCCCCTTGCGACAAAATGTAAAAAAGGACGAAATACAAGGAGAAAGAAACTGTTAAGCAAAATTAACATAGCTCAGTCTAAAAGTAAATTCATTGCTCCATACCAATTGTCTTCAACTTCTGTGAAGAGGAGACAAGCTCACATTTTCTTCTCTTGTCATCGGGGCCAAAATTCTTCATTGCAATTACACAGTGCTCAGTTTTTTAAAAAGTAAATTAAATATTTTTTGTTACATTTTAAGTTCCAAACTGTCTCACAGTCTCCCTTCCCATCCTACCCTACAGGCCAACATTCAACCCCTATCTATTTATTTATCTGTCTGTATCTGTCTGTCTATCTCTCTGTCTGTCTGTCTATCTATCTACAACAACCTATCTATCTGTAAAACCATACTATGGTTCCTTTTATTTATCATTTCTTTCTCTGGAGGTGGATAGCATCTTTCTTCATAGGTCCTTTGTAGTTGATTTGAATATTTATAATACTCGGAATAACTTTGTCATTCACAGGTATTCTTCAAACAATATTGGTATTACTGTATGTAACGTTCTCTTGATTCTGCTCATTTCACTCTTCATTATTTCATGCAAGTCTTTCTGTGTTTTTCTAAGATCATTAAGCTCATCGTTTCTTATAGCACAGCACTATTCCATCAAACTTGTTTAGCTAGTCCGCAATTGATGAGCATCCTCTCAATGTCACCATAAAGACAGCTGCTATACATATAGATTCTTTTCCTTTTTCCATAATCACTTTAGGAAACAGACTGAATAGTGGTATTTCTGGGTCAAAGGGTGTATCTCAGATTTATAACTCTTTGGGCATAATGCCAGATTGCTCTCCAAAATGCTTGGATTAGTTCACAGTTGCACCAATAGTGTATTAGTGTCTCAATTTTTTTATATCCTCTCCAACATTTGTCATTTTCACCTTCTATCATTTTAGCTAATCCAATAGGTGTGAGATGATATCTCAAAGTTGTTTTGATTTGCATTCTCTAATCAATAATGATGGAGATAATTTTTTTTTATATGTGCATATGATTTCTTCGTTGAAAAACTGCCTGTTCATATCCTTTGACCATTTGTCAATTGGGGAATCTCTCATATTCTTATAAATTTGACAAAGTTCTTTGTATATTTGAGATATGGGACCTTTATCAGAGAAAGTATCTATAAATTCCCCCCAGTTTTTTTTCTGCGTTCGTTCTAATTTTTGCTACATTGGTTTTATTTATAATCTTTTACATTTACTGTAATCAAAATGATCCCTTTTACATTTCTCAAAGCTTTCTTTTATTCATAAATTCTTCTTCTATCCATAAGTCTGACAGGTAATATGTTCCATATTCTTCTAGTTTACTTATGGTATCTCCTTTTATATCTAGGTCATGAATCTATTTTAACCTTATCTTGGCAAATGGTGTAAGATATTGGTCTATACCCAGTTTATGCCAGACAGCTTTCTAATTTTCCCAACAATTTTTTACCAAATAGTGAATTCTTATCTCAAGAGCTTAAATTTTTATGTTTGTCAAACACGAAGTTACTATAATCATTTACTACTATTTTGTATGTCTGCTCTGTTCCATTGATCCACTTTTCTGTTTCTTAGCCAGTACCAGAGAGTTTTGATAATTGTTTTATAATATGGTTTGAAATCTGGTACTGCTAAGCCTCCTTCCTTTACATTTTTCTTTTTTTCTTTACATCTTTTCACTAATTATTATGATATTCTTGACCTTTTGTTTTTCCAAATGAATTTTGTTATTGTTTTTTCTAGCTCAATAAAATAGTTTTTTGGTAACTTAATTTGGATGGCATTGAATTAGTAGATTCGTTTAGGTGGAATTGTCATTTTTATTATGTTGACTCTGCCAACTCATAAACTGTTAACTTTTCTCCAGTTATTTAAATCTGACTTTATTTGCGTAAAAAGTGTGTTATAATTATGTTCATGTAGTTTCTGGAGTTGCCTTGGCAAGTATACTCCCAGGTGTTTTATGATGTCTACAGTTATTTTAAATGGAGTATCTTTTACAGTCTCTCCTTGAAGGATTTTGTTGGTGATACATAGAAATGCTGATGATTTATGTAGGTTTATATCCTGCAACTTTGTTAAAATTATTAATTGTTTCAACTAGTTTTTTAGCTCTATGATTTTCCAGCTATATTATCATATTGTCTGCAAAAGGAGATAGTTTTATTACCCCATTTCCCATTCTGATTCCTTCAATTTGCTTTTCTTTTCATTTTTATTGCTAGCGTTTCTAATACAATGTTGAATACTGTTGTTGATAATGGGCAGTCTTGTTACATTCCTGATCTTATGGAGAAGTCTTCTAGCTTATTTCCTTTACAAATAATGCTCGCTGATGGTTTTAGGTAGATGATTCTTATTATTTTAAGGAAAAATCCATTTATACCTATGCTTTCTTCCTCCCCCCCCCACTTAATAGTATTTTATTTTTTCCAGTTACATGTAAAGTTAGTTTTTACCATTAACTTTTTTTTTTTTGTGGGCAAGGCAATGAGGTGAAGTGACTTGCCCAGGGTCATGTAGCTAGTAAGTGTCAAGTGTCTGAAGCCAGATTTGAACTCAGGTCTTCCTGAGTCCAGGGTCAGTGCTCTATCCACTGTGCCATCTAAGCTGCCCCCTCAACATTCACTTATATAAGATTTTGAGTTCCAAAATTTTTTCTCCCTCTGTCCCTCCCTTTTCCCCTCCCCAGGATGGCAAGCAGTCTGATATAGGCTATACATCTGCAATCATATTAAACATATTGCCACATTAGTCATGTCGTAAAAGAAGAATCAGAAAAGGGAAAAATTATGAGAAAAAATTTTTTTAAAAGAGAGAGAAAATAGTATGCTTCAGTTTGCATTCAGACTCCATAATAATTTAATCTCTAATTAATTGTTAATCTGTTTCCATGGACCCTTATTAAATACAATTTTCATTGCATTATTATCTGAAAAGTGTGTATTTTTCTGCTTTTTTGCATCAGTTTTGTTTTTGTTGTTGTTCTTCCATTTATATCCTAGTCATCATGCATATGGTTTTCTTGTTTCTGCTTATTTCTATTTGCATTAGTTCATATATCTTTCCATGCTTCTCATGTTTACCATTTCTTAGGGCATAACAATATTTCCATTATATTCACCTATCACATTCTCTCCCCTTCTCCCTACCCCCATTTCTTTACCACTTATAAAAGCATTCCTAAAATAATTTTGGCTAATATGGGACTTTCTTTCTATCTCTGACTTTCTAGAAGGGTATATGCCTAACACTGCCATCTCTAGGTTAGAGTATGGACACTTTAGTCACTTTCTTCACATAATACCAAATTGTTTTCTGACATACTGTTCCACCAATAGCATATTGGTTTGCCTACCTTTCCACAACCCTTCTGATACTGACTTCCCATCTTGAATACTCTTTGCCAGTTTATCTGATGTGTGCTAAAACCTCAGAGTTGTTTTGAATTGCATCTTTCTTTTTATTAGGGATTTTAGCAGTCTTTCATATATTATTTATAGTTTGCAGTTCTTCTAAACACTTTGTTCATATCCTTAGGCCACTTATCGACTGGGGAATGGTTCTTAGTCTCATGTATTTGTCTTAATTCTCTTATATAAGTTTAATTAAAGGCCCTTTTTCTTTATTGCTGTGCCACATAGATAGCACATTTTATAAGGGATACTGAGAGGCATTGTGCTATAATGGAAAGAACACTGATTGGGAATCAGAAGACTTGAGTTCAAATCCCAGTTCTCGAGTTTGTGTGACTTCAAGCTAATCAAGGAATCTCTCATTGGCTTCTTTTTCTCATTATCTACCTCATTTAATTAAATTCCAGGGGCAGCTATGTAGCACAGTGGAAAGAGCTCCGGCCTTGGAGACAGGAGGACCTGAGTTCAAATTTGACCTGAGACACTTGACACTTACTAGCTGTGTGACCCTGGGCAAGTCACTTAACCCCAATTACCTAAAAAAAAAAAATTCCACAAACACTCATTATATGCATAGTACTGTGTCAGATGCGAGTGATACAAAGACAAAAATGAAACAGGCCTAGCCCTCAAGGCATTTATGTTCTGTTGGGGAGAAATAAGCATATAGAAGATTAAATACAAAATAGATACAACCAATTTCAGAGATTCTGTGTAGAGACATAAGGCAGTAGATTGTCATGGCCCTCATTACGAAGTAGAAAGTGGGTGCTGGGGAAAGGCATGAGGAGGGAAATGACCTATTTTTTCCAACTATGAGATTCTATAATTTTAGCATTCTAGTATTTCCACACTAGACTTAAGACTAGGAACTTTTTTTTTAAATTAGTTTTACCAATTTGTCAAGTATTCCTATGAAACATAACAAGCATAAACATCACCCTCTTTTTTAGTTTCCTGCAGTTTTACCCTATTTTGTCATTTAGAATTTTCCCTAAAAACAACAACAACAACAACTACAAACCATTAATTCTCAGCAGAATTGTTTTGGCACACACTTTTCCATTTTACATGTAACAGGAGCACAAGTACAGAAAACTGATATAGTGACCCAACCCTTTCTACCCCCCTTTCCCTTCCCCAAGACCTTCTGCTCCTGGATATAAGCACAAGCATCAGTTCTTTGAAGATAACAGGAGAGAAATAAACAAAGGGAGAAGCCAGATTCCTACTTTTCCTTCTCCATAATGATCATGGAACACTGTATTCACACATAGCCACAGAGGGTGGATCAGGATATGGCAGAATTGTAAAAAAAAAAAAATGAGGCTTTTTGATCATCTTGGATGGAAAGAAGTGGTGTTTTATTATCATTAGAGAAAAAAAGCTTTTAAGCCTATATTTTAAGTAATACACATCAGGCTAACAGGTTTTTCTCTCCGTGATGCTTGAGCCTCGTGGGTGTGATGTTGTCTGTTTCGTAGAAAAATGCCTTTTAACCCTGATAATGGCAGACATCAAGAGTGCTACTTTCTGTTTATGCGTTATGGATAGTGAGTTTCTCATTTTTTAAAGGGAGAACATTTGTTTTTTTGCCTCTGGGTTTTAGAGATAGGTTAAGTGCAGTCAAATAATCAAAATGTCCTGGAATTCTGAGTTCAAATATGGCCACATAAAATCTCGGTGATAGAATTTTAGACTAGAGATCATAAAATAGAATCTCATTTTACAGAGTGGAAAGTTGAGGTCCCGATTGAGAAAGGGACATGCCCAAAGTAACATGGCTCTGCCGCTAATTTGCTGGGACCAGAAGCTAGGTCTCTTGACTTTTGGCTCAGTGCTGTTACCCTTATTATTATTCTGCTTCTCTCTTTCAATACAATAGGGTCTCTAGGCAGATTTTGATTATTATTTGATCATTACATTTGATCATTAACAGCTTCCTGTATAATTCATAGTTAGAGCATATCTTGGTCTGAATGAGATGTTGAACATGAGTTATTAGTCTAAAGGACAGGATGAAGTCTTTTGGCAAGGTAGGGATAGAGTGAGTGTAATCTGGGCCTCTATGGGGAGATGGGAGAAAATAAGATATGGCAATGTGAAGATGTTCAGTTTTATTGTATCACCTTTGTTAATTTTTTTCTTTTTAAAATTAACTTTTTTATGTGAACGTAATAATCAAGAAACACAAATGTTTCAATACATACAGAAAAACCAGAAAGAAGCCTGTATGAGAAACTGTGGGTTGTTGTCTTTCGTTCTGGAAGAGGACCAAAATGGCATCACTATGTTAGAGTCAAGTTACAGTGTGCCCCACTGTGGATATGGGCTTGGAACGCTCTACCATAGGTTGAGCACGAATAGTCTATGTAAACATTTGGGGTGGATTCTCTACATTTGCACATTTCGTATTTCTTTTGAGCTGTTAACATAACAATTCCTGGCAGATAGTACTTAATTAGCGCTTGCCTGCTTGTTTGCTTCTTTCTGTATACACACAGCAGAACACACAAAGAAGATTGTTTATGAAGCCGTGAAGCTTCAGATCATACCATTTGCAAAAAAAAAAAAAAAAAATTTATAATAAATTCTACCCATTACTGGGAAAGTTGTTTGGCCTTTCCATGCCCAGGCAACTCTCTCAGCTGATACAGTATAGAAGATTTGCTGATTTGCTTTGGGATGGGGTGTTTCCTAGCCCAGAATTCTCTACGCCAGTGCAATTGTGGGTCTGGTTCAGAAAGATGGGTCCGCCATGACCTTCTCTTGAGAAAGCCATGTTGTATTTTTGTCATTGCCACTTCTTTTTCTAGATGTTTACAAAACAACTCTAATAATATGTTCTAGAAATTTCCTTCAAAATAAAGGTCAAGCTGTTAGGCCTATATTTTAAACTCTCTTCTCTTCCTGTCTTTGAAAATCAGGATAATATTAGTCCTTCTCCAATTTTGTGGTTCCTCTCTCTGTATAATCTTTCAGCTGTCATTGACAGTATCTTAGTAATCACATTTTTGAGTCCTTTCAGTAACTGAGTTAATAGCTAGTTGGCTCAGTGGATAGAATTCTAGGCCTAGAGTCAGGAAGATCTGAGTTCAAATCCAACCTCAGACATTTACTAGCTATGGGACCTTGGGCAAATCTCTTAACCTCTGCCTAAGTTTCCTCAACTGTAAAATAAAAGCAATAACAGAGACTACCTTGTAGGGTTGTTGTGAGGATCAAATTAAATAATATTTGTAAAGTTCTTAGTACAGTACCTGGCACAGGGTTGGTGGGTTGTTGTCCTTCGTTCTGGAAGAGGACCAAAATGGCATCACTATGTTAGAGTCAAGTTACAGTGTGCCCCACTGTGGATATGGGCTTGGAAAGCTCTACCATAGGTTGAGCACGAATAGTCCATGTAAACATTTGGGGTGGATTCTCTACATTTGCACATTTCGTATTTCTTTTGAGCTGTTTCAATTCTGCTTTGTTCATAGAGCACGGCACCTTCTCTAATGAGGGTTCGCCATGCTGGGTGGTCTTGTACCAGTGTTTCCCGTGTCACACAATCGGTTCCAAAGTTCTTAAGACAGATCTTGAGAATGTCCTTATACTGCTTCTTCTGATCTCCATGTGTGAGCACTTGCCTTGTGTGAGTTCTCCATAAAATAGTCTATTTGGCAAGTGTACGTTTTGCATTTGAACAACATGGCCAGTCCATTGGAGTTGGGCTCTCTGCAGTAGAGTTTGAATGCTTGGCAGTTTAGTTTGAGAAAGGACCTCAGTGTCTGGTATCTTATCCTGCCAGGTGATCTTCAGAATTTTCCTAACACAATTCAAATGGAAGAGATTCAGTTTCCTGGCATGGTGTTGGTATACTGTCCAGGTTTCACAAGCATACAGCAATGAAGTCAGCACAATGGCTCTGTACACCTTCAGTTTGGTAGTCAGCCTAATACCTCTTTTCTCCCACACTTTGCTCTGGAGCCTCCTGAATTCTGAGCTAGCTCTGACAATGCGAGTGTCAACCTCATTATCAATGTGTACGTTACTGAAAAGTACACTACCAAGGTAAGTGAACTTATCCACAGCATTCAAAACTTCTCTATTTGTTGTAACCAGTGGTTCCAGGTATGGATGGTGTGGTGGTGGCTGATGGGAGCACTTATGTTTTCTTGGTGTTAATTGTTAATCCAAAATTAGCACAAGTAGCAGAGAATCAATTCATACTTTGTTGCATCTCAGCTTCAGAGGCTACATTGAGTGCACAATCATCTGCAAACAGAAAATCATGCACCAACACTCCTTCTACTTTGGTATTGGCTTGTAGCCTTTTCAAGTTGAAGAATTTACCATCAGAGCAATAGCTGACCTTGATGTCGTTTTCATCCTCTTTGAAGGCGTTTGACAACATGGCTGAAAACATCATGCTAAATGACATGGGAGCAAGCACACAGCCTTGCTTCACTCCATTGGTGACTGGGAAAGCACAAGAACATTGTCCATTATCCAGAACCTGGGTAAACATGCAGTCATGAAATTGATATCCAATGCTGAAGAACTCCAGGCAACCAAATTTTGACATTATTTTCCATAAGCCCTCATGACTGACAGTATCATAGGTGTTGGTCCAGTCTACTGGTTCACTGGGGCCAGGTGACTTGAATTTATCAAAAACATTTAGGTGCTCTTTACCTTGATTATTAACCAGGAAGACCAAAACAGTAATGAAGTCAATATGAGAGTTGATTTTCATTCTAGTTCTACCCAAAAGGTCTGGGTCTTAGCTATCCAGTAGCACCCCAGGCTTGCCAAGGATGGAATGGAAGTTCTCTTTTGTCCCTGTCTCTCTGTAGCCTTTTCATCGTTGGCTGATTTTGCTCCAGTTCATTCTCCCCTGGCCTGTTGCTGAGGACTGGCTTTGAAGCATAAACAAGAGGTTGGATGGATAGGCCTCCTCTTTATTTTTCTTGTTTTCTCACATACTATTGTCAAAAATTTGGGAATAACGGTAGTTGGTAGATGTGCCAGTGGTTCTTTACCAGTTACCTAATAGTACTTCTCAGAAACTGTAAAGTTTCCAATAATAGACTAGTACTATTGTTTCCTTCCCCCAATTCCATTAATTCTTTTTTTTTTTGACGTGTATGTGTGTGTGTATGTATGTGTGTGTGATTGACGACTATAACTATGGACAAAATTTAGTCATTGCCTTATAGTAACAGGAGGAAAAATTAGAGTTTTTTTGCTTCAGCAACTCAATAGCCAAAAAGATCTCTGAGAATTTCAGGTTTCCAAGCATAAGGGAAACATGTTCATACTTTTCATGAGTGCTATTTCATCTCTTAATCAGAGGATGAGAACTTTTCGTATATCAGTTAGTTGTAAATTAAATTGTAATGTAATGTAAATTGCAATGTAATTAAGTTTACTGAGTACTTTTGCCTAAAAACTCTTGAAGATTCTATTTGATGATTTTTGTAGGTGGTAAGTGACAAGGAAGCATCCTGCTTGAGTTTTATCTGTCATATCCATGGCTGCAACTTTGTGACTTTGAAAATGGAAGATGATGGAGCTCAGGTGTACTGAACAGAATGTTGATATACATTTATAAATGGGGATTGCAGCTTTTTGAAGAGGAAAATGATGAAATCTCCTTTACACTTTGAAAGAACACTGTTAAAGATTCATTGCTGTTGTAAATGATTTGAGACTTGGGAGTATTTGAGGCTAGTAGGTATGGAGTTTTCCAGGTGTGTTTTTGAAATAGTAAGTGACCCCATCACAAAGGTCATATACCAGATTGACAAAGCACTCTTTTTGAAGTGATTACAAAATGACTTATTAAAAATTATTGCTGTGGATTTATTTTCAGCTAGTAACTTATTTGAACATGTTCTCTGTCTCTAGTGCTTTGTTTGGCAATACAAAGAAAATAGAAACATGGTAACTTTTGGACTGACATTGTTCTTTTTTGTTCTTTGTCTTCTTCTGTACTCTCACACCTGTCCTCCTCTCAACCAATGACATTGTTAATCTTCAGAACTAAGGCAGTGATCCCTGAGGTGTCCCACCATGTCAAATCCTCTCCCATTATGTCCAATACAAAGACCTTCCTTTCAGTATACAGGTGTGCCCTTTCTTTAAAAAAAAAAAAAAAACACATCAAAAAAATTCCCCAACATTCGAAAGCACAAAAGAAATTATAGAGTTATTGTTGTTAAAATGATTCTTCCTTTTATGAACTAGGTTCATTATGATAGTGAGGTACTCTTGTCCTATTAAAACATGATTTAATTGCGAAAATTGATTGGATGTACAACTTCCAGGAATGTATCTGTTGCATAAAGTAAAATACACCTGTGTTAGAATCAGAATGCTAGAGGAGAAACTCAGAGATCTAGTCTCTACCTCCATCATTCTGCAGATAAAGAAAGTACTGCTCAGAGAATGTAAATAACTGGCTTTAAAGTCACACACAGCTAGCTAATGGCAGGGCTGAGATTAGAATCTAGGTCTCATGACCCAAGGTCTCTTTCCACTTTATGTGCAACCTTTTATTACTATTGACCATATATGGGATTTAAGGCTGTAATGGACCTCAGAGGTTATGTGGTCCAGTCCCTTCATTTTATAGATTAGGAAACTGAGGCCAAGAAGTTTAGTGCCTAAGGTCATGTAGCCATTAAGTCACAGAGACAGGATTCGAATCTGGGTCCAATGATTTTTTTTTTCCCCACTGCCTGCTCAGAAATTTGATTTTTGTTTTTTCTAATTTCAGGATTCTGGAGGAGTTGAGATTTAAGTGAATTATCAACTGAGGGTGAGTTTGGATTAGTTTTTATATTCTCTCTCTCTCTCTTTCTCTCTCTCTCTCTCTCTTTCTCTTTCTCTCTCTCTCTTCCACTTCCTGCTTGACCAATTATAGTTCGTTTCATTCCAGATTTAATGCCAGCTGGTAAGTCCGTGATGTTAAACATGTATTTCTTTACAGGAATAATGATAGGAAGTTTCTATCCACTCCTTTATCTTTGAAAATTTTACTTTTTTCCCCCTATGTGTGCTAATTTCTCAAAGAAAGAAAAAGGAGTGCATTCACACTTTTTTATTCCCATAAACTTCGGGTTTGGAAACAAGATATTTGAAACACACTGATTCCTAAAAATGAAAAGAATCTGACTGTGAACACAGATTGTTTCAGAGACTCAGGAGGCCAAATGTTAAGAAATTACCTAATTCTCTTTCCATAGAGCACTCAGAATTAATTGTAAGAAGGGTTTTGAAATGTGATAACTTTAATGTAATAGTCTTGTGTGTTATCAAGGTATTGTAGAGATCTACACGCTAAGCTTACATATCATTGAAATACCAAAGGAAGGGGTTTTTTTAAAACAATGTTTGACAAGTTATTTGATTTAAGCAGATTTTCCAAATTATTAGCCATGGTAACAGTTTAAAGGTGTCTCTTGATGCAAAATTATGGAGAATGTAAACAAGTTAAATATTAGCTGCTGGTTGATCAAGAATTAAGGCTTATAGAGAGTTTATTTTTTTTTTTTTAGTATAATATTTTAGCATAATGTGTTTCATTTCTGTATCAAAATGACATGAAAACTTATATGTGGGTTTAGAGGGCATCACCCTTGTGACAGAGAAGGGCCTTTCCCTTATTAAATTTCTGTTACTGTAAGGGTGGCCTCTCTATTCTTTCTTATGCTACCACAGCTCATCTCTTGCCATACCTCAACCCTGGAATACTCCCCCATCTGCCTTTTCTGCTCCTAATCACAAAATGCTGAGTCCAGCTTGAGGAAGTCTCACAAACATGCTCACTGGGTACATTACAAGTTTATGTTATCCCACCTAAATTGAGCCCTCTCTGCGGTAAGGCCGTTCTTTTATTTCTCACTAACAGATTTCCTATCTCACTCTCCACAGAAACTATTCCAAACCTTTTCTTCTCAAGCCTCCCACTCCTCCTCTAAGCCACTCCCTCTCAGCTGAGGAACTTCCTTCTTATTTTACTGAGAAAATGAGTCTATTCCACGTGAGTGGCTGTATTTTCTTCATCTCACAACCCCTTGACATCAATCGCTACTCTCTCCTCCTTTTTTCTGAGTTTCTGACAAAGAAGTGGCACTTCTCCTTGTGATGGACAACCCTACTTGTACCTTCTATCCCATTTCTCTTTTTCTCATTCTCTTTCTCTCCCTTTTTTCCACTCCTCCCCCCCCCTTACATATCTACTGTTTCCTTGCCTACTGCCTTCTAATATGCCCATCTCCCTCATCCTTAAACAACAACACACTTGTACTAGACCCTACCATCCCCTCAAACTATCATCCTTTATCTCTCCTCCCCTTTTCAGCCAAACTCCTGGAAAAAGCTATCTGCATTTGCTCCCTCCTCTCTTTAGCCCTTTGCAGTCTGGTTTCTGACCTCATCACTTAACGGAAACAGCTTTCTCCAAAATTACCCCTGATTTTAATTGCCAAATATAATGGTTTCCCTCCCCTACCTCAGTCCTAATCCTTCTTAGCCAATCTGCTGCATTTGTCCCTTTGGACTCTACTCTGCTCCTGGATACCTTCTCTCTTTGTTCTTTTCCTTTTATCTGACCATTCCTTCTCAATCTCTTTTGCTGGTTCATCATACAGAACATTCCCCTTAATTATGGGTGTGCCAAGGTTCTATCCCAGGTCTTCTCTTCTCCCTCTGCACTCTCGCTCGGCAACCTCATTAGCTCTCATAATTCTGTTATCTATGCAGATGACTCCCAGATTTATATATCCATGTCCAGTCTTTCCCTTGAACTTCAAATCTCCCATCACCGATTGCCTAATAGACATTTCATCTAGTTGTCACAGGGGGTAAGTGCTAGATTTGGAGTCAGGAAGACCC
Source organism: Vombatus ursinus (assembly GCF_900497805.2). Classification (NCBI taxonomy): domain Eukaryota; kingdom Metazoa; phylum Chordata; class Mammalia; order Diprotodontia; family Vombatidae; genus Vombatus; species Vombatus ursinus. Next base: position 4,579,566 of record NW_020954556.1, on the reverse strand, counting down.
GAGTTCAAATCCTGCCTCAGATGTTTACTAGCTGTGTTATCCTGGGCAAATTATTTAACCTCTCTGTGCCTCACTTTCCTCATCTGTAAAATGGGAATAATGATAGCACCTACCTCACAGGTTGTTGTGGGGATCAAATAAGATAACATGCAAAATGCTTCGTAGACCTTAGGGTACTGTATAAATGGTAGTTCTTATTGCTCATTTCCTTGTTCCTATCAAAGGCTCCACCATTCTTCCAGTCTCCCAGATTTAGAACCTCAGCATCACCCTCAGCTTTTTACGTTTCCTCACCCCACATATCCATTCAGTTATCAAACCCCTAAGGTGCTGGTTGGGAGAAGAACCAACCCTACCTGGGTTGGGAGGAGGACGGGTGTAAACCACAAAGCTAATATGCCTTTAGCACGCCACAGTATCAAAACTTGAGTCTGTACTACATAGAGTTGTTTAGTCGTTTTTCAGTCATGTCTGACTGTTTGTTACTCCATTTGGGGTTTTGTTGGCAGAGATACTGGAATGGTTTGCCATTTCCTTTTCGAGCTCATTTTACAGGTGAGGAAACTGAGGCAAATAGGGTTAAATGACTTGCCCAGGGTCACACAGCCAGTAAGTTTCTGAGGCTGGATTTGAACTCAGGTCTTCCTGACTCTAGGCCTGGCACTTTATCGACCGTGCCACCTAGCTGCCCTGTACTAAAGTAGGAAGTCAAAATCAAAAGGAGTTCTGGGAACCTATCTGTGTGCCTCAAATTGATTCTCCAAAGCTTTGGGTCTGTTTAAGTTGCCTGCTTTCTTTCTTTCTTAGCCTTCTCCTAGTGCTAATATTTTTTCCCCACTTAATAGTATTTTATTATTTTCTAATTACATGTAAAGATAGTTTTCAACATTCACTTTTATAAGATTTTGAATTCCAAATTTTTCTCCCTCCCTCCCTCCTCAAGACAGCAAGTAGTCTGATATAGGTTATACATGTACAATCATATTAATTATATTTCCACATTAGTCACGTTGTAAAAGAAGAATCAGAACAAAAGGGAAAAACCATGAGAAAGGAAAAAAAAACAAAAAAAAATTAAAATATTATGCTTCAATGTGCATTCAGACTCCGTAGAACTTTTCCTGGATGTGGATAGCATTTTCCATCATGACTCTTTTGGAATTGTCTTGGATCATTGTATTGTTGAGAAGAGCAAAGTTTATCAACATTGGTCATCGCTAATGCTAATGTTTTAGTGCTTTCATGGACATGGTTTTGCCAGCTCTCTTCCTGACCCAGCTGCTACTGTCAGGCTGTGTGCTCATCCAGTTATTATAATACCACTCTCTTATGCCTAACTAAAACCCATCTATCCTTCAAGGCCCAGTTTCCACCCTTGTGACCCTGGGTTCTGATTGATGAACCTTACCAGGCTTACCACACCCATTTCCTGGTCATCTCCATGCCATACTGACTGCATATATCCCCTTCTTCTTGCCATCCCCCCAGTACATACTTTTGAAATTCTAGTAGTGGGAACAGTAATCAAATCAAATTAACACTACTCTTCCTGTTAAGGACATTCTTGTCAATTTCCTGATGACTCCAATCATCATTCATTCTTACAATTCTCCTATATATGTTGCCTTCACCATAAGAGTGCAAGCTCCTTGAGGACAAGGACTGTTATGTTTGTTTATATTTGTACTCCCAGCACTCAACACAGTACCTGATACATTAAGCTCTTAATAAGTGCTTTTTAATTAATTTATGGTGGTACATTGGAATAGAGTACTGGACTTAGAATGAGGAAGATCTGTCTGGCATTTACTAGCCTTGCGATGCAGGACAAGTCACTTAACTTTTTTCAGCCTCCATTTCCTTATGGGTGAAATGAGGAGGTTGGATTCAGTGACCTCTAAAGTTCTTTTCAGCTCCAAGTCTATGGTCTTTCCTAATTATCACCCCAGCTGGAAGTGAATTTGCCTCTTTTCGAATCACTGTCAACCGTAGTCATTTGACATTTCTCTTTCATTGGGCAGTTTTGATAGTTATTTTTCTGTGTTCAGTTTCCCCAACTAGAGCATAATATCCTTGACATCCTAGACCTTGTCTTCTACTTCTCTGTATCCCTGTTAACCTTACCCTCGTTCTTTGCCATGGCACAGCTTAACAGATTTTCTCTACATGTATTTGTTGCCTGAAGGAGGTGTAGACGTATTGATTGATAGGCAACACTCGCTTGTAAGTGCTAAATGTTACAGAAGCTTTTCTAATTGCATATTGATTATACTATCCCAAACTATCTTAGTACTTTAAGGATGTTTGATGTTGTGGAAAGAACACTGGATTTGAAGTCAGTGGATGCCAGGTTTAAATCCTGGCTATTTATAATCAGTGTGACCTTGGGCAGTCCACTCCACAGCTTTATGCCTCAGTTTCCTTATTTGTAAAATGAAGGGGTGGGGCTATAATTTCTAAATACCTTCCATCTCCAATTCTATGATCCCGTGATTTGGGAGATGTCCTCTGGCTTGCTTTGTGTTATAGTGTAGAATTATTCATCTGTATCTTGACTATTGGTGATCTCTGTTTTGTAGTTCATTTACTGTTACTTCTTTTTAAAATATATTTGCTTTGAAGCTAATAATAGCAAAGATTTATATAGTGCTTACTATGTGCCTAGTGCTGTATTAAGTGCTTTACAATTATTAGCTCAGTTTATCCTCATAATAATTCTGTGAGGTAGGTGCTATTATTATCCTCATTTTAGAGATAAGGAAATGGAGGCAAAAAGTAGCTAAGTGCCAATGTTCTTATTTCATTTTTTTTTTTTGATATGTAGGAATTGGGCAGGTGTCAATGCTTCTTTGTAGCCGAGAACCTTATGGAAATTTATATACAATCATATGTAAATAAATAAAAATCAGAGGTGGGGAGGTGCCTTCTTAGTTATGGTGGTTGTTGTTGTTTGTCCTTGATTCTGGAAGAGGACCGATGTCATCAGAAGGGTGATGTCATGACTTGCGAGTGAATTGGATTTAAGTGAGGCAGAGCTATGCAAAGTAGTCTGCCTCACTATTTCCTCCAGAGTCATGGAAGTCCAGTGGCAACACAAAAGTCAGGCTGGTGATGGCCTCGGATACAATGGATGACCTTGGCCTTTCTAAATTAAGATCTTTCTCAGGTCTCAGTTTATTTGAGGCAACGCCCATTCAATGACAAAAAGGGCTGGGTAAGAATTTGTTATTTAACCTTAGCTGAGCACTTATAATGTAGACATGGTTTGATTTATTATACACTGAAAAACCACCAACAAACTCATAAGGGCTAGGGTTACTTTTAGTATTTTTTTTCAACAGATGCTCATTTTTCTTCTTAGCAAAAGTAGTTTATTTCAGTAAATATTTAATAGTGTCTATTATGTCAAATTAAACAGGTGATATAGGGATATTGGTGGGGAATTTATGGACTTTGGAGTAATAAAAAGAAAAAGGATTTGTGTTTTAATTGTGAGAGGGCTTGGATAGGTTGTGATTGAGACTATAGGATAGAGGTCATCTAGTCCAGCCTTTTCATTTTTACAGATGAGAAAGCTGAGGCCAAGGAAATTGAGTCTTACCCAAGATCACAGAGGTAGTATGAATAAGGGGTGAGATTTGAACCCAAATTTTCCAACTCTAGTACCAGTATTCTTTCCATTGATGCACTGAGGTATAATTATGTTTCTGTTTTGCTTTTTTTTTAAGGAGGTAGGTTTGGGAGAGGCTTTGGCACAAAAACATTATCTTAGTAAACCCACAGCTCTCTAGAAGTAAGGATCATTTGCCCAAAGGCAGATTTTCCTTTTTTTACTTCATCTTTGTGAGGGACACAGGCTGATGGAGGGTGACAGGTTTTCTGGAGTTAAGGAAAGGGTTAACTCTTTGCAGGGTAATGAAACACCTAAAAACATTCCAGAAATTTGGGTAGAAATTGTATGAAAGCATTAAGCTTGTGAAATGAAGTAACAGGCCGCCTTTATGTGCTCCTGAGGTATGCCTGCATCCCATTGCATGAATAGCACTTTATTTGGGGGTTGCAGACATAAATCATGAGGCCAGCGGAGGAATGAACATGTTCTCTCCAAAATCATTGAGGGAGGGGTGTGTGTGTGTGTGTGTGTGTGTGTGTGTGTGTGTGTGATGGGGGAAGGGAGGGTTGCAGGGTGAATCCAGGTGTGTGTTCATAGATTAAAACAACTTTGTCCAACTAAGATTTAAAAAACTGACCTAAGCTCACGGAAAATTGAAATGCAAGAGTAAAGATGAAATCCTGTCCTCTATTTTACATGAAGAAGAGCTTAAAGATGTCTCTGGTCTTTCCAAGCAGTAATTCCGTAATTGCTGGGATTCACAAAAGGCTGGATGTTATCACAGTAACAGCTAATGTTCTATCCTTCCCCCAGCTCCCCATGCCTGGAATACATTCCTCTTTTACCTCTGGGTTTTGGAATCTATTTGTCCTTCTTGTTGTTCAGTCATGTCCAGCTCTTCATGACCCCATTTGGGGTTTTCTTCACAGAGATACTAGAGCAGTTCGCCATTTCCTTCTCCAGCTCATCTTACATATGAGGAAACTGAGGCAAACAGGGTTAAAGGACTTGCCCAGTGTCACCCAGCTAGTAAGTGCTGAAGTTGGATTTGAACTCAGATCTTCTTGACTCCAGGCTTGATGCTCTGTCTATGGTGCCATCTTGCTACCCCCATACTTTCCTTTAAAGTTTAGCTCAAGAGCCACTTCCTACATGAGGATTTTCTTGATCCTTTCAGTTGCTAGTACCTCCTTCCACAAATTACCTTGCATTTATTATATATATATTTTTGCATGTACTTATATGTGTAGGTATTGTCTTCCTTATAGAATGTAAACTCCCTGAGGAGAGGGACTCTTTCATTTTTGCCTGTTTTCCTAGTGCCTGGCACATAACACGCACTCAAGAACCGCTTGTTCACATTTGATAGAGCTTTGTGGTTTGTACAACTTTATACACGTTATCTTATTTGTTAATGATAGTTATAATAGAAATTTATGTAATTAAATTGAATTAAAATAAATTAAATTTAAATTAAAGTTTACAAAGCATTACAAATATAATGTGAGATGGGCACTATAGGGATTATTATCCTCATTTTACAGATGAACAAACTGAAGCACAATGGTGTTAGGTGACTTGCTTGCCCATGGTGGTCGAACATCTAGTGTCAGAAGTGGGATGTGAATTCAAGTCAAGATCTTGTACCCTAATAGCAAACCAGGCTCCTTCTCCACAGAACTTTGATCTTTACCACTTTTCACCTTTGTCCTTTTTTCTTTAGCCTTGACACATTAGTATATTTTTTTTCTAAATCAAATAATTGCAGCACAGCAACACATAACCATAAAGTCACAGACAGATTTTTCTGAGTTACTGGTGAAATCCAGTCTCATTTCTATATGGTCAAGTCAACAATCATTTATTTAGCGTTAGCTGTGTCACTGTGCTAAACACAGGGGATATAAAGAAAGACAATAAAGTTCCTGCCTTCAAAAAGCTTATAATCTAATTGGGGGTGGGAGAGAGACATTACACAAACAATTATGTACAAACAAGATATATATTTAAATATATATACATACATATATACAGGTCTATGTATACATACATGTATATATAGTAATAGACACATATACACATGTGCGTGTGCGTGTGTGTGTGTGCGTGTGCGTGTGTTTGTGTGCGTGTGTGTTAGGGCAGTTAGGTGTACTAGTGGATAGAATGCTGGGCTTGGAGTCAGGAAGACTCATCTTCTTGAATTCAAATCTGGCCTCAGACACTTATTGGCTGTATGACCCTGGGCAAGTTATTTAACCCTATGTGCCTTGGTTTCCTCATCTGTAAAATGAGCTGGAGAAGCAAATATCAAACCACTCTAGTTTCTTTGCCATGAACATTCCAAATGGGGTCACAAAGAGTCAGATAGGAGTGAAAAAACAACTGACTGAATTTATATATGTACATATATACACACACATATATATGCATACATGCAAATGTATATATATATGATATATGTTGAAGATAATCTCAGAAGGAAGGCACTAACATTAAGGTGGACTAGAAAGGCTTATTGCAGAAGGTGGGATTTGAGTGAAGACTTCAAGGAAGTCAGGGACTGAGATGAAGTGAGAGAGAGAATTCCAGGCAGGAGTGACAGCCAGTGAAAATGCATCAAGTCCGAAGATGGTGTGTCTTTGAGGAACAACAAGGAGGCTGGATCAGAGAGTGTGTGTGAGTAGGGGTGAGTGGGGGCGGTGGGAGGTGGATTAAGTCAATCAACATTTATTGAGAACCTACTAATGTTCTAGCCACTGTGCTGTGTACTGGGGATGCAGAGAACGGCAAAAGACAGTCCTTTCCCTCAAGGAGCTCACAGTCCAATGAAAGAGACAACATGCAAAAAATATGTACAGACAAGAAATTGGAGAGGGAAGGCATTCAGGTAGATCAGGAGATCCTTGTAGAAGGTGGCATTTTAGCTGGTATCTGAAGAAAGTCAGGAGACAGAGATGAGGAGGAAGAGAATTCCAGGTGTGGGGGCGGACAGCTGGGGAAAGTGCAGTGTGAAGGAGCAGTGTCATGTCCAAGGAATGTTGTTGTTTGTCCTTTGTTTTTAAAGACTTACTCATGAATTGGATTTAAGTGAGGCAGAGTTGTGTCAAGTTGTCAGCCTCACTCTCTTTCAGAGTCATCAAAGTCCAGTGGCAAGACAAAAGTCAAGATAACTGGTGATGGCCACTGACTACCTATATGATTTCATTTCTCATTTGTATTTCTCATCTTTTAAAAATATATTTTATTTCCCAAAATATTTCCCAATTACATGTAAATTTTTTTTAACATTTAAAAAATTTTGAGTTCCAAATGCTCTTCCTCTCTTCTGCCCCTCCCCTATCCGTTGAGAAGACAAGCAATATGATATTGATTAGATATGTGAAGTCCTGCAAAACATGTTTCCATTTTAGCCATGTTGCAGAAGAAAACACACAAGAAAAATAAAGAAAACCAAAAAAAGTATGCTTCAATCAGCACTCAGAGGTCATTGGTTCTCCCTGGAGGCGGATAGCATGGGTCTTTTGGAATTGTTTTGGTTCTTTATCTTGAGTACCTAAGTCTTTCAGAGTTGATCACAAGATTTCTCATCTTTAAGATAGAAAGCATATATCAGCTCTCTGATGTCCCTTCTACCTCTGTGGTGTTTCTGTGGTCCTGGGAGTAGTGTTTTCTAATCTTAAAGGGTTTGCCATACAAGGCTGACTCCATTAGGGCGGTATCCCCGTCTCCATTGAAGGCATGGAATAGAAAGTTTGTGACTAAAACAGAAGAGGGCCCGGAGAGGCCCGCTGCCCATAGGGATGAATGAACTTTGGGAGCCTCATACCTGACTGACTCTGATGTGATCCTTCTCTCGGGTAGAGTAGAACCTGAGGATAATTGGGTGCAGAAGGCTCCCTGCTTGTCTGGGGAGAGTGATACTCTCTCTCCCCTTCCCTCTAAACTTTGAAATTTTGTTCAGTTGTTTTAGTTATGTCTAACTCTTCATGACCCTATTTGGGTCTTTCTTGGCAAAGATCCTGTAGTGGTTTGTCATTTTCTTCTTCAGCTCATTTACATATGAGGAAACTGAGGCAAATGGGGTTAAGTGCTGTAACACAGGAGCTCAGCTCCTGGCAGGTTCACATTAGATTCAGCCAAACCAAAGAAAGACAGTGGAGCAACAGAGGGAATTCATACCAGTTTATTACTCCAAGGGGCAGCCAGCAAGAAGCCTCACTCCTTAGCCAGTGCCCACTTGATTTATAGAGTAACAGACAAAGAAGGCATTTGGCCAAGGAGTAGCTTCATAAGTTTATGTTAAATTTGACAATGCAATGATGACTTAGCATAGTGCATGTGCAGTAGGTGTTTATCACTGTAAGCACAATTGTTTATATTTTGCAAGGTTGTACAATGATGCACAATCATGGTAGAAACTGTTTATGACCGTGGATCCTGGGAACTAATATATGTGATCCTGGGAATTATTATCTGAAAAAGAATAGCAAAATCCACCTTTCATACACTAAAATCCACTTTACGTACAAGTGCCTTGCCCAGGGTCACACAGCTCTAGTAAGTGTCTGAGGGTGGATTTGAACTCAAGAAGGGTCTATACTTTGTATTTATTTTGTATTTAATTTTCTATGTATGTGTTCTTTCCCTCCATAGAATATAAACTCCTTAAGGAAAGGGACTGTTTCATATTTGGTCTGTGTATTCCTGGTACCTAGCTCAGTGTCTGGTGCATTGTAAGTAATTAATGACTGTTGAAAGAATAAGCAAATGAATGCTTGATTATAGGTGCCTTCTCTTTCTGCTCTCTTTGACCCATCATTGAATGTTGGAAAACCAGCTTGGGGTTTGTTAGTTTTAAGAAATGTTCCCTTCTAGAAGACTAAGATGCAAATACCTAAAAAAGACTGAAAATTAGAAGGTGACAGAGAAGTTTGAGCCAGTGAAGTAAATGATGGCACAATATTACCATCTCTGTATGCAGAAAAACTCTGACCTTTCAACTATTAGTATTTTGGATTAAGAACAAGATTATGGGTCAGTGTTCCATTTCAAGCCAGCTGTACTTCCACTTGAGTTTGGGTTGCAGTCCATTTATAAATTGTAATTTAGTCACTTGTTTTTGGAAGCATTTAAAAAAAATTATGCTCCCATAGAGTGTTATTAAATGGCAAAAGTATATTATTAAGCCTAATTATGTACTTCTCAAAAAAAAGGTAATTTTTCCACACGGAAAATCAGACTTACAGCAAAGGAGGAGTTAACTGTGTGTGCCCCTTTATCCCCTAAGAGTTTTAAATGAAAAAAAAAAAACAACAATCCCCTGGTCTAAACATGGCCCCACCTTCCTCCCCTCTCTCCAGTCCACTCAGATCCTCTTGGGCTGCAAGGCTGAAGTCAGAGCCTTGTTCTAAATCCCATCACTTCTCACACCTGCTCAACTGAGAGCCAACAGAGTGTACTTAAGGTTTGGAGTGAACAATTCTTTGGCTTGAGAGCTCTGCCCAGGATTTGACAGCATGAAAATGACCAGAGATTTTCAGGGGCTTAAACTAATACTACTTCTTTGCCTTCAGCCAGTGCCTTTTGAGCTTTAGTGGGAGGTCTGAGTCTTTTATTAGCAAGTCAAAAATTATATCCACTTAATGTTGGGAGCATTAGGATATGAAAAGCAATTTCGTCCACAGGCCCAGTGACTCCCTAGAAATTGACTTCCAGACCTCTCTCGTTTTTGTATTCCCATGCTCTTTCAAGTGGGGAAAAAAGAATGTGGAGAAATCCTTTTAAACCAGTTTGAAATTTAAGCAAAAACTCTCATAATGAATGTAAAGTGAACTAATTGCTCGTTTTGTTTTGAGCCTCAAACAAAGCTAATGATCAAGTAAGACTCCACTCAATTCTTCAGTTGGGGAAGGGCCAGAGAGAGGTGGGGAAACAGCAGGAGGTCTTAATCTTTACTTCATCAGGTCCTGAATCTCTTCATTAGGTGCACCTGGTAATTTTTTTTTTTATAACTGTTAATTTTCTTTGGAAATTAATACACTGGGAAGTGCATTTAACGATCCAGAAAAAATATTGACTTTATGGAAAAGGAGAAACTGTAGTCAATTAGGAGCTATTAATTTGCATATACAGTCCACTTCATTAGGCATAAATGTGTTTTCAATGAAGTAAATTGTAGCTGCTGAGAATATTTGATACTTGCTTAAATGTGTGATGCAATTAGAGGGTATTGGGGCTGTCCGCTTAAATTTTTTACTTATCCAGTATCAAATGTGGAACTTTGCTGACTCATTACAAAGTCAGGTTTTTTAGCTAATGCTTTTGTTTATGTAGGTAATGACTTTTATAGCAAGAGTGTGTTGGCTAATCATTTTTTGAGTTTAGTGTTGTAATTGGCTCCAACACCTACTACCTGTGTTTCCTCGGGGAAATTACAGTACTTTACCTCCCTGGGCCTCAGTTGTCTTATCTGTAAAACCAAGGTTTAGAATATCTGATCCCTTAAGTCCCTTCTAGCTCTGAAGCCTGTGGTCCTGTCAGGACCTGTGGTCCTGTCGATCCTTTTCCCTCTTTCCCCTATGAATATTGGTCTCTTCCAAATACAGAGCATACCTCTCAAATGGGGTTTAAGAAAATCTAGTTTATCAACAGGGTGCACAGTTCAGAGATGACAGTAGCCAAAACTTTTCCCTGGAATGGGCATATGAGTAGGGTGAAAGGGAGAGAGGAAAGGCAGTAATTTAATATTGGGTGGTAGAAGGAATCTAGCTCAGACAGTCTGATTAGAAGTCAAGACCTTGGCCAAGCTAACACCAGAAGACATAACCAGGAACTCTTTGAAGGTCGTAGAAACTTCTAAGTAAGTTGACATGGGGAGAGCCACTTCTTAAAAAAGATTGATTGTTAGAGCTGAGAGGGATCTTAGAGGTCATTTGGTCTGACCCCTGCACTTTTTTTTTGGAGGCAATCGGAATTAAGTGACTTGCCTAGGGTCACACAGCCAGTAAGTGTCTAAGGCAGGATTTGAACTTAGGTCCTCCTGACTCCAGGATTGGTGCTGTATCCACTGTGCCAATTAGCTGTCCCTGACTCCTTCACTTTGCAGATGAGGTAACTGAGGTCCACAGAGAGTAAGTGACTTGAGCAGGGCTGCTATACAGCTAGCAAGTAGCAAAACTGGGATTTGAACCTAGGTCTTCTGACTCCCAAGACCTGTGCTTTTTCTACCTCACCAAGTTTTCTCTTATCTTCAGTTTATTCATCTGTAAAATGTGGATGATACTATTTGCACCACTTTATAGGATTATCACAAGAAAAGGGCTTTGCAAATTTTAGAGTGCCAAAGCAACGTGATGAATTTTATCTGTGGTTTGGGAAGCAATGAATGGGTCTCTACTGTGGTTGGGAAGACAAAGGGAGACTGGTTGCTGAGAACTGTTGGCTCACATTTTAAGGGGAGCATTGAAACACTGAAGTTTGTCTAAAGGAAGGTGATTAGGACAGCAAAAGCATGTCTTTTTTAAAGCATCTGGGTCTGTTTAGTATAGACAAGATGGTTGTCTTCAAATCAATGTGTTCCTTCCCAAGTGTCACTTTCAGACCTCCCCTCTACCAACACCATCCAACAGCTTCTCCTTTGAGGTTCATACATTCCAGTTGTTTCTATAATTGCCCATATCCCTGTTTCTGAGATCTTGCCTTCAGGTCTTCTTCTATTCCTTCCCTCCATCCCTGCTCACACCCCAGGGACTTTGGTATTTATGTTGATGAGCAAGGCTTTCAGTCCATCAATCTATTTACCACATTGTGCCCCTACTTAGAATGTTAAGCCTCTTTAGGGAAGGGGATGTTTTCATTTTTTTTTTGTATCCCCAACTATTAGTTGCAGCATTTGGCAGATAGTAGACACTTAATAATCAATCAGTCAATAAGTATTTATTAAATGTCTACTGTGTGTCAAGCTCTGTGACAGTCCCTGCCCTCAAGAAGCTTACAATTTAAGGAGGGAAGACAACATATAAAAGGAAACTAAAAAGGAAAGGGAGGTGGAGAAGATACCCAAGAGAAGCCTGAAGGAGAGCAGCCTGGTGAGAAATGAAGACATGGCTGGCCTGAGCCCTTCCTTTAAAGGGAGGTTTTGGAGTTCGTGACTCCACCCTTCCATCCAGGAAAAGAGGGTTCTGATGAGGTACGAGTACCAAAGCTTGATTCTATCTTGCATATTCTAATATAATTATGATATGTATTATGTAATTATTATATAATATTGCATATTATATTTTGCATTCATATCCTGATGAGATTTCCCAATGATAAGGGTCCTGGGGGCATCATAGAAAAGTCCAAAGAAATCCATATGCAGCTAAATGTCGCAGAAGATAGAGTATTAGGCTTGAAGTCAGAAGACTCATCTTCCTGAGTTTAAATCTGACCTGAGACACTTCCAGGCTGTATGACCCTGGGCAAGTCACTTAACCCTGTTTGCCTCAGTTTCCTCATCTGTAAACAAATGAACTGGAGAAGGAAATGGCAAATCATTCTTTAAACACTTGAAAACAACTATCAGGGCCCTCCTGAGTATTCCCTTCTCCAGGCCTAACATCTCAGTTCCTTCAAACATCACCTGTTACTGTTATTCCTTTCCTGGGTGGGATGCCATGTTCGATGACGTGTTTTGGGGGTTCTTCTCAGCTCTAAGATTCTGTGATCCTTTTCTAGGGCAGTGCTTTTTAAACTTTATGATCCCCAAGCTCTCCCCTTCATCAGAAAAAAGCATCATATAATTTCAGTGCTTTTGAGAAGTGAAGAGAGAATAATATTTTTTTTTTAAGTCAGAAAAACATGATTGCTGGAGCTGGGGAGGAGGAGTTGAGGAAGTAGTGGTGTGAGATTCAACCCCTGCGAAATTTTCGAGTAGATGGAGAACAGAGAAGGAAATATATTCTAGGGAGATTGCTGGTAATCCTTGTAAGAACAGCATGAATGTAGCTTCAGTTTTTGTCAAATACATGCACATTTTCGTCTCATTTGTTTTTAAATATCGAGGGTTTAAACAATTGAAGTGGGTACTTTGTTTTTTAAATTTTCACTTTCCTTCTAATAGCAGGACAAACAGACATCCATTGCTCCTGCCGTGGAATTCACAGAATTTGGCTTACTTTATTTCACAGGCAAAGTGAATATACTTAAAATGTATTGTTTGCGATTGGAAAAGTTTCCTTCTTCCTTTTGCCCTCTCTGCCTCCATCCTCCTTCCCCCTTTTTTCATTTCACCCTCTTTCCCCCAGAAGCTGAATGTTACCTCTCTTGGGAAAGTTGACTGATACAACTTTCAGGATGAAAATATCAGGTTTAAAACTTTTAGCTTCAACCATTCCTTCTCTGATTATTCTTTGCATTCTGTTGGCCCTGGCTTTGCAAAAGCACTATGAATTACTCTTTAAAGACCCTCAGGAACCCAGAGTTATATTGCACCCTGGCTTGAGAGACATAAATTAAGGACAGAAAATGGATAAGTAAAGTTAGATTAAAAAAATAAATAATGATAATTTACCAGAAGAGTACTGGGAGAATCGTAAGACACACAAGTAGGGCTTATTGCTTGAGATCCCCCGTAGTTGGAAGGCTGAGGGACTCACAGGATTCAGAGCTGGAGGAGGCTTTAGATCTATAATCTAGTCCAACTCTCTCATTTTTACAAATAAAGAAGCTGAAGTTCAGAGAGGAGGGAAGGAAACAAGCATTTATTAAGGACCTACTGGGTGCTAAATGTTTTACAAATACTGTCTCCTTTAATGCTCACGACAACCTTGGGACGTGTTGCTGTTATCACCATTTTACAGTTGAGGAAAGTGAGGCAGATAGATATTAAGTGACTCGCCTAGGGTACCACAGCTAGTAAATGTCTAAGGCCGGGTTTGAATGCAGGGCTTCCTGACTCCATGCCCAGGGAACCATCCTACTTCTGTACCTACCCGGGTTTAAGGGATTTGCCCAATATGACACTAGTAGTAAGTGGCAGAGTCAGAATTGGAATCCACGTCCACTGACTCAAAGCATAGCGCTCCCTTCACGCTACTAGGCAGCCTTGCAAATCCATTTCTTCTTCGAAAGATGAAGTTAAAAGATTAATGAGAAATTCAGAACTGTGTTAAAGAGCAATTAGAATGTGAAATAGATAATCTTAAGACAATTGAATGTTATTTCTTTTCACTTACACTAGGAAAAATGGTAAGATTCTGGAATGTTACAATGAAGGCTAAGGCTAGGGCATGGTGATGACAGTCGGGATTTCTGCTTAGTCAGCAGAAGGGTGAAATGCTGGTGAAATGCTGATTTCTGACAAACTTGTTATCTTTAAGCTGACCTTAAGTTTTCTTTTTCAGCCCTTTTAATTAATGAGAGAAAGCATGAGGTATAGAAACTCAGTTGGCTAGTAAACTAGCATTTTAAAAACACCTACTATGTGCCAGGTACTCTTCTAAGTATTAAAATAAAAAAATCTTGAATTTAAGAGTCAGGAACCTGGATTTTAGTCCTGGCTTTAACACTAGCTATGGGAAAATCATTTTGCCACCCTGGGCCTCAGTTTCCTCATCCGTCAAATGGGAATAATAATAATTTATTTACATACCTTATAGGTTGTTTTAAAGAAAGCATCTTGTAGACTATAAAATGCTATGTAAACATGAACTGTACTTACAGACAATTTTATTGCATTGTGAGAGAGACTATTCAATAAGGAGGTGAATTCTGTAACCTTGCTGGATTGACTTCTAGCCTATAATTATTTTTTCTTTACTTTAAAATTTATTTTAGATTATGTCTCTTAACATCACCTTTATTTCTGAATGTGTCTTCTGTCCCCCACCTAGTGGCTCATCTCATATAACAAAGATTAAAAAAAGAGGAAGAAGGGGCAGCTAGGTGGCAGTGGATAGAACACTGGCCCTGGATTCAGGAGGACCTGAGTTCAAATTCGGCCTCAGACACATAACACTTAATAACTCTGTGGCCCGGGGCAAGTCACTTAACCTCATTGCTTAACCCCCCCCCCCAAAAAAAGAGGAAAAAAAGCATTTCAGCACAAAAATCAACTCATCACCCCTATTAGACAGTATATACAACATTCTGTACCCACAGTTCCCCCACCATTGCCATGAAAAGAATAAGGTACTTTTTCTTAAGCATGGTCATTATAATGTGTTCAGTTTAATTTTTAATTTTTTTCTTTGATTGTTGTAGTCATTGTATATATTATTTTCCTTGTTCTCCTATATCCTATTTCACTTCATGTAAATCTTCCAGTGTTTCTTGGAATTTTTTATATTTGTATCTTAATTTTTTATTTGCATCTTTTGTTTTTCTATTTCCTATAGTTTATTACAAATTCTTCCTCTTCCTCCTCAAAGAGAGATATCCCTTATAATAAAGAACAAAAAAGGAGAACATTTAATACCAAAATATTGAAAAAGTCTGACAATACACTCAAGTGTTCCTCACCTATTGGCCCTGCTGACCTCGACAAAGAACCCCAAGAGATGCTTTCTCACACCTCTTCTTTGGGGCCAAGTTTAAGTCATTATAATTTCACAGCATTGTTTTGTTATTGTTGCTCTTTACATTTACATTGTCTTAGACATAATGTGTATTATTCTCCAGGTTCTGATTATTTCCACTCTGCATAAGTTCATAGGAGTCTTCCCATGCTTTTCTATATTTCTCATCTCTGTTGTTTCAAATGGTTCAGTAATAGTCTATTACATTGGTGTACACAACTTGTTTAGCCATTTCCTAATTGAGGGTACCTATTTTATTTCTAATTCTATGCTACCACAAAAGTGCTGTCTGGCTGGTAATTATTTCTCGACACTTGAATTATGGAACCCTGTTTATTCCCTGAGTATAATCATCTCCATTACTTTCCAACCATACATTTTTACATAGGAATAATTAGAATTAATTTATAGGAATTTTTTTAAAGATCTTAAAAGCTTAAATTTGCTGATAATTTCTGGGGTTAGGTTGGTTTCATGTCGACATTCTTCCTGGAGATATTACTCAAGTGGGGGAATTAAGCTTCCAAAGAGTAAATATTTGTGTCTAGTCTTATCTCCTTGCAGGGATAGAGGGGGACATGAATAATCAAAATATTTTATATTTGCTCTCAGAGTTAGTTATTTCTTCATACTCTATCCTTGAAGGTAGGTGGTAGAAGTGACATTATTATCCCTGCTTTACAAATGGAGAACCTAAGAAAGGTGATGTGGCTTGCATATCATTACACAGTTGGTAAGTGGCAGAGCTCCGGGTCTTCTAAAGCCTTGTAAAGTATGATTCAAATATCACCTCTTCAGGGGGGAACTTTCCCTGATCTTGGTTGCTGATGACTTCTCCTTAGATTTCACATAGCATGATGCATTTAGTATGTAATATTGTGGATTATAGGGGAAGCCAGGTGGCACAGAAGATAGAGTGTCAGGCTTGGAGTCAGGAACACTCATTTTTTTGAGTTCAAGTCTGACCTCAGACATTTCCTAGCTGTGTGACCCTGGGAAAGTCACTTAACCTTGTTTGCCTCAGTTTCTTCTTCTGTAAAATGGACTGGAGAAGGAAATGGCATACCACCTCCTTCTCTCCCATTGCTGTGTCAGTGAATCAATGGCCAGTCCTTACCTCAGAGACAATCCCCTCCAAAATAAGAGATGTTTGGTTGTCTTCGTTTGCTATCCATACCCCTGGACAGTGATTTGGGGAGGTCTAAAATCTAGGTCATTTAAGCCTATAAATCTACAAAGATAGCTTTGGAAAAATTCAGATGGAAGCTGGCTGAGGTTTGAAATGATAAGCTGTGCCCACAATATTCATAACAAATGATGAAACCACAGAATTCTGGGTTGACTGCTGTTTTGCCAAGAAAACCTCAAATGGGGTCACAGAGTCTGACACTACTGAAAATGACTGAACAACAATAACAACAAAAAAATTGTGGATTATAGCTTACTGGCCTCCTCCTCGAGTATAATATCCTTAGGGGCAAGGTTGATATCTCATCTGAATTTTGTATCTCCAAACACTTAGAACAGCATTTTGGACACAGTATATGGTCAATAAATATCTCCTATATTGACTCTTTGTTGCATATTAAGGATGGAGAATCTAATTCCTAGTGAAGTTGAGACTTAACCCGATTCACAAATTAAATGACAATGTTTGACAAGATCAGTTTACCTCATCTAGAAATCTACAAAACCTTTTCCCCTTTACCTTGTTATCTCTTTTTTTTCCACCTTGTGTCTTCCTCTTCTGTTTTTCTCTGTCTCTTCCTTTTTTCATATGGCCTCAAAACATATTTTTAGTATTATATTTATTGGATGCAGTTTTGTTTCCTGTTCTAAATTTATAAAGGTGAGTTGAATACTTTATATTTTTCTAGCATACCCCCCAATTATTGCTTTTTATTTTTGTGTGGCCTTTAGTTTTTATTTTGATGATAACAGCAAAGCAGACTCAGCCTGTTGATTAGTTGTATAGTTCCTATAGTTGTATACTTCTTAGTACATGCACACACACACACACACACATATACACACACACACAGGGAAATCAAACTGTCGAGGTTTGTCACTGCTGATTCAGCTGCTGGTGAAGAACTAGGTGACTGAATTCTCCTTTGGCTATCTTTTTACCTAGTGTATATTGTTGCTGTAGATTGGACAGCTTCTGAAGGAAATCCAGCAGTGAGCAAGCTGTCAAGGATATTTTCCTTGCGTTGCTTAGTCAGTTATCAAAGCTTTTAATTGTGTAGAATTATGCAGGGCATATGGTCATAGACTTAGAGATTCCACTGCCTAGAATCTTGAAGCCAGCCAACCCCAGAATTTCGTGGTTCCATCATTTGTTATGAATATTGTGGGCACGGCTTATCATCTCAAACCTTGGCCAGCTTCCATCTGAATTTCTCTTGAGCTATCTTTGTAGGCTTAAATGACCTAGATTTTAGACCTCCCCAAATCACTGTCCTTGGATATCAATGGCAAACCAAGACAACCAAACATCTCTTATTTTGGAGAGGATTGTCTCTGAGGTAACGACTGGCCTTTGATTCACTGACAGCAGTGGGAGAGGAAGTGGCTTTGCCAACTGAAAAGAACAAAAGTTTTGAGGCTCATTTCTAATCATTCCATTACAAGGTCTCCCACTTACTAAGTAGGACTTCCATTCTCATGCACCTCTTAGACTATAAGGTACCCTTTTGGACTTACTTTCCCTTGATAAAAAATTAGGGTGTTGGAGCATGTTCTCAACTCTCTCGGTTACTTTCCCCCTTTGATTGGAATAAAGCAATAAGCTCCACTCAAAATCTTCCTTTATAGAAGCCTCAGAACTTTTCAAATATTTCTCCATTTTCTATCAGTGGCTCTGCTTGGTTTCAATTTCATGGAACATCATGGCTCCATGCCCGGTACCTGCTGGTAGCTCCCCACTCCCCGTCCACTCCCTTTTCAGTTTCCTTTTGTGAGTTGTCTTCTCCTATTACATTGTAAGCTCCTTGAAGGCAGGCACTATTTTTTCTGATTTGCTGATTTGTATCCTTAACACTTAGCAAAGTGCCTGATGCATAGTAGGTGCTTAATAAATGTTTATTGAATTGATCAGTGGCCAACATTTGGAGGCTTCCAGTGAGGGAGAGGGCATTGGCTTTCTCTTTGGCTTCAGTTTACCCTGGTGTTGATTCCTTGATCTTCCTCACTGGGAAAATTTGTACCCTGCAATTTTCACTCCCCCTCTTCCCCAAGTCCCATTTCCTTAGTATGCTATTTCTCCAACATGCTGTTTCCTCCTAGCTAGTTGTGGGGACTTCCTGTCCTTCTCCCTGGTCCCCACCATTCTACCTTTATGGACCATAGGATCAGGAGCTGGAATTTCAACTCTTTTATTTTTGCCTGTGAGAAAATTTGTCATTGGGTCAAAAGGCATTCTTTTCTTTTCACTCTGTATTGTCTGGTATGTATTCCCCTATGTATGCTGTCTCTGATTTTTGTTATGCCATTGACTTGGATAAATGAGTTTCTTTGCTACCTGCAAAAATAATGAATAAAGAAGCCCAACTTTCCTTTACAGGCTCAGCCACCGTGGCTCTTGCTGCCTTTGCTTTCAGTTAAATAACAGCAGCTGACTTCCTTTCAGGAAGGGCTGCTTCCTCTTGAGGGTTTCAAGGAAATTCTGCTCCTGATAACAGCAAAGCAGACTCAGCCTGTTGATTTGGTAAACAGACTCTGTGTGCGTGTGCGTGTGCGTGTGTGTGTGTGTGTGTGTGTGTGTATGGGGATGGGGAGGCAGTGATTCCTTAGGTTTGCCAGTGAGTGCTGTGACATTATGTGCAAAAATGTTCTTTTTCATTCATGTTAAACACTTGTACTATGTTTGGAAAATAATACTATTTCACCTGATTTTAGCCCACAATGTGACAGAGTCTTCAAGAGGCTGTTTTTAAAAGGCATTTTCTAAAGCTCTCTTCCAACATTACAGAGTTTTCCAGTCTGTGCTTTATAGAAAGTGATAATGGTCAGTCAGTCCCCTAGCATTTATAAAATGCCTACTGTTTACCCGGTACTCTGATAAATGCTAAGGATGCAAAGGCAAAAAAATAGTCCCTTCTCTCAAGGACCTCACAGACTAATAGGGAGACAACATGAAAAAAGTTTCATACAAACAAGGATAAATTGGGGGATTGTCTCAGAGGGAAGGCACTAAGATTAGAGAGGACTGAGAAACTGGTTACTTACAGAAGGTGGGATTTTAGATAACACTTGAAGGAAGCCAAGAAAGCCAAGAGGTATAATATAGTATATATTACTATATAGCATATGTTATATACTATATTATATAAACTACTAATGGTATTCAAAACCCCTTCTTCAGTTGGGACTTCAGCTAGGAAGGGATTGACTTCAGCCTGAGGTAAACGGTCAATGACTTCAGCATTGATTGATGATGATCTGTTGAGAACACTATGGAAGTGTCCTGATCACTAATCACTGTGGCTCCATCAGGTAGTTGAGGTCTGTGGCCCATAAATAGCCATAATAATTTTATGTATATAAAATTTTCATATTGAATTTTATTTAGCCCAGATTTCACTGGTATCAATGAATAAACATTTATTAAGCACCTGTTTTGTGCCAAGCACTGTGTTAATTGTTCGTAGAGGAAACTCCAAATGATGAAACTGCCTCTCCTAATAACCAGAGTCACAGAGACACTATCTATACAAGGATTGAGACGAACCTGGGTCTTCCTTACTCTAATATCAGTTCTGTATCCAACTACGCCCTCAAGGGGAGGGAAAACTACCCTTGGCTATACCCTGTACCTGGAGTGCTCTACTACCTCATAGTCCCTGCTGTCTAAGAGCTCATGGTCTAAAGGGGAGAGAGCATGCAAAAAGTTTTGTATAAAGTTGCACAGTCCATATGCTCTTCATTCTCCTCATGGCGTCTGGTCGTTTTGCCCCTTACTGGTTCATCTCCTATGCTCTGGCTTCACTTTTTTCCATCATTAATAAGTCACCAGTCACCTCACGTTCCCTTTGTTTCCAGGATCAAATACAAATTTCTCTGTTTGCAATTTAAAGTCCTTTCCAGTCTGGTCTGGCTCCAGCTAACCTTTCCAGACTTAATACAGATTATTCCTCTTCACTCAGACTGTCCATCTAAACTGTCCTACTTGCTGTCCCTACCACATGCCGTCCCATGTCCCATCCCTTTGCCTTTGTACAGTATCCCATGCTTGGAATGCACTTCCTCTTTACCCTCTGAGAATCTAGAATTTCCTTCGTAGCTCAGCTCAAGGGCAATTTCCTACGTGAAGCCTTTACTGATTCTCTCAGGGACTAATGCCTCCCACAGACCAAAATCACCTTGTATTTCCCTCCTTCCTCCTCCCATAGAATATAAACTCCTTGAAGGCATGGACTCCTCTTCTTTTTCTTCTTGTTCTTTTTCTTCTCCTCCTTCTCCTCCTCCTCTGCCTCCTCCTCCTCCTCTTCCTCCTCCTATCATCTCCGGGGCCTACCACAATGGTTGGCACATGGTAGACCCTTAATAAATGCTTGTTGATCAATTGACAGTTGTCTATCCTTCTGCAGTTTCCACCTTCCTGATTCTGAACTCTGGCTCACTACTAACCGGTTTTTTTCCTTTACTCTTGCTCCAAGAATGCTGAAAATCACTGCGAGAAGTCTCAAAATGGAAGTGATGTCACCAATTATAAATCTATTGTGCATAATAACCTCAGCTGGATTCTCATAACTGTCTGGAAATCCTACTCTATTTAACCTTACCAACTTCCCATCTCAGTTTTCACGGTGAGTGTTACAGATCTCTCCCTCTTGCAGCCCCCAACTTCATCTGTCCTCATGACCCTTAGGGCAGATCACAGCCTCCTATTTCACTGAGAGCACTGAGGCTGTTTGACAGAAACTCTTTGGTTTTTCCTTCTCTTATGCATCATTCCCATCTCCTGGCATCATTACCCATTCTCTCCTTCCCAGTCCCAGCAGGGAGTGTAAACTCCGTGAGAATAGGCATTGTTTCTTTTCTTTTTTGGCTTTGTATTCCCAGTGCCTAGAACAGTGTCGTGAACATAGGTTAATAAATGCTTGTTGATTTATTAATTTATTGAAAAGATCACTGATCTGTGAAGGTTAATGTGGTAACTTCCATATGTCTCTTCTCTTCCCCCCCTCTTTTTTCCAATTTATTTTGTCTTTTGTTAATAAAGAATAGTGATTGAACATCATAGACAGATGGATGCTCGTGTAAATAGAGATATCCTGAGATAGAGATAAATGATACTTTAGTTTCATTTTATAGATAAAGAGTATCGTAGCAACGGAGGTTAAGATGTTTTATCTACACTTAGAAGTCACAAGTAGTGCTGAGATAAGAACTTGGTCAGCATTTATTAAGTACCTGCTATGTGCCAGGCTCTGTGCTAAATGCTAGATACAAAACAAAGGGAAAAGACAGCCCTTGCTCTCAAGAACCTTGCAGTGCAATGATGGGAGACAGCAAGGGGACAATTATGCACAAACAAGATATGTGCAGGATAAATTGGAGGTAATCACCAACAGAGCCAAGTAGAAACCCCTGAAGCCCAGCACTGAGAGATGGGAGATCA
Organism: Vombatus ursinus; assembly: GCF_900497805.2. Classification (NCBI taxonomy): domain Eukaryota; kingdom Metazoa; phylum Chordata; class Mammalia; order Diprotodontia; family Vombatidae; genus Vombatus; species Vombatus ursinus. The sequence continues at coordinate 4,557,770 of NW_020954556.1, read as the reverse complement.
ATTTCATAGTGCCTACTATGTAACTGATGTGACTTTTGGTAGATTTTTGGGTTTCTGGTTCCTCTGGGGAAAGAGGCACCTACTTCATGTGATTAAAGGTGGTTGAGAGGCCATATGTAGGGAGTAAAGTCCCAGTAAATTATTCTAGCTGTCATCTGAGAGGCCAACAAAAATGGTGTGTTAGAATTGAGTCTGAGATTTCACTAGGGTAGGCAAATGCAGAAGACGGAGCAGCATCCCCGAAGGGAAGACTAAATTGTCACAGACTAAGTCAGCTAAAACAAACGGGAACAATGCATAGTATAGGGTGATTGAGTTTATCTTGTGTGAACAATAATGATGATGATAATTATAGCTAACACGTATAGTGCTTACTGTGTGCCAGGCACTGTGCTAAGCATTTTACAATTATTACCTCATTTTATCCTCACAAAAAACCCTGGAAGGTAGGTGCTATTATTATCCCCATTCTGTAGATGAAGAAACTGAGTCAGACAAAGGTTTAGTGACTTGCCTAGAGTCTTACAGCTAGTTAAGTGTCTAAGGCTGAATTTGAACTTGGTCTTTCTGACTCCAAACCCAGTGCCCTATCTACTGAGTGACCTGGCTGCAGACTAAATCTTTCATATTTGTGTCTTTTTCATGGCAGCGTTATCCTAGGCACACTGACTCCTTGTCTGTGAGTGCAGACATAAGTCACCTCTTCCCTGGGCCACAGTTTCCTAAAAATAGCACATGAAATGAAAATGACAATGAGTACCCACCCTGTGAGGATCAAGTTAGGTAATAGATGTTAAAACATTTAGATAAATAAAATGTGCCATGTAAATCCAAGTGTTCTTTTGGTTCCCATGAGGTCATACTATTTCCTTTACATTCAGCTTCAGTATGTTGAGATGCTGAAGGGCACAAAGCATATTTTGAACTTAACTTTATTGGTCAGAACTTCAGGAGTCTAAATGTTTGGCTGGAGGGCAGGTACTCCACACACATATCAGATATCTGACTCCTGTTGAGCTGACTGGCCACTCAGTAGTGTTCTGACCAAATTGTGCACATGATAATTGGATTAGGGAAGGGGTCCCCAAGTACTAAATTTGTTAAGTCCCAAAGTCCTCAGTGGCATTCATTCTAGGCTACTGCTTACCTATTTGTTATTCATTAGACAAGAAAATACCAAACTCAGCTGTAGCAGGAACAGAAACAACTTTCTTAGTCTGTCCTTTTTCCTTCCTTCCTTCCTTCCTTCCTTCCTTCCTTCTTTCCTTCCTTCTTTCCTTTTTTCCTTTCTTCTTACTCTAAGTCTTAAGCTTTCATGCATACATTTACACACATATATACATTTGCTGGTGATATGGGACCTTTAAAGTCTTTAAAAATTTATATCCAGAGTCTTCCAGTTCATTTTTCATTTTATTAAGAAGAAACTATAAATAAAACTCAACAATGCCATCATTTTTCATTAGCTCTAATGGCTTTGTGACAAGATGGAAGCTCAAGTAGTATGTTTGATTTTTTTTTTCCTTCTTTCCCCTGAATGCTGTCTGGCTAGAACATCTAGACATATTACAGAATACTTTGCACTGAAAGGAGTGGGGGCAGAGGAAAGCTTTCAGCTCGTTTTTTTTCTTTTAATGGTATATGAAGTCATGTAAAACATCAATAACTTTGGGATGCTGTTCCTAAATAGGCAAGTTTCTTTGTCTTGCTGTAGAAGATCTATGAGATTGTTTTCTCTGCTGGTAACAAGATTTTCCAAGTAAAATAATCTTGTGAATAATATAAAAGTCACTGTTTTTATTTCACTAGCCATTGTCCTGAAGTTGAGCAAAAAACTTGTAGTAGAACCTTTTGGGCAGCATGGTGCTGCCAAGAAAACCCCAAATGGGGTCATGAAGAGTCAGACATGACTGAAATGACTGAATGACAGCAAAGAGCTCCGAGGTGGTTGTTCTGTGGTCCGCAGAACACTGATTCTCAGAGCCGGCAGGGACCTCAAAGGCCATCTCATTCGATGTGTACCTGACTAGACTTCTGTGGCAAGTGGTCATGCAGCCTCTGCTATAGACTTCCAGTGAAGCTAAGACTACTACCTCTCACTTCTACTCATTCTTCCTTTGGATTGCTCTAATTGTTGGGAAGAGTTTGCTTGTATGAAGCCTATATTTACTTGGTTCTATCCTTCCTAATCTAAAATTCAGTTTCCTTGGCAGAGAAGATTAAGGCAAAATTAAGAATTGTGTATTTGCTTCTCTCTTGTTAGTTAAAGTGGTCCCATCCACTCATTCACATGCCCCGTATGTTTTTCTAGGGAGGGAGACAGTCTTGAAGGAGTAAGCTGTAGACCTAGATAATGACCACAATTATAATAATGTTATAATAACTCACATTTGTATAGCACTTCAAGGATCACAAAGGGCATTATGAACCTAATTTTAATTGATCTTCACAACAACCTGTGAGGTGGATGGTACAGGGATGATTATCCTCATTTTACAAATGAAGACACTTGAACTCTGTAGGCCTCACTTTGCTCATCTGTGAAATGGGGACAATAACTATGATGTGGTTTAGAGGTTCAGGGATACTGGGACCCCAAAATCACAACACGTGGGTCCTGCCCGAAAGAATTCTACCCAAGCCTTCTTTCAGCCAAAGACAAGGTTTATTAGAACATCCCTCATATTGGGCAGACTCTTAAGGAGTCTAAACATGGGTAAGCAGTGGCTAGATTATAAGAATCTAAGCAGTGGCTAGATTTTAAGAATCTGAGCCATGGCTAGATTATAAGAATCTAAGCCTCTTAATGGAGACAAGATGGACCTTATATACAGAAAGACTGTGGGAGGGATCTAGGAGTGGCCAAGTAGTCTATGAGGTAATAGAATTTCAGGGACCAGGACCACTTGGCCAAGGGAGAATGGAGAAGTGGCCTGGGGTCATAGGGAGGTCCATAACGAAAGGCCAGTTGATGGGATTATAGCCTCAGATTTGGCCATGTGGGAAAGTCCAGGGTTTTTCCTTTCTGGGGCCCAGATCCCAACCCCATCAACTATAATTTCTACCTCAAAGAATTTTTGTGAGGATCAAATAAGATAATGGATGTAAAGTGCTTTGCTAACCAGAAAGCTTCAAATAAACACCAACTATCATCATTATTATTGGACAGCAAGGTGGTACAGTTTTCAGCATGCTTGGCCTGAGTCAGGAAGTCTCATCTTTGTGAGTTCAAATCTGGACTCAGACACTTAACTAGCTGTGTGACCCTGGGCAAGTCACTTAACCCTGTTTACCTCTGTTTCCCCATCTGTAAAATTAGCTGGAGAAAGAAATGTCAAACTACTTCAATATCTTTGCCAAGAAAACCCCAAATAGGGTCATGAAAAGTCAGACACAACTAAAATGACTAAATAATAAAGTAATAAATATTATTATTAGTTGAGGATTAAGGTTGTATATGCTTTATGTAATATGGTATAGGATTTATGATTTTATTTGATTGTCACAAAAATCCCATGAGGTGAGAATTTAGTTATTGACCCCATTTCACAGATGAGGAAACTGAGTCTAACAGAGATTAAGCAACTTGCCTACAGTCCCACAGCTAGTAAGTGTCAGAGGCAAAATTCAGACGTAGGTCTCTCATAAGTCTGAATCTAGCCGTGTTTTCCTTATCCTAGGCTACTGCTCAATGCAGATTTGTTTCTGGGGACATCCTCCTACATATTTTCTTTATGGAAAAGTAGAAGGGGCTCCATAGTACATATTAAAACAGTTGATCGCCACCAACAGTTTACTTAACATTTAAGGGAGCCCTGTGCTGTTTCCTGTGCTAAAATACCTCATGATGCCTAGCTGAATGTTTCCAGAAGCTGTAGTGTAGTATGTAATGTGTATAAATACGTTTCTTGTCTGCCCGGGAAAGTAGTTGCATTTGCTGTTCCTGGATCTACCCCCAAGTCATCAACACCACACAACCTTCTTTATGCAGTTGCATCTGGGTGGGATTTTTTCATTTGAAAGACTAAAATAAGCCACGGGGTTGAGTTTTCTTAGAGCATTCACAATAACTCTGGGATTTCAATTGGAATGAAGCATTCTAATTCATTGTCATTTGGAGCAAAGCTTCTTCCAAAAAGAAAAGAAAAGGAAAGAAAAGAAAAAGGTGGTGGTGGGGACACTAAATAATACTCCCTACTGTTGTACTTACACCATCTTAGGCATGTAGCTGCCAAGAACCTTGACTTTTTCCTGGAACGCTGTCTCCTGATTTGGCCTCTCATCTGTCACAGCTTCCTGGCCTGAATGAAGTGGAAAGTTATGGAAATATCAGATGAATTGGGGACCTTCTCAAATAACCAGTCCCAGTAGCCTGAGCCCCATACTGGCTTTTGCCTGAGTAACTTAGCTTGACATCGAGGATTGTAGTATGCTGCTTCTTTGTGTCTCCCTCTCTTGTCATCTGCCAGTGCTTTCCTCTTGTTGGCTTTGAGGTGACCCTGAATTCTGGGAGCCTGTGTCAGCAGAGCTGTAGCCCTGGCAGACCCTGCCAAACTAGAAAGACTTTGAGGACAGGTCTGGTGATGGACTGTGGGTCTGCAGTCCAAAGCTTTCTGAGCAAGGTTAAGGTGGGAAGGCTCATCTTCAGGAGTTTGGGCCCCAGGCGACTTTTGCCATTCATACATAAAAGAAAAGTTCTGTGTAAGGAAATAGTTTTATATTCTCCTGGATGGTTGGCAGAAATTCTGCTTCATTGAATTGGAGACATGAATTCTGTACAATTCAATTCAACCAACCCACATTAAGTACAATTACTTTCAAGGCATTGAGCTAAATGCTAGGGACACATAAAGGAAAGTGAAAAACAGTATTTGCCCTTGAGGAGCGAATATTCTACCAGGGAGAGGATGCAGCATGTAACAGGTAAGTAAGTACAAGGTTATTTGAGGAGGGTGAGAACACTAATAACTGAAGTGGGGAATCAGTCAGTCGATTAGCATTTATTAAATGCCTACTATGTGCCAGGCAGCTAGGTAGTGCAATGGATAGAGTGCTGGGCCTGGAGTCAGGAAGACTCATCTTTCAAATTCGGCCTCAGACATGTACTAGCTGTGTGACTTTGAGCAAGTCACTTAACCCTGTTTGCGTCAGTTTCCTCGTCTGTAAAATGAGCTGGAGAGGGAAATGGCAAACTACTTCAGTATCTTTGCCAAGAAGACCCCAAATGGGGTCACAAAGAGTTGAACATGACTGAGATGACTGAATCACAACCACCACCACCAACATACCAGGCGCTGTATAAGTTCTGGGGATACAAAGAAGAGCAAAAGATAGTTCCTTCTCTTAGGGAGCTCTCAGTCTAATGAGGAAGCTTCCCTTAGGAAGTGGCCATGAATGAATGAATGAATGAATGAATGAATGAACGAATGAAAAAACCTTCATTAAATACTTACCACATAACAAACACTGTGCAATAAGGGGACAAGGGGGTAAAATACAACAGCAAAGGCAGTCTCTGCCTCGAAGTACCTTACATTCTAGCGAGAGAGACAATGCACATAAGGGAGTGTTGGTCAGAGAGGGGTACATTGGTTCAGAAAGTTACTGGGATGGTAAGTGGGAGCAGATCTCCTAGTGAGGCTTTCCAGAAGATGGTCAAGTTGGGGAGGTCACTAATCTTGACACAGGCCGGGGTTGTCCAGGATGAAATTTCTAGAAATGAAGGATTGTAAGAAATAGAATTGAGAAGAGGAGCATATATCAAAAATGAAAGACAGCACCAGGGCGAGGAAATCAGATGTGAATGCCAAGTTTGGAAAGAACTACTGGGAAACACCTAAGAGTAACGTGGACTGTGATAGGGAATGATATGAAATAAGCTAGAAAAGGACGATGGGAACTAGAAGGTTTTAAATGCCAAGCCTATGAGCTTATATTTTATCCTAGAGGCAATAAAGAGCTGCTGAAGATGTTACAGCAAAATAGATGCTTTCTCTGGTTCCTGTCCACCTAAGTCACTTTCTTAAAGGAAAGACCTTGCATGATACAGTGGATAGAACCTTGGACTTGGAGTCGGAGGATTTTTCCACTGCCGTTATGACCTTGGGCAAGTCATTGTGTGTATTTGGACCTCATTTTACTAACTTGGAAAATGAGGAAGTGGATTTGGTGACCTCTGACACACCTTCTAGCTATAAACTATGATTCTGGAGTTATTTTTTCTTTCTTTCCATTTTGCTTTGGCATTTGGGGGGGGATTGTTGCTTTCTTCTCATTCTCTGTGACTTTTTTTTTTTTTGGCTAGGCAATGGGGTTAAGTGACTTGCCCAGGGTCACACAGCTAGTAAGTGTCAAGTATCTAAGGCCGGATTTGAATTCAAGTCCTCCTGACTCCAGGGCCGGTGCTCTATTCACTGTGCCACCTAGCTGCCCCACTCTCTGTGACTCTTGACCGTGTTTTCCCATTAATTCTCTGTAGGGAACCTACATAGTTCCCATAAAATGCTTGCTGGGAAAGCTTATGCTTTATATGTGGGGCATGGTACAGTTTGCATTTCAGTGGGAAGAGGAGGAGAGAGCTGGCTTCATAGAGAGTTTGGACTCCCATTGTTCTCCTGGAAGGGAAACTGTCAGATTTGCACTTAAGAATTGATTATGAAAGGCTTTGTGTTTTTCTTTTTTCCTCAGCCAGTATTGGGATACACATATTGGAAAATGACCAGATACAATTTCAAAAGAACATTTGACTTTTATTTTGTGGTCTGATGTCTGCTTAATATTTAAAAAGACAAATTATTCCACAGAGCCTGGAAAAACAATGGCCAGAATCACAAAATAAAACCTGGTAATGACCAGCAACTGAACTCTTTAGTCATAGCTCAAGCAGGGGGTGAGTGGTTTGCAAGTGAAATAGGCCTCACTTCTGTCCGTTGGCTTAATGATGTAACATGTTGCCTTTTGGGCAGACATTGTCCTTTGTTTCCATGAAATAAAATGAGAGCCAAAAAAACCCCAAAGCAAACCTTACCACCCATCATTTCTGGTACTTTCTCTTCTTACAAATAGAGGTGAGGGACTAGGCTTAGGAATAAGTAGAATGGAGATCTTTGTGGCTTTGTTTTTGGGAGCTGGGGAAGGCCTCCTTATCTCCCTCCCTTATTTTCCAAAAAAGTTGATGTTTTGATGCTCCACATTCCACAACTAAATTTAATTGGCTTAAGCCAAACATGTGGCTTTGTCCCTTATTAAAAATACTCCTGATATAGGTAATGTTAAATTTAATCATTCATTGACCATTCAGTGAGAATGAATTTATGAGAGGCTTTTTTTAGGAAAAAAAATTATTAATAATTTCTAAAAGCACTACAGTGATTTCCAGATATATTCTCATCAAAATCTTCCTTGTAACAAAGACAGGTAAATTAACTATTAAATCAGCTTTTGTATGCAATATTCCTCAACTGTAGACCTCCCCTACTTCCATTTTTTCCCCCACGAGAAAGATAATATGTTTTATTATTGATTTTAAAGTCTTTTCATGAAAGCAGAATTTGATAATAGGCAGAGGAAGGAGAGACCTTGAGGATACTGGTTACCTGAGTTGGGGAAGGAAATGTTAGGTTTTTAGTGACAATCTGAAATGAAAGAAGTTTGAGTGAAGGTGTATTGCTTGGCTTAGGAGGACGTGTGGAGTACTGAAGATTACAAATTTGATCTTTAAGATTAGGAGAGGAAGCTATTTTCCACATCTGGGTCATCGAGAGAGAGAGAGAGAGAATGTTATCTTTTCCTTGATGCTGACATTAAAAAAATATTGATGCCTTTTGTTTTTTTCATCACCAGGATTTCTCGCAGTTTTTCTCCTTTTCCCCTTAAAAGAGAGCCATTCCATGTAACAATTTTTAAAATTTAAAAAAAATATTTTTTCCAATTACATGTAAAAACAATTTTTAACATTCTTTTTTAAAATTTGAGTTGTAAATTCTCCCCCTTCCTCCCTCCCCTACTTCCTCATTGAGAAGGCAAGCAATTTAATAAACAACATTTTTAAAGGGGAAAAAAAAAAGGAAAGAAGAGGAAGAGAAAAAAATAGTAGATAGATTAAATTATCTTAAAATATATTCAGTTTACCACAGAAAATTGAAAACCTAACAGAAATAGAAATCTTGTAGACATGGGTTGAAAAAATTAAAAACCTATTTTCTAGCCAAATGTTAACCTTATTGAGTGAGTGAATGTAAGGACCATTCTTCAGAGGCTTGGATCAGAGCCATCACTGTTGCCTTCTATTTTGACATGACTCTCCTACTGTTAGAAGAAACTTTATTGAAACTTCAACCAATATTTGCCAAGCTCCTATTATGTGCAGAGCACTGAGATCGGGCACTGAAGGAGATGCATGGAGCTTATCGTTTAATGGATGAAGGGGAAAGGTAGAAATCATACATATACAAGGAGCTCATGGTTATAAGACAAAAGGATACATGAAGAGCCCTATCTCATCTCTGGTTCCTTACCTTCCAGGGCAGTAAGAGGCTTATGAGGCCAGTGAACTCAGATAACTGTGTAGTCACATAGATGAGCTCTGGGTAGTTCAGTGAACTTTTGGGTCAAATTCTTCTCACTGAAACAGAATGAATCTAGAGAGCCTGGAGGTGATAATAGGCTTACGCCTCTTAAGTGGATAAAATCCATGTCCATTACTGGTGATGGCTTTGTTGACTTCACACTAGTTTTGATGAAGCATAAAAGTTGCTCCAACAGTTAGGTGGCACAGAGCATAGAGTGCTGGACCTGGAGTCAGGAAGTCTCATCTTTGTGAGTTCAAATTTAACTTCAGACATTTATTAATTATTTGATCTTAGGCAAGTCACTTAATGCCTCAGTTTCCTCATCTGTAAAATGAGCTGGAGAAGGAAATGGCAAACCACTCCAGTGTCTTTGCCAAGAAAACCCCAAATGGGGTCATGAAGAGTCAGACACCACTGAAATGACTGAACAGCAAAAGCAATTACTCCAAGCCTCGTACTGTAGAGTTTCCCACACAGTACTGGTGTTTGGGCAGTGACTCAGGGAGGCAGTATGTGCGTGTGTGTGGGTGAGAATGTGACATCACAGGATGGTGTTAAAAAAGACCTAGTTGTCTCTCCCTAAGTCTGCAAATATAAGCTCTGGGGCTCCCTCAAAAAACCCCATCATTCTAAATGGGAGAGAAACTAACCTAGGTAAGACTTGGACAAGTAGAAAGGTCCCAACCGACAAAGGTGAGGATGATGCAGCCCCTTTCCCAATGCGAGTTTTGTGTGTGTTCCACTAGTTTATTGACCAGGCAAGGGGGAGATAGAAATAGTCTCTAATCAATAGTGATTTAGAGCATTTTTTTCCATATTGCTAATTTTAGCTTAGATTTCTTCCTCTGAAAACTGCATTTGGGGTTAAGTGACTTGCCTGGGGTCACACAGCTAGTAAGTGTCTGAGGCCAGATTTGAACTCAAGTCCTCCTGACTGCAGGACTGGTGGCTATTCACGGCACCACTTAGCTGCCCCCCTATATATTTTTGAAATGAGATATTTATCAGAGAAACTGGCTGCAAAGATTTTTCCCCATAGTTTCCTGATTTCCCTTTAATTTTAGCTGCATTGCTTTTGTTTGTGCAAAACCTTTTACGTTTTATGTGATCAGAATTATCTTTTGAGCCTCTCTCTCTCTTATTTGGTCATAAACACTTCCTTTGCCCGTAGATCTGACAGATAATTTCTTCCAAGCTCCACTAATTTGCTTATTATATCACCTTTTATGTATAAAACCTGGACTTGTTTTTAGCTTTTCTTGGTATACAGTATGAAATGTTGATCTATGCCTAGTTTCTGTTAGACTACTTTCTAGTTTTCTCAACAATTTTTGTCAAATACTTAGATCTTGCCTCAACAACTGGGATCTTTGGGTTTATCAAATTCTGTGTTGTTATGCTCACTTGCTTCTGTTTATTGTGTTCCTAAACTATTTCATTGATTAATTCTCTGTTTCTTACCCAGTACAAACTTGTTTCGAGAATTATAGCTTTATAGTATAGTTTGATGTCTGGTCCTGCTAGCTCCTCTTTCTTTCCCATTTTTTTCATTGATTCCCTGGATATTCTTGACATTTTATTTCTTCAAATGAGTTTTATTATTATTTTTTTCTAGCTCTATAAAGTAATTTTGTGACTTGATTGAGATGGTACTGAATAAGTAAATTAATTTAGCTATTTCATAATTGTTATATTGATTCAACCCATGAACAATGATTATTTTCTGTTATTTAGATGTCTTTATTCATGTGAATAATGTTTTGTAATTATGTTTATATAGTTCTGGAGTGTCTTGGCAGGTGGACTTCCAAATATTTTATACTGTCTGTGGTTATTTTAAATGGAATTTCTCTTTCTATCTCTTGTTATTGTTATTGCTTTTGTAACATACAAAAATGCTAATGATTTGTATGGATTTATTTTTTATCCTGCAACTTTTCTGAAGTTGTTATTTGTTTTGATGAGTTTTAAGTTGACTCTCTAGAGTTCTCTTAGTAAACTATCCTATCATTTGCAAAAAGTCACGATTTTATTTCTTCATTGCTTATTTCTTCATTTTCATTCTTTCTTTTTTTTTTATTGCTATAGCTAGCATTTCTACTATGGTATTGAATAGTAATGGTGTTAATGGGCATTCTTGCTTCACTCCTGATCTTATAGGAAAGGTTTCTAGTTTATGACTGTCATAGATAATATTTGCTTCATATTAAGGAATATTCCATTTCTCCCCCTTTTTTTTAAAGGCTAGAGGACCTTTTTTTTTTTTTTAAACAGGAATGGGTATTGTATTTTGCCAGAAGTTTTTTTTTTTTTTTGCATCTATTAAAGTAATTGTGATTATTGTTGTTGTTGTAGTTGTTTTTTAATATGGTCAGTTATGCTTATAGTTTTCCTAATAGTAAACAAGTTCTGCATTCCAGTATAAATCTAGTCTGGTTATAGTGTAGGATCTTTGTGATATACTGCTGTAATCTCCTTGCTCATATTTTATTTAAATTTTTTTGTTTCAGTATTCATTAGGGAAATTGGTTTTCTTTCTCTGTTTTGACTCTCCTGGGTTTAAGTAACAGCACTGTAATTGTGTCATAGAAGGAATTTGATAGAAATCCTTTATCCATTTTTTAAAATAACTTATGTAATATTGGAATGAATTGTTCTTTAAATGTTCGGTAGAATTCACTTGTAAATCTATCTAGTCCTAGAATTTTTTTCATAGGGAGTTTGTTTATGACTTATTTAATTTCTTTTTCTAAAATAGGGGTTATTTAAGTATTCTATTTATTCCATAAATCTTGGCAATATGTATTTTTGTAAATATTAATCCATTTAATTTAGATTGCCAGTTTTATTGGAATATAGTTGAGCAAAGTAACTCCTAATAATTATTTTTATTTCATCTTTGTTGGTTGTGAATTCACTTTTTGTATTTTTGATATTGGTAATTTGATTTTCTCCTTTCTTTTTTTAAATCAAATTAGCTAATAGCTTATTTTTTTAAACCAGCTCCTAATTTTATTTATTACTTTAATTTTTTTTCTTAACTTTCAGTTTTGTTAATCTCTCCTTTGATTTTCAGGGTCTCTGTTTTGGTATTTGGGGTTTTAAAATTTGTTTTCTAATTTTTTTTTAGTTGCATGCTAAGTTTGTTGATCTGTTCTTTTTTTTATTGGTATATATTTTTGGAGATATAAATTTTCTTTTAAGTACTGCTTTGATTGCATCTCATAAATTGTGGTGTGTTTTTCTCATTGTTTTCATATTTAATGAAATTATTGGTTGTTTGTATGATTTGTTCTTTGATACATCCATTCTTTAGGATTAAGGTATTTAGTTTCCAAGTAATTTTCAATCTATGCTTCAAAGGTCTTTTGTTGAAAGTTATTGAATATTTCTGCTTTTTTCATGTTTGTAAGGTTCTTATGCCCTAATACATTTTTGTGAAGATTATGTGCACAGCTGAGAAATCAGTATACTACTTTCTATTCCCACTAATTTTCTCTAGAGACTTATCAGATCTAACTTTCTAAAATTCTATTCATCTACTTAACTTCTTATTTATCTTATTTTATATTTAGCTAGCTCTAAGAAGGATAAATTGAGTTCCCTCAGTAAGATAGTTTTACTGTATTTCCTCTTGTAACTCATTTAACTTTTTTTTTTTTGGCTAGGCAGTGGGGTTAAGTGACTTGCCCAGGGTCACACAGCTAGTAAGTGTTATGTGTCTGAGGTCAAATTTGAATTCAGGTCCTACTGAATCCAGGGCCGGTGCTCTATTCACTGTGCCACCTAGCTGCCTCTCATTTAACTTTTTCATTAAGAATACTGTACCTTTTGGTGCAAATATGTCCAGTATTGATATTAATTCATTGTCTATAGTTGTTTTGTTGGTTAGTCATTTTTCAGTTGTGTCCAACTCTTCATGACCCATGGAGTTTTCTTGGCAAAGATACTGGTTTGCCATTTCCTTTTCTAGCTCATTTTACAGATGAGGAAACTGAGGCAGATAGGGTTAAATGACTTGCCCAGAGTCACACAGCTAATAAGTGTCTAAGGCTAGATTTGAACTCAGGGCTTCCTGACTCCAGGACTGGTGCTGCATCCACTGTGCCACCTAGCTGCCAATGTCTATGGTACCTTTTTCTCACCAAGGCAATCCGGGTTAAGTGACTTGCCTAGGGTCACACGGCTACTAAGTGTCAAGTGTCTGAGTCTGAATTTGAACTCAGGTCCTCCTGACTCCAGGGCTGGTGCTGTATCCACTGTGCCACCTAGATGCCATACCTTCCCTCTGCCTCCTTTCTCTTGATCCCTTTCCCTCCTCCTTCCTGATTGGGTAGGATGAATTTCTGTACCCAGCTGCATATGTATGTGTATTCTTCCCTATTCGAACCAATTTAGATGTGAATGATATTTAAATCTTGCCCACTTTTCCCTCACTGCCCTCTCCTTTATATAAACTTTTTCTTCCAAGTCCCATTTATGTGAGATAATTTTCCCCATTCTTCCTGTCCCTTTCCCCTTCTCCCAGTGCATTCTGCTTTCCTGCCCTTCTGTTCTTTCTGGTTTGGTGCTTCGTGCCCTGCCTGGTCTGGCTCAGCAACCCTTCTGTATCTGTGTGTTGGAATGCTCTCCATTCCGTGTGTCTCGGCTGCCATTCCACACTCCCGGCCAGACCGTACCCCGATGCATACAAACCTTGGCCTGTCTTTCTAAGCTGCCTTGGGCTGGGAAAAATGACTCATTCTGACTTTTTTCTTGGCTTTCTATATCAGAATTTGGTCTGGTGCATTTTCTAGGCTGTTGTGGAGGAGGTGCTGGATGAGAAGGGCAAAAATGCTTCCCCTTACTCTGCCATCTTGACTCTTTCCACTTACTTTTCTTACATAGTTAATTTACCTTTTGATTGTACTTCTTCCTTCCATCCCTCCCCTACCCCCCAACTCTTTCTTTCTTCTTTGTTCTCACTTTTACCATCCTAATTAATACAGGCCATAATTATAATCCATTTTGAATATTTCAGTATCCTCCTTTGCAGATCTTCGTGCTTGTCCTCTCTCTACACTCCAATCTATTATTTATATTTCTACCAAACCAGTCTTGTCTATGTATAAATCTGGTTACATTGCTCTTTTGCTCAAAGATTTTCTGTGACTCTCCATTACCTCTCAAGTCAAGTTCAGTTCATTCTTCTCTGTCAATCAAGATCATCTACAATCTGGTACCAACCTTTTTTTCAGCACTATCTAATGTTTCTCGCCAATCTAGACTATTCCCTGCCTCCCAAATATATCATAGGTTTTCATTCCCCTATGACTGTTCACCCTGTTTCCTTTGCTTGCAGTGTCCTCCTGGCCCTTTTTTGCTTATAGAATTTCAGCCTATTCTTTAAATCCCATCCACCATGATACCTTCCCAACCCCCAACCTCCAACATGATACTTTTTTTTAATACCCTAATTGATAATGACCTTTCCTCTCAGACTTCCCATAGACCCTTTTTGATGGGTAATTCACTCTTATACCTGGTATTTAATATTGTGTGTTAGATTTGTTTGTGTTTGCCACAGAAGTCCCTTGACTTATTGACTGTGTGAACATGCGTGAGTCCCTTAACCGCTCTGAGCTTCAGGTCCTCATCTGTCAAATGGGGATAATGCCTCTATTACCTACCTCACAGGTATATGTGAGGATCAAATGAAATAATGTATATACATAAAGTACTTTGTAAACCTTTAAGTGTTATATAAGTACTAATAGTAATGACTGATGGGATCATTGAAAGTAGAGCCATATCTTTAGATTTATATCTCTAAAATAACAAAGCACGGTTCCTTCTCTTAGTAATGGATCAAAAGGTGTTGTTTGTGTGACAGTAACTCTCACCTCTATAAAGATGTTGTGGGTAGGAATAAGATACCATTATCCTATTGTACTCTGCAGTACAGTTTTCTTGGACTTTTTACCTCACTCACAATGGCTCCTTATAAAAAACTGAAGGCATAGGCTTGTGCAAGTCTAACAACTAGACAAAGCCTCAGAGGTCATCAATCCCAATCCATACTTAAGCAGGGATCTCCTCTACAGAACCCCTAACAAACAGTCATTTATCGGCCTCTTGAAAATCTGTGGTGATGGGGACATTACTATCTAGGAAACAATCCATCTCGTGTGAACAGCTCTAAATGTTATGAAGCTTTTCTTTATATTGAGCTTGTCTGTGCCTCTCTATAACTTTCTGGCCATTGGTCCTAATTGTTCTAGAGCTAAGGAAAATTATTCTAATCCCTCTTTGACATGACTTTTCTTCAAATACTTCAAGACTGCTACTGTATCCACAAAGCCTGACACATAGTAGGCACTTAATAAATGTTTATTGTCTATTATTGACTGTGTTCTTCCTGAGTTCTCTGTTCTCAGAGCTGGAAACAACCTTAATGTCCACTTTCATTTTAGGGATCAAGCACTGAGGCCCAGAAGATTTAAATAATTTGTCTAATGTCGTGCAAGTAATAAGAGGCCAAGCCAGGATTTGAGCCCAGGTTCTCCCTCTGTGATGTGCTGCCTCTTCAGGCTAAACATCCCATGTTCTTTCAATAAATTCTCATATGGAATCATCTGGAAGTCCCTCCTACTCTCACTCACCTCTACTCATTCCAGATGGTCAGTAGTCTTCCTAAAAGACGTGCCCAGAACTGAACCTGGCACTCTCAAAGTGGTCTGACTAGGGTAGAGTCTGACGGAACCAGGCCCTTCTTTACTCTGAACCTGTGTGTCTATGAAGGCAACATTCTAGGCAGAACTTGCACCTGATTTTATGTCTGCCATGTCACATCGGGCATCCATCTGATGCAGTCTAGATGTTAGGGGTCCTGGAACCCCAAAATCACAACATCTGGGTCCTGCCCCAAAGAATTCGACCCAAGCCTTCTTGCAGCCAAAAACAAGGTTTATTGAAGATTCGCCATATTAGCTAGACTCTTAAGGAATCTGAGCATCTATGGGCTATTGTCTAGATTTCTAAGAATCAGAGCATCTTAATGGAGATAAGGTGGACCTTATATACAGACAGACTGTGGGAGGGATCTAGGAGTGGCCAAGTAGTCCATGAGGTAATAGAATTACCAAGGGTGGGAAATGGAGCCTAGGTGCGACCAAGGGTAGGAAATGGTCTGGGGGCCAGCGTTTTTCCTTTCTGGGGCTCAGATTCCAACCCTATCACATCAATTCACTAAAGCTGTGATGTGGTGTTTCTCAGAAAGTCTATCTTTTCTTTGACAGTCACACATGTCCTTGCCCCCTTTAGGTTACGTTAGTATAATTTTTCATTTTCTGGCTGCCATGGAAGGTGGCCTGGAAGGTTCAATAGTTGAAAAGTACAGCAATTTTTTGCTCCATGACTTAGGGATGTATTAAAAATACTGTATTTATTTACGTAGCCACTTTTCCCTCTCTGAGAGAAGTAAGGAAAATGTAGGATTTTGGAGTTTCATCTCTATAGTTTCATGGCTTAAGCAGTCTAATAGTTTCTGACATAGAAGAAATTATTGAGGACATTTCAGGAAATACTCAGATTGGCTGTGGTAATAGTCATAAGCACTTTGCAGCTGAGTAGAATGATAGAATCCCATTTATAATGACTTTCTGTGCTAGGGAGTTCTGTATTGAAAGAACTTAAGAATTTAGAAAATTTCCCCTAGAAAATATTGTCTCATAATAATGCAGTAATATGAAGGAATCTTATTGTGATCACACTGGTACATGATGTGTGCCTAAAATTAATGTCAGTAATATTTAGAAATAAACTATCTCTTTCAAATGAGCCTCATTTCCTTTTCAAAGCAACACTTAACTAGTTGGATGAAGGGTGAGACATGAACTGTTGTACATTAACTTTCAGAAGAGGTTTTCTATTTGAAAGAGGAGGAAAGCAGGTGCATGTTTAATTCAGCATGTGTAAATTGGTGCTCAAAAATTTGTTTTGATGAGGAAATTTAACCTGCTTTCATTAGGGTACATAATTGGAAAATATATGAATTTTCTGTAGCCTTTGTTGCCTTGTATCCCAGGAAGAGATAGCTCCTTTGTTCACGTTGGGTCGGCAAAGGGCAGGAATAGCTTAATGTGTATGTTTGTACCGTTGGAAGGAGGACCTTCATCATTGAGATCATGGATCTCTTGACATGTTGAAGCATGTACATCTTACGTCCTTTTAGTAGAATGCCAGTTCCTCAATGAAGGTTCTTGATTTTGTCTTTATACTTCAGCACCCAATCCAATACTTTGCACACAGTAGATGATTAACAAATTTTTAAAAATTGAATTGAATGTTTTCGAAAGTCTCCAAGTCTTGTGTAGTGGAAAAAGCAATGGAATTAGAGTCAGGAGACACCTGGATTGAAATACCACTTTTTAACACTTATTAGCTTTGTTACTGGGAACAAGTACCTGACCTCTCTGTGATCCACTTTCCTCACAGATGAATGACTGAAAAAACAGTTATTAAGCACTGAGCATATGCCATAGTGCTATCTCTATTAAGAGCAGGAGATATAAAGAGAAAAGTGAAACATTCTCTCCTCTCAAGTGATACACATCCTAATTGATGACAGGACCAGGATTATAAATCATAGACTCATAGATTAAGTGATGAAAGGGACCTTAGGGGTTCATCAAATCCAACTACCTCATTTTACAGAGGAGGAAGCTGAGGCCGAGAGATTGAGTGACTTGCCTGGGATCAAACAAATAGTTACTGTCTGAGGCAGGATTCGAAACCAGATATTCCTGATTCCAGGTCTATCATTCTTCCCTACTCAGTGACACAGATAGGAAGGATCCATCTATAAATCACAGGGTTGCTGTAAGGCTCAAATAAAAATTTATATGTGTGTGTGTTTATATGTAAATATATATATATATAAATATAAATGTATATATATGTATATAGGTATATATATGTATCTATATGTATGTATATATAAATATGTACCCATCTATACATACATGTGTATGTGCACATGTGTGTATATGTATTTGTGTGTATGCTCACATGTATGGTTTCATGAACAGTGGCATCACCGATTATTGCTCTGCAACTTTTCTTTTGGGGAGTCAGCAATAGTATTCCGCACACATGCCAGTACCTGTGAGATGTCTTTATTATGCTGTGGGGTATGGGATGTAGCTGTTTCTTTAGAACACCCAAATTTACTACTGTGGAAACAGCTTCACAGCTGTCATTACAACTGTACTGGAACAATGACTTCTTCTCTCACTACTCTGTCACAGTTTTCCATGTGCCAGTCTCTTGATATAGGTTTTGATTACAATCGGAATGTTTTTCTATCTAGTTGCCTTTCTGAATAATTTCTTCTATTTGGAGGCAGGTAGGTAGCTCAGCAGATAGAATGGTGAGTTCAAATCCTGCCTCAGAAACTTACTAAATGTGTGACCCTGAGTAAGTCACTTAACCTCTGCAAAATGGGAATAATATCAATTCTCTCCCAAATTTATTATGAGGATCAAATGAGATGATATTTGTAAAGTGCTTAACATAATGCCTGATACGCAGTAGGTGCTTAATAAATGCTTATTTCCTCCTTCCCTCCTTCCTTCCTTTGTTCTTTCTGCCCTTCATCCCTTCCTTCCTTCATCCCTTCTTTCCTTCTTTTTGTTTTTGCCTAGAAAATAGTCATCCTCATCCATCCCAGAAATTATAGAGGCATTCTGAAATTCCCTTTGCCGTTCTCTGTCAGGGGAGAGCAGCTTTCCTTTCTAGTCCTTGTCACTGGTAAGTACAGCAGGCACAAAGACCAACATAGAATAATGTGTTGGTCACTGGAATGTTTCTTTCTGTGTTAGAGTGGAAGAGCTATTTGAGCTATAGTCTTATGGGTCTTTGTGGCTTACTTAGGAATCATCCTTGTAAATGACATTACATGCTGCCTATTTTGTAGGTGGACCGTGGATTTTAAGGGACCCTTGGGAATGCTATATTGAAGCTGGCCTGGCCACATTCTGTTCTTTTAACAGATTTCTGCTAATCTACTAGGTGTTGGTAATTAGTGTTTCTTTGTTTCTTCTGTGGGACTCCTGAGTGTTATGGGATCAGAATCATAGAATCTTGGAGTTGGAAGGAATCTTACAAACTACTTAGTATAACCCATGCCTGAATAAGAATCCCCTCTATAACATATTTGGAAAATGGTCCTCTAGCCTTTAAAGCCATTAAGTGAAGGGGATCCCTCTGCTTCCTAAGGAATTTCATTCTATTTTCAGAGAGTTCCAGTTGTGGGCAAGTTTTTCCTTAAGTTTTGCAAATCTAAATTCACTGCTTTGCAACTTCAACTCCTAATTGCTCCTAATTCTTCTCTCTTTGATCAAATGGAACAAATCTGATCCCACTTCTATTTCACAGACTTCCAAATGGTTAAAGACAATTGTTAAGTTAAGACTTTTTTGGGGGGTTGACTCTTAAGACTTATTTTTAAACAAAAATATTAATGATGAGTCACTTTATTCTTTGCTTATATTAAAAGATTCGTGTACTAGCCACAGTAGCTACCTTGACAGCTGTTCTTTGGACAGGCACTTTTATATGAGTCATTTGTAAATTGGTCAGTGGATTCCTAATTAGGTGCTTTAGTGGTCAGTCACAGTCTATTTCCATACTGGGGAGAGGGTTAGGTAAACTAGGTTTTGGAGAGGTTATCAAAGATAGCCTTATCAGAGTTGCCTAGAATGACAATATATCCCCAGAAGAAGTCCAGAAATTATCAGCTCCTATCATCATCATCATCATCATCATCATCATCACTTTCTTAGAAGATCTGAGATGTAACTAGTATTTCAGGGGCAGAGATCAGGCTCAGTGATCTTTTAGGATTCTCTGGAAGAATGTGTCAGTTTTACTTCCCCAAGTGCCACATCATACACGGATGATAGAGAGCTTGGTTATAATAATGGCACCATTAATAGTGCTAGCCATTTCTATTGAGTACTTGACTCTCAGGCCAACATGTCCAATGTAGTCTCCAGTGGCCACAAAAGCATTGAACCTGATGTCATAGAATCATGGAATCACAGAATTTGCGAGTTAGAAAGGACTTCATTGGCTAGATAGTCTAATTCATATATGAAATAATCTTCATTCTCACATATCTTATCCTCTTCCCCTGTCAATCTGACTCAAAAAGCTTGTATACTATATTTTGAGAAATCATAATTGAAAGCTGCCTAGACCTATGAATCATAGTACAAAGTAAAAATAGAATCCACTGGTCACTTTTTAAAAAAAAAATTTTTTTTTAGGCAATTGGGGTTAAGTGACTTGCCCAGGGTCACACAGCTAGTGTCAAGTGTTTGGTCTGAGGCCAGATTTAAACTCAGGTTCTCCTGACTTCAGGGCCGGTGCTCTATCCACTGTGCCACCTAGCTGCCCCCACTGGTCACCTTCTAAAAGAAACTTCAAAAAGAAAATCCCAGAAATGTTATAGTCAAAATCAAGAGGTTGTAGGCCAACGAAAAAATACTGCAAGCATCAGAAAGAGTGCTTGAGTACCAATAAGCCACATTAGCATCACACAAAACTTGGCAACTACCATTTTAAAAAAGAGCAGAACTTAGAACATGATATTCCAAAAAGCAAAAGAGAGCCTTATAACCGAAATAATCTAGCAATACTGAGTATAATCCCAAAGAAGAAGAAAAAGGCATCTTTAATGAAGTAGGAGACTTCCAAGCTTTATTGGTGACAAGATCCAAGCTGAATAGAAACTCTGAAATGGAAACACCAGAGTCAAGAGAAACACACACAAAAACATTCAAGTAGTTCAAAGGGTTTATACAAGGGTGAAGTATTTACATTCTAACAGTTAGAGAAGAAACAATTGTTTCCTCAGAACCATAATGTCATCATCAAAGGTCACAGAGAGAATTAAATAAGACAAAAGGTCTGGGGAGTAGTTTTATTATGTCTTGATCTTAAGAGAAGAAAGAAAAGGGAGGAAAAAGAAATATATTAGAGAAGAAAGGGTGGAACTTACTATCTCCCATAATTGGGTGCTCAAGAAGATAGCACAAATATGAATGAAGGAGTGGGGGGGGGAGTGATCATCACTGAAACTTCAGTTTCATAAACTAGACGAAGGAGGGTAGAACACACACACAAACACATACATACATACTAAGAGTATTGTGTGGAAATACTTTCAACTCAACTGTGAAACAGGAGGGATCTGGAAGAAGTTATAAATAAGAAGGTCAGTTTCCAGAAGAGATGAGTCATTAGCAAAACAAATCTCAACCCCAGTGGGTGGATTTTGAAGTGAGGTTTAAAAGGAAAGGAAAAGAAGGAAAGAAGGAAGAAAAAGAAGGGTAAGAACCTGTCATGGAAAATGGAAGAGAAGATGGGTAGGGAAGGGGAAACAGATATTATCAAATCTAGATCACTAAGGCTGAGCATACTCCTTTTTATACTCTTCTTGATAAAGAGAGAAGCAGAAGACAGAAATGTGTGAGAGAACAGGATGGAGGGAGACACACAATTGTGTATTTGGCTCCTCACCCCCCCCCATCACTCAATTGGGCATTCTCTTTGACCCAGTGATCCCTTTGTTATACCTATCTTCCAGAGAAGTCCAGGAAAGAGAAAATGGGCCCATGCATACAACATTTATAGTAGAATTTTGGTAATGACAAAGAACTGGAAACTAAAGGGATGCCCATCATCTAGGGAGTGACTGAATGAATTATTGTTCATTAATGTAATGGAATAGGCAGCTAGGTGGCACAGCAGCCAGGAAGATTCATCTTCCTGAGTTCAACCCTGGCCTCAGACACTTACTAGCTGTGTGACCCTGGGCAAGTCACTTAACCCTGCTTGCCTCAGTTTCCTCATCTGTAAAATGAGCTGGAGAAGGAAATGGTAAACTAGTATCATTGCCAAGAAAACCCCAAATGGGGTCATGAAGAATCAGACACGAGTGAAAAACAACTAAGCAACAATACAATAACAACAATACAATAGAATATTATTATAAGAAGTGACAGAAGCGAAAACTGATATGAACCAATGCAGACAGGAGTAGATGGTACCAGCAGACCAGTATTGTACAGAAAAAGAACTTTGAAGGACTTAAGAACTCTCACCAATTCATCTACCTCCTGGTGGTGAGGTGATGTATTCCAAGTGCAGAAGGAGATATAAACATATTTTTGACTATAGCCAGTGTGGGAATTTGTCCTATGTGACTGTGCATATTTGTCACCATGGTTTTTGTTATTCTTTTCTTTCATTTTAGGGTGAGACTGTTGGAGTGTCCCATTTCCCTGCAAAGTCAGCAGTTATAGCATAGGTTGGTAAGCTTTTATCTTTTCTCCTGAATTTCCATTATAGATGTTTCTCTGGGCCTTTAGTATTTTAATTTTCAGTGGTCCCTCCACTTGTAGAGATGTACTTTGTGCTGTAATTATATTACCTTTTAAGGTAGTCCATTTTGGGGAATTCCCAAGCTCACTCCCTCACTGATTTTCATATATATATATATTTTAGTGTGTTATCAGACTTCTAGATCCTTAGCTAAGTACAGATCTTTCTTAGAATTGGATGTCTATGTGATCTGCATTTCCAGTCACTAAGGGGTAAAATGATAATGGTTTTTCACGTTCTTTGTCACTCAGAAGTCAGTGTGTTTTCATGGTTTTTTTTTTTTCTTTTTTTGTGGTCACCTTGGGCAAATCCCTTAATGTCTTTGAACCATGGTCCTACTATTTATACAGTAGGTATAGTGATACTGACCTGTTTCTGTCATTGCTGTGAAAATTAAAATTAAATCTTTTTGTAACTGAACACCCCCATATGCATGTAGAAAGCTAAAAAGTAATAGAAATTATCACTATCTCTGGGAACATGTATTAATGGAAAAATAAAGTCAGACTAAAAAATATGCTTCATGGGAGAATTTACCTGAAGCAGAAAGAAATTGAGGAAATAGGCTTAATATCATACAGTTTTGGACACATTTCTTCACCTCTCTGGACCTTGATTTCTTGTAAAATTAAAGGATTGGAGGAGGTGATCTCCAAGTTCCATCCTGCTCTAAAATCTTACAGTCTTTGACCTGAAGTTCATCAATCTGGGAGTTTGCTGCTATAAGAGAAAGGATCATTTATTTGACTCTTAGAAAATGTCCGGATTCTAGTCCTCTGAAAATTGAAATCAAGATACCATGAGGAGGTAGAGTGGGCCTTAACATCTTGCTTTGTTTTGTTCTTACCTTTGAGGCCACTAAGATCTGAACTTTATCTCAATACCTTGAAATGAATACAGAAGCAGTTGGAATGCATAAGCAAGTGTGTATTGCTATGTATGTCCCAGCCTGGTGACTTTTACTTGGATGAGGAGGGAGATTTGTAGAAGACAAACTGGCAGCAGCCAACCGACCCCTCCCACCTAATGTTTTGTCCTCACATTCTGATTTTAGTCTCCTGTGCAGCTCTCTCTCTAGCATTCTGGCTGTCCCCTCAGAATAGTTTACTGATTACCCTTTTGAATCTTGACTTTGACACCTCTATCCTTTTTTGGGAGTGTTCATAGGTCACTTGTTCATCTGTCCCACACCTCTGCCCTTCTCACTCCCTCTCCTTCAACCAGGAATCAAGACATAACAAGAGAGCTGCCCAGAGGGGGAAAAATAGATTAGGACTTTTTATTCTGGAAAGATACGAGATCAAAGTCAGTAGGGACAAGGCCAGGGTGAACTTGGACTTGTTCACCAAATACTGGTCAGGGTGAAGTAAGAAAGCATTCCTTGCCTTTTGGAAAAAACATCAATTTTAGACAAGTAAGAGAAATTTAATTCAGCAAGCATCTGTTATGCTCCTACTATGTACTAGGCACTATGGACACAATAACAAAAAAGTCTCCTCACTTAAGGAACTCAGATTTTACTGGCAGGGAAAAAAACCCCAAAACTGAAACATGTACACAGATAAGTAAAATTTAAAAATATGCACACACATCTAATATATTCAATATAGTAGCATTTACATAGCACTAATGTGTTTTATTTAACTTCATTTAAATTTGAAAAATGCTTTACTTATGTTAACTCATTTGATGCCCACAACAACCCTGGGAGTTAGATACTCTTATTATCCTTATTTTACAGATGAGGAAACTGAGACAGAGGTTAAGTGTCTTCCTCATGGTTACACAGTTAGGGAGTGTCCGAGGCAGGATTTGAACTCATCTTCCTCACTACAGTTTCAGTGCTCTATTTACTGTACCACCTGATTGCCTGTATGTGTATATGTATGTGTATGTATGTCCATGCATACATGCATGTGCATAAATATACACCAGAATAAATACAAGAGGATTTTGGAATGGGAGGCAAACAGCTGACTGAAGTAAGGCTTTTTAGAGGAGATGGAACATGAATTGATCCTTCAAAGGAATAAAGATTTGAAGAGGTTTAGGTGAAGAAAGAAAGCATTTTAGTCATGGGAGACAGTTTGTGCACAGGCTGGAGGTGGAAGCTAAAATTCTATATATAAGGAACAGTCAAGTGTGTCAGTTTGGCCAGAATGTAGAATGTATGGGGAAGAGCCAGGTGTAAACATCCTGAAAAGATAGATTAGAGGCAGATTGTAAAGATGGAGGAATTTGTAGTTCACAAGAGAGGTCAGAGGGAGCCATGGAAGCTTCCTGAGTAGGAGAATGACTATAGGCAGACCTGTGTTTAAGTAAACCGTGGAGGATAGGCTGGAGGAGGATAAGGCCAGACACAAGGAGATTATTGAAGTACTCCAGGTAAGAGGCAATGAGGGCCTGAATCCCAGCAATAATCAATCAGTCTATGAACATTTATTAAGCACCTACTGTGTTCCAGGCACTGTGCTACATAATTGGGATACAAAGAAAGGCAAAAGACAGTTCCTGCTCTCAAGGAGCTTACCCTTCCTGCACTCCACCCTCTCTAACAGAGAAAAAAAGAGGCCCCCAGGGAGAGGAAGTACTGAGAAGTGTGAGTTTCAGGGTTGATGTGATCTTGATAAGGTTCCCTAGAACAAGGTGAAAAAAATCCAAGGAGTGCTGAGCAACAGAGTATTTGTAAATATTTGTAAAATGCCCTAGGGAATCTTGATCTTTTAAAGTAATACAATCGATGAATCCTTTTGTAAAAATCATATCTTAATTTGCCTTTTACATATTTAGATATTAGTACATCGGGAATATTTAAGCCAGAATGTACCTTGAGAGTTATTTAAAAAGTGAATAAAGATGCTTGCATGCCTGACAATCATTGCCATTCCAGATTTAATGTCCCCAAAAGTGGTGGTCCATGACACATGTTGAGGGAAGGATATCTGGTTGGTAAAGGTTAGCATTAAGAGGAGAGGGAATGAGACCATCTTTTTTCAAAGGGGTTACCCTGAGCACATGTAACACAATGGTTGTTTACAATTCACTCCTCATAGATAATGCTGAGCATGATTGGGATTGAGGGGAGACTGGGTGGCGTAGTGGGTAGAGTGTCAGGCCTGGAAGACCTGAGTTCAAATCCAGCCTCAGACACTTACTAACTGTGTGAGCCTGGGGGCAAGTCACTTAACCCTGTCTGCCTAAGTTTCTTCATCTGCAAAATGAGCTGGAGAAGGAAATGGCAAAACCACTCCAGTATCTTTGCCAAGAAAACTCCACCTGAGGTCACGAACAGCCAAATATGACTGAAATAACTGAACAACTTCAAAAATAATTGGGTTTAAGATGTGTCTTTGCTACACGACCTTTGCTGCAGTAGCGATGTTTTATCTTGAGATCTCTAACTCACCTGCCACATAATTTAAAAGTCAACAATTTGCTATTAAGTATATGGACTTTGTTTTTGTTTTTGGAGTTGCTGGCCACAAAACCAGTTCAGCCTGTACAAATAAGTGCCTGAAAGAAATTTGAGTGAATCCTGAGATATTTTGGAGGAAGGGAACCTTTTGTTTCATCATGGGTCCTGGAGGAGAAAGGGGGTCTAAATAATCATGTTTAGCCTTAGCCATCTTTGACAGACACTTTGGAATTTTATAAGTTTTAAAGTCACCAAGAATTCAGTGTGATCAACAAACATTTGTTAAGCCTATGTAGCCAGGTAGCAGAGTGAATAGAATGCTGGACCTCGAGTAAGGAAGACTTGAGTTCAAATTCTGCCACAGACACTCCATAGCTGTGTGACCCTGGGTAAATCACTTCATCTCTCTGTACTTCATTTTCTCAGGCTGTAAAATGTGAGGGTTAGACTGGATGGCTTCCAAGGTCACAGTCAGCTTGAAATCTATGACTCTAAGTGCTGCCTACTTTGTGTAAGATTCGGTGCCAGGTGCTGGGGATACAAAAAATGAAATATCCCTTTTCCTCAAGGACTTTTATTCTTCTGGGGATGGTGTGTGCATAAGTGTGCAAATAAGTAAATATGAAGTAATTTTGAGAGGGCTAGAGATAGGGACCAGATCAGGGGTGGGGAACCTGCAGTCTCCAGGCCATATATGGCCCTCTAGGTCCTCAAGTGCTGGCCTTTGAGTGAATCCAAATTTCACAGAACAAATCCCTTTAATAAATGGTTTTGTTCAGTAAAACCTGGACTTAGTCAAAAGGCCGTACCCAAGGACCTAGAAGGCCACAAGTGACCTCAAGGCTACAGATTTCCCACCCCTGGGTAAATGAAGGTGGAGACTGTGGGTGGAGAGAAGTGGAAATAGGTAAGAGAGGTTATGGAGGCAGGCATCCCTGCTAGTTGGATTTGAAAGATTTTGGATCTTGAAATCCAAATGTGCAAACCTGGATTATTAGATGCACTTTAGTAGTTTCAACAGGGATAAGGAAGTTTTATGGAGGTTTGGAGAATGGGGTGGAAACGTAATGAGTTCCATTTTGGATATGTTGAGTTTGAGATACGTGGAAGTTTTCTAGTGGAGGCTGTATAACCACTTGTTGGGGGTTGTTATAGAGAAGATTCCTGCTCAGTTATGGAGGTGTCAAGCAGGCACCTAACGTGGGTGATATGTAACTAGAATGAAAGAGAGAGATTCAGATCAGATATATGGATTTGGGGGAGAAGTACACGCAGAGGGCTATGTGAGGTTGGGAAGGAAGTTACGTGCCACGTATTGTGCTGGTCACGGGAAGGTCAAATACTGAAGTTGAAGCTTAAATACTTTGGTCTCATAATGAGAAGGTGGGACTCATTGGAAAAGACCCTGATGCTGGGAAAGACTAAAGGGCAAAAGGGGATGTCTCATCAATGGGATGAGACAGATAGATAGTGTCATGAAAATAATGAAAATGAACTTGGATAGACTTTGAGAGATAGTGGAGCATAGAAGGACTTGGTGTGTTATGGTCCATAGGGTCATGAAAAGCTGGACATTACTGAATGACTGAACAACAACAACAACAACAACATTGTGCTAAGCACTTTACAAAAATTATCTTATTTTATTCTCATAACATCTCAGAGAGGTGAATGTTATTATTATCCCTATTTTACAGATGAGAAAACGGAGGCAGACAGAGAGTGAGACTAAGCTCCCAGGGTCACACAGCTAGTAGGTGTCTAAGGTTGGATTGTGAGTCTTCCTGACCCCAGGCCCAATATTGTGTCACATAATTGCTTCAGACTGGGGAGCGAGTTGGCAAATGCTTTATTTCTGGTCTTGATTGAGTTCATAGGCTTGTGATCAAGATTGGGAAGGACATTTTGCAGTCAGAGAAACTGCATTTATGACCCAGATCTTCTTACTATTTACTACCTGTATGACCTTTGGCAAGTCACTGAACCTCTGTGAGCCTCAGTTTCCTCAATCAGTCAATCATTCAGGTATATATTAAGCACCATTTATTTGCCAGGCTACTGTGCTGGGTCCTGGGGATACAAGTATAAAGAGTGAAACAACCATTTATAACATGAAGAGGTTGTTCGAGATGATGTCTGAGTCAGTGGTATCAAAGTCAGGATGTGTATTGACTTAGAAAACCACAGATTAACATTATCTATGTTGTGTTGTATTTTGATTTATTTTGTTTAACATTTGCAGGTTACATTTTAATCTGGTTCTGGCAGCATTGCAGTGGATTTAACACTTCTTCCCTAAGGTCTCCTCTCTTATAGAGTTCTAGACTTGTGAAATTATGAACATCTTCTAGGAGTGCTAGGAGCTAACAGATATTTTGTTTAGTTTCTTAGCATGGGAAGTCAATGATGGCATCTCTCATAGTGACAAGACAGAAGGGTTTCACAGTTTCTCATGGTGCATAGTAACCTAATGAAAAACAAGGTGTTACAAAAATCTTAGCAAATTTTTCAGCCTTAATAGATTAAAACTACACTAAGACCTTTGGGACATCCTGTATTTGGGCAGCTGTGACCAACAGGAATGAAATGGGTGAAATGGATGAAACAGAGTAAATGTGACTTGATTCTGACATGTTTACTACACATTTTTCAGTGTCCAATTAACAGCTTGTTTTTGGATGCATAGGACCAGCTGCAGTGCTTTCCTGCCAGTATTCAGCCTGGGTCTTCTTGTAAGAAAAAGGAAAAATGGATTCCATGCCACAAAGGGACTGATTCCAAAATATCATTACTACTACTTAGCTATTAACTATGATCATAGGACAATAAGATATAGAGCTGTAATGGACTTTAGCAACCAGCTTGTCTAATATCCTCATTTTATAGATGAGGAAACAGGCCTAGAGAGACGACTTCTCTCTTCCGATGCTGCCACCACCCTGGTCTGTGCCGTTATCACCTCACATTTGGGCTATGGCAACAGCTTCTGTTTGCTCTCCCTCCCTCTAGTCTTTCCTCAATTCGATCCATCCTCCACTTAGCTGCCAATGTGATCTTCCCATGGCTAATGTGGAAATTTGTTTTGCATGTCTATGCATATTTGTAATGGTTTCTATTTTTCTTGCCTTCTCAATGTGTGGGTGAGGAAAAGAATTTGAAACTGAAAAGAATGGAAAATTGAATCAATGTGATATTTCTGAATCATCATATCATCCCCTTATTCAATAAATTCCAATGACTCCCTATTACCTCCAGGTTGTGATATAAAATCTTCTCTTTGGCTTTTAAAGTACTTTATAACTGCCTCCCTTCCTACTTTTCTAGTCTTCTTACATCTTACTTTCTTCCAATTACTCTGTGTTTCAGAGACTTTCAGAGACACTGGCCTTCTGGTTGCTTTTTTGAATAGATATTCCATGTTCTGACTGAGTTTTTCACGGGCTGTCCTCCATACCTGGGATGTTCTCCCTCCCCCTCTCTGCCTCCTGGCTTCCCTGGTCTTCTTCAAGTCATCAGCTAAAGTCTCGCTTCTTCTTGAAGCTTTTTTAGTCCTCCTTAATCTTAATGCCTTCCCTTTGAAGTCACTCCCCCTTCCCAAATTTATCCTGCACGTTGTTGTTTTTGTTGTTGTTCAGTCATTCAGTTGTGTCTGACTCTTCCCGAACCCATGAACCATAGCAGACCAGACCCTTCTATCCTCCACTGTCCCTCAAAGTCTGTCCAAGTTCATATGCGTTGTTTCCATAACACTATTTATCCACCTCATCTTCTGCCATGCCCTTTTCCTTTTGCCTTCAGTCTTTCCCAACATCAGGGTTTTTTTTTTTCCCGATGAATCTCCTAATTTTTCTGTGTAAATAGTTGTTTGCATTTGGCTCCCTCATTAACCCTATGAGCCCCTCAAGAGCAGGGATTGTTTTTTGTTGTTTGTTGTTTATTTTGCCTTTCTTTGTATCCATAGCACTTAGCGCAGTGCCCCGTGTATACTATGTGTTTAATAAATACTAACTGACTGACTATTCAGTGACCTCACAGGTCCCTTCCAGGTCTAAATTTATTGTCCTGTGATTCCCATGTAGAAAAAAGATGCGCTCTTCTTGGCCTCAGAGGAAGCCAAGTGGAAGTGGCATTTAGATTTCAGGCTGGCATAAGGAAGACTTTCATAACAACCAGAGATGCCCCAAAGTGGGATGGGTTGTGTTGGGACAAAATGGGTTTCCTCATCACTGGAAGTCCTCAGGAAGATGCTAGATGATCATTTGTCGGGGAATGTTGTGGAGAGGATTCCTTCTCAGTTATGCGTACTAGATGACTTCTGAGATTCTCTAATTATATTGCCTCTGAGGCCCATTCCAGCTGGGACATTTCTATGATCATAGAAATATGAAATGCTCCAGTAACTATAGTTAGAAAAAGACAAAATGGAACTGGAGAGATTCCTGAGCTATAACTAAAGTGTTTAGAGGGATAGGGCTGCTGTAATATGAAGATAGGCTAAAAGGAATGGCATTTTCCATTTGGATAGGAGAAGGTTGAGAGGGTTGATCAAAATAAAAAAAATAACAGCTAGCAGCTGGGTGACACAGTGGATAGCGCTCCGGGCCTGGAGTCAGGAAGACTCATCTTTGTGAGTTCAAATCTGGCCTCAGACACATGCTTGCTGTGTGACCCTGGGCAAGTCACTTAACCCCGTTTACCTCAGTTTGTTTCATCTGTAAAATGAACGGGAGAAGGAAATGGCAAACTACTCCATTATCTTTGCCAAGAAAACCCTAAATGGGGCCATGAAGAGTCAGGCACGACTGAAAAATGACTGAACACCAACATGCATTTATATGGCTCTTTAAGTTTTGCCAAGCTTTTTCCATATGTATGATTTCATTTGATCCTCACAATAACCCTGAGAGGTAGGTGCCATTATCATCATCACTTTACTGATGAGGAAACTGAGATTGAGAAAGGTTGAATAACTTGCCCGTGATCACGTAATTAGCAAATATCTGAGGCAAGATTTGGATTCAGGTCTGCCTGACTCCAGCCCAGCATTCTATCCACTTATCTGTGTCGATCTGCCTTTTTCACTGTGCCCAAGTATTAGAATCTGGAGTCACCTTCCAATACTTGAATGAGGTCATCTACATAAGTTCAATTGCATATATTAATATTCAATTTTCTGTTGCTTATCACCATACAAAGAAAAATCTTGTTGTTGCTGCTGCTGCTTTTGTCCTTCATTCTGGGAAGAGAACCATGACATCAGGGAGGTGATGTCATGACATGTAAGTGAATTGGATTTAAGTGAGGGAGGCTGTGCAAAGTCACCAGCCTTACTCTCTCCATCAGAGCCATCTGGGTCCAGTGGCCAGATATGGATGAGGACAATGGGAGATGGCTCAGAGTGCAGTGGGGAACCATAGCCTTTTCAAGCTAAGGTCTTTAACAGGTCTCAGTTTGATTGAGGCAGCACCCATTCAGTGATTAAGGCTTAATAAGAAATCACAGAAAGATCTACAGAACACTAGAATTGACAGATACTCTTGCACTCACTGTTTTCTCCTTTGTCACAATAGCTAGGCTGTTGCTGCTTGACCCATCAAGTCTTCAATCTTCTGATCAACTGTTTATGGTCCTCTGCAATGCAATATTTTAGTTAGATTGCTTATCTATTGTCTTTTATCCTTATTACATGATGTGCCCAGAGTCTTTTCTAATGATAGGCTGACCTCAATACATCTATTGCCTCTACAGAGTTTCTGTTTAGTCATGTGCCCCCACAGAAAGGTTTTACACAGTGGGAAATAAACCTAATCACAGAATCTCACAATTTCAAAGTTCGAAGAGACCTTTGAGGTCATCTGGTCTAACCTGTACCTGAAAAAGAATCCCTACTTCAACACATGATAAGAGGTCATCCAGCTTTTCTTTAGAGACCTGCAGTGAGGGGGCAATCTGCTACCTCCTGGGGCAGCCCATTCCATTTTTAGATAGCTCTAATTGTTAGGAAGTTTTTTCCTTATAGAAACCCTA
Organism: Vombatus ursinus; assembly: GCF_900497805.2. Taxonomy (NCBI): domain Eukaryota; kingdom Metazoa; phylum Chordata; class Mammalia; order Diprotodontia; family Vombatidae; genus Vombatus; species Vombatus ursinus. The sequence continues at coordinate 4,526,330 of NW_020954556.1, read as the reverse complement.
AATGTGCCTTTGTGTTGCTTCTACAACCATTGCTCCTAATTCTGCTTTTAGAGTCCAAACAGAACAAATATGGTCTCTCCTCCACGTGACAAGTACTTAAAGACTGCTGTCATTCTGCTCCCTCTGCCACACTCCATCTTCTCCAGGCTAAACATTTATTTCCTTGACCTCGTATGGCATGGGCTTGAGTTCTTTCCCCATTCTGGTTGTCTTCTTTTAGATGTTCCAGACTTGAAGGATACCTTCTCCTGTCTAGTTTCTTCCCATTCCATTCCATCATTTATAATGCTAATGGTATTATCTTCTTAATGCATTGCTCAGAGCATGTGACTTTCATACTCAAAAGCCTTTGGTGGCTTCCCAAGGGGATTTGTTCTGTGAAGTTTGGATTCAGTCAAAGGGCCCTACTTGAGGACCTAGAGGGTCACATGCGGCCTTGAGGCTGCAGGCTCCCCTCCCCTGGCCTATGGAATAACATCCAAGCCCTTTAGTCAGGCCTATCTCTTCTAGTTTCAGCCTGCTTTTGGAGCCTCATCTCACTTTATACTCCTTTCCACACTGAGCTCTAACCAGCCTAGATCATTCATTATTCTTCTTTAATTTCTTCCTGCCTTCCCCGTCCCTAATGCCTTGACTCACGTTGTCCATTATGACTCACACCCTCTCAGCCTGTCAAAATCCTTTCCTTTTAAGTACAAACTCAAGATCTATCCCCTCCAATAAGTCTTCCCTTATTCTTCTAATTAGAAGTGATTAAATGATGGGATGTGTGCAAATTGCTTTGTAGACCTTAATGTGCTCTATAAAGTGTTAGGATTATCTTTGAATCTTTCTTAGCTCTTTTTTTTGGGAGTGGGGGCTGCAGCTCTTTCTTCCACCCTAATTGTATTCTGATTTCTGCTATGATTGTTTGAATATCTTATTTTCTTAGACTGTTAAGCTTTTACTGGGCAGAAACTGTTTTCTTCCCCACTTGGTGACAATGCCTTACCTGTGTCGATCATCTCCAATTAATTCTGTCTGTATCTTATTTGTATGTAGTTGTTTTTCATCTTGTCTCCCCCATTAGATTTGAGCTTCTTGAGAGCAGAGACTAACTCTTACTTTTCTTTGTATCCCCAGCACATGGCACAGTGCCTGGCACATAGTAGGTGCTTCATAAATACTTGTTCTCTTCCCTTCCCACTTCCCTGGGTTGGAATGTTGGATCCACCACCTAATAGTTATGTGGCTTTGGGCAAATCACTTAACCTCTGTCTGCCTCGGTCTCCTCAGTTTTAAAATGAGGACCATCATAGCCCATTCTTGAAGAGTTATCTTGAGGATCAAATGAGATAATACTGGTTAACAAAGAAAAGCACTTAGCAGAGTGCCTGGCACATAGTAGGCGCTACATAAATGCTTATTTTCCCTCCCTCTTCTTAACTCACAGGGATGATATTTAAGTGCTTTGAGATTCGTAAAGTTGTTGAAGATAAGCAGTACTGCAGACTACAGAGAGCATAAGCATGGCAGTTATAGAAGGTGAAATTGTTTGCGAACCTAGAGCACCATATCTGGAGGACTGATATTATTGTCTTGTTTGTGGAGGGGACTGTGTTCTGTTTGTGGGGAAGACAATTTCAGGATCAAAGATCTGGAAAGGGACTTTAGAGGCCATCTAGTATAACTCCCTCCTTTTTTTTTCTATTGAGAAAATTAAAGCTAGATATCTTAAGTTGATTTACTTAAGATCATAGAGGTAGTAAGCATCAATCAGCATGATGCCTGCAAATATATCTTTTCACTTGGTTCTTAGTATTTGTTGAATTGTGTGTATTTATGATATAGGATTGAGGCATATTGAGGCAATGAGACAGACCTTAAAAATGCTACTTTCTGAACTGGGGAGTGCTATTTATTGTGTGCAATAATTTCTTTAAGCTTTCCTCCCAGTGTCATGACCCTTCCTCCCCTCTATTTGACTAGTGGGTGTTGTCCTTCATTCTCGAAGAGGACCAAAGTGACATCACTATGTTGGAGTCAAGTTACTATGTGTTTGATGGTGGCTGATCAGACCAAGACACAACCTCCCCTCCATTTAAATCCCATTTCTTTTTTTTGGGGGGGGGTTAGGCAATGGGGTTAAGTGACTTGCCCAGGGTCACACAGCTAGTAAATGTTATGTGTCTGAGGCTGGATTTGAACTCAGGTCCTCCTGAATCCAGGACCAGTGCTCTATCTACTGCGCCGCCTAGCTGCCCCTAAATCCCATTTCAATGCCTCATTGTGGTGTGGTGGTACTTCTGGGTTCTTGAAGGCTATGCCTTTGGAGAGTGCACTCTGGCAGTCCCTATACCAATATGGAAAGATTTATGACTGGATGGTGGACAACATTTGTCTTTGTCTAAGGACCTAGTGATGTTCAAGGTTGTCTATCATTTGAAAGTGATCTGTCGTTCTAGAAAGAATTCTTACATCAGTGAAATGATGGATCTTCTGAAATATTAAAGTAAGAAGTGGCATACCCATACATATCAGTATCCATCCTTTTTTTCTTACCCTTCCTAATTTCCATTCTTTGCTGGAGCCAGCAACTTCTAGGCAGGGACCAAAGATTTCTACCTGAGCTGGCCAGGAACCCTAGAGGAGAGCCTGGAACATGCAGCAGGTTCTGAAAGTGATGATCTCCTTGAGGATTTCATAAGATCATAGGAGCATAGATTTACAGGTAAAAGGGAACATAGAGGCCATAGAGGCCAGTCTCCTCATTTAGCAAGTAAGAAAACTGATGGCCAGAGAGGTGGTTACTTTCCCGAGATATTCCACATAGGTAGTTGAAGAGTTGAGCTTTGAATCTAGGAGGTCTGGCAATGTTGCTTTTCCTGGCTTTATGCTGTGAGGTAGACAGAAAATTTTCTCCAATCAGTAGTACGTATGTCACAGTCTTTCAGGAAAGGCTTGTACTGGCAGCCTTGAAAGGGGGACTAAGTGCTGAAGACTGTGAGAGTGGTGTTTCTTCCTATTTCAAGGAGACAGGAAGCTATCTTGGGATTGTAACTTGAGGGCAGAGTTTTCTGTGGTAGCAGCAATTTTAAATATGGAGAAAGACACAAAAGGAGAGTTGGAGAGAGTGGTGGCAGGAGCCCTAACAGCAGCAGATGGACATGGAGATGATGGGGGACCATTTCCAGGAGACTGACTCTAAGCCTCAGAGTGGCAGGAAACCTCTTCCTTTCCCTAGATCACCACATCATCTTATTGAAAGAATCCAGCAGGAGGTGGCTACATTTTGGCCTCATGCAGTGGGTGGCACAGTTCATTTCTATATATTTTTTGTTATTGTGAATTCTGCTTACTGGTTATTTGTGTATATATATATTTTTTGGGGGGGGGGGGCTGGGCAATGGGGTTAAGTGACTTGCCCAGGGTCACATAGCTAGTAAGTGTCAAGTGTCTGACACTTGGATTTGAACTCAGATCCTCCTGACTCCAGGGCTGGTGCTCTATCCATTGTGCCACTTAGCTGCCCTATTTGTATGTTTTTAACAATGGTTTATTAGATAAAGATAAGATAATTCCAAGTTGGGTGGTAGAAGGTATAGAGTGCTGAACCTGGATCTGGGAATATCTGAGTTTGAATCCTGCCTTAGATACAAGATTTTTAGCTTTGTAGAAAAAGGAAGCCACATGGAACTGAGATCTTTACCCTAGATTAAAACCCTCAGTAACTTTGTACCTGGACCCTTTGGGTTTTACTTCATGCCTCTCCACTCCCAGGTAAGAGATGGAGAGGGGAATAAAGAATTTAAGAGATCATGACATGTCCTAGCCTCAGTGAGTGAAGATAGATGTGATCAATTTCAACTCCTCCCGCTGAGTGGGTTGAAATGTGCTTCTCATCCTCCACTGTGTCCTATGTTGGGAATTATCTGCTTAGTAGGAATATAAGTATGTTCTTTTGGTTTAAAAAAATTTTTTTTAGTAGTCTTAAGCTAAATGGATAGAGATTGCCTTCCCCACCCCACCAGTATTAGATTGTGAGTTTCTAGAGGGCAGAGACTGTTTTTGCCTCTCTTTGTATGCCCAGCTCTTAGTACAGTGCCTGGCATGTAGTGCTTAATAAATGCTGGTTGATTTCTCTCTATAACTAATCTTTATGAATCTGAACTTGTATGAGATTTGAAAATAGATGCTTCTGTGTGAGACTTGTGAAATGAGAGCCAGACTGGTGTACCTGTTCTATGAAAAGGAATGACATTCAATCCCCCTGAATCTATTAACCTAGTCCTGACTTAAAGGCTAACAAGATTCAATAATAGGTTAAAGAGGGGACAAATTGATTGAATTCAACCCATGTTCAGAACATTCATTCTTTAGATAAGAAAAATGTCCTTTATGCCAAGGCTGGGGAAAAAACAATGACATCTGTGCCAATATATGGCGAACAGAGCCATGGGACAGCAATACTTCTGCCCCAAATAGGGATGCCCAGAAACATAAAGAACTTAACACAGCTGTAGGGAATTACAGAGACCTGTGGGAATTGGAGGGAGTTTAAGGCATCCAGAAGCAGGGGGCTGCAGGCGATAAACAGAAGGGTTCTTAATTGGAGAAGGCAGAATTTGGTCCGTGTTATTTGGCATGTGGTTGAGAGAGACCCCTAGGTTAGATCCTTTTTTTTTTTTGTATTAGTTTTTTTGTATTTCTCTGACTTTGCCATCAGTTCAGCCAAACCCTGAGGAGGGAGGTAAGAGGTTGAAGTGAGAGAGGGGTGGGGTGTCTGTGTTATGCTGGGGGAGAGGGCTTGGCGAATTCCACTAGTATTATATTTTTAGATAGCAGTGAGGCAGAGACTCCGGCCATACAAGTTAGGTGCAAACAATGGTGTTGAAGAAAATTGTCTTCCTAGTCCAACTCCTTGGAGGATAAATAGCTTTTAAAAAATGAAATTAATTTAAAACATTCTGAACTTAAACTCCAAAAAGAAAGAACATTTTTATGTATAACAGAACAGAAAAAACATCATATTATTATGTACAGCTTACTTTAAAAAAGTATGTAATAAATTCAGCATATTAGTTTCAAAGCTGACCTGTTTGTCTGTATTTCCTTCTCTTCTCTTTTGTGCATTTAAAAAAAATGCTTCAGTGACCCTATTTTCTCTTTTTGCAACACTGTCATTAGCTCCACCTTCCCCGTCATTCTCCCTCCATAGATGAAGAAAAGAAAAAACACAATCTTTTTAACAGAGAAGCATAGCTAATCAAAACAAATCCACACATTTCCATGTTAAAAAATGTGTGTTTCATTTTGTACCTTCACTTCTTCACCACTTTGTAAGGAACTGGGCAACATATTTCATCAACCATTCTTTGACATCAAGGTTGGCTATTGCATTGATCAGAGTTCATGTCCAATTTTTTGTTTTTTTACATTACATTGTTACTGTATAGATTGTTTTACTGGTTCTGCATATTTCACCTCATCATTCATACAGATCTTAGGTTTCTCCAGAGCTGTCCCTTTCATCATTTTTTATGGTGCAATAATATTCTGTTACATTTATGTACCTTAGTTTGTTCAGTCTTTCCTCTTTGATGGGAACCCCCTTTATTTCCAGTTCTTTGTTACTACAAAAGAGCTACTATAAATATTTTTGTACATATGGGTCTTCTTCAATTTTTATTGCTATCTTTGGAGTGTTATGTCTAGTATTGGCATTGCTGGGTCAAAAGGGAACAAACAATTTAGTGCCTTTTGGGACATCATTTCAAATTGTTTTGCAGAATGACTGGACCGACTGACAGTTCCACCAGCAATGCATTAAAGTGTTTCTTATTTTGTCACCTAGAAGCATCCTTCTGGAAGCTTTCTTCTTCTCTCAAATCAGTAATCCCAGAAGAAGAGCTCTGATGCTTTCTCACATTCTCCTCTCCTTAAATCTATCAGTTTTGGGGAGGCATGTGAAAGAGTATTATTGCTAACCTTCGTGTCACCATTGACTTTGTCTAGGCAACACTTTGGGGGTATCAGAAGCTCAAACTTTTCCCTCTTTGGGTGTTTGAGCCTGATATATACGTTTAGTGGCTAGAACCTGGTCAGGACTTGATTAAGGAAAGACTGCCTTGGGTGAACTCTGCATGGGGGCAAAAACTGATTTATTTGGGATTCACTTGTGCCCACCAGGGCAAAACTTGGCAAGCATCCTCCAGAGGAACCAGTTTCATCAATATTGTAAAATTGCCCTGGGGATTGATAGCATTGAGCAACAATAATTTTAAAAAGTACCAAGAATTGTTCTTTGACTTCTTTGTGAACTTTGTTTCCCACAGACCATGTTTTGCTTCTTAATGCAATGTCTAACTTAAAAATGACGAAGACATCCTTCTGAAACACACACACACACACACACACACACGCCTCCATGGATTATATTAGCCTTTTTTATGAAGCTTAGTCCAGAGATAGGTGCATTCAGATAACTTAACATGGAACCACTGGTGGAGAGAAATACTCAAGAAGTTCTACTGGAACAAGAAAAAGTCATTATCATTTGAATGTCACTCTCCATAGTTTATTGATCTGTGTTATATTTATTATGAAAAAAACAAATACCTCCCTAAGTGGTAGTATCTATCAGACTAGAAATGGTATCAGTGATTGGCCTCTCTCTAACAATAATAATAATAGTTACCGTTTATATAGCATTTTAAGGTTTACAAAGCAATATATGTCTATATCTATATTATCTCATTTTATCTTTCTGACATCCCTATGAGGTAGATGCAGTTTATACCCATTTTACAGGTAAGGAAAAAGACTTAGAGAGAGAGACTGACTTGTCATAATTTCTGAGGTAGGATTCAAACTCAGGTCTTCAGGTCTAGTGCTCTATACACTAGGCTAGGATATTTCCAACTTTTCTAAAAAGGCAATACCTAGCAGTGAAATTTGCTAAACTTCATTTTTAAAAATAAAGTCTCCCAAAGCATAGAATTCACTTCTTTTTGTATCCTTTTCACTTTAAAAATTGTGGTTGTTTGGGAGTTCTAGTTACTTCATAACTCAGAAGTGCAGCTAGATTTTGTTTTTACTAGATTTCTCTTTTTATACAAAGTGATTCGCTGCCTTTAGAGGGTGGGTGAAGTAAGATTATGTTTACAATTGATGAGTGAGATTGCTGGACCACAAGAAATACTTCATCTTATAGTGGTGTTTTCGTGAAATATTTGAAACAGTTGTGAAAGATTCTTTTTTTCAGGGCAACTAGGTGGCGCACTGGATAGAGCACCTGCTTTGAAGTCAGGAGGACCTGAATTCAAATGTGGCCTCAGACTAAACACTTGACACTTACTAGCAGTATGACCTTGGGCAAATCACTTAACCCCAATTGCCTTAAAAAAAAAGATTCTTTTTTTTCAACAAGGGAAGAAGAATATTGTTTGTTTTGTAATTAAGATAATTAGATAGCTTTGTAATTTGTGGCTACTTGACATGCCTCCTCCAACTTTTATTTATATATATTTTTTTTTAAAGCAAACATCTACTTTGGAAAGAAAAAAAGTAACAAACTAAGCTGAACATTGTATAATTAAAGGGCAAAGCTGGGTCTCAAAGAAGAGATGGAAAAACTTATTTTCCATTTCTTCCCTGCAGAGGAAGGGGGAATAAGGGTGCAGAACATTGTATATACTCTGACACTTGATTGATGTTTTGATTACTACTGCCGAACTGCTTTTTTTTCTTTCTTCATTTTTCTTTTTTTAATTTAAAATTTTTATGTTTTTTTCTGAGCTTGACAAACATTAACAAACATGAGCATTTCCATACATACAGAAGTACAGAAAAACATGGTTTCAAAGCTGTCTTGCTTCTCTGTGTCTCTTTCTGAACATCCTTCAACAACAAAAAAACCTTTTTAACTGAGAAAATGTAAAACAAATATCCCGGGTATTAAACTAATTCAGTTGAGTGTTTAAATTTACTAGATGAAATAAAAAAAAATGTGTATGGCCTCTGGCTAAAAAAAGAAATAAAAGATTAATTAAAATAAACTATTTTCTGTAATTAGTTAGCTTGCTAAGTATTTCATTGTATTTTGATTTGCTCTAGTCTCAATTTTTGGCCATCAATTTTTGGTTTTGATTTTTCTCATATTATTTGTCACATATATAAATTTTAGTGTGCAGGACGTGCATGCACATGCATACAGTTGGAAAGAAATGATTATTGGTCATACTCCCTGCCACCATAGATACCCAATATCGAAACAATGAGTAATATTACCTCTAGAATTTAGGGGATATGAGAGAGATAATATGGAATTTTTTAATGTGAGTTGAGTTTGTACTTACTGAGCCTATGGATGTTATGAATTATAGGTATTTTGTATACTCTTGAGGTATTCTTTATTTGAATTTTGCATGATTTCCAGCCTCCCTATACGTATTAGTGCCTTTTGATCAGCTTCCTTCTATACGTATCGTCTTCCTTATTATTCTCTTTTTCCTCCTCCTCCTCCTCCTTTTCATTGTTGTATTTTATGTAGAGGGCTTGGTGCTCAACAGAAGTCTGCAGGAATTAATTTCTTAGGATGTTTAGGGCTCAGAGAGCATCACTCATTGGGAGAAATTCCCAGGACTCTATTTCTTAAGGAAGTGTATGTCTGGATACAGAGTAGTTGTGTCACAGGCAACAACTGTTGGTGGGAAGTTTTCTGAGGGAGGGCAGAATGGCTGGTACTCAGGGCTTGGCAGAGTCAGTGGACAAGAGGGGCTGTGGTCAGAGTGAGGAGAAGGAAAGAGGGCCCATGTGTAGCGAAACGTCTCTGAATGGCCCTGAACCCAGGAAACCCAGCTGAATCCTGACAATCTCAGAGGCATCCAAGGTCATGAAAGGCTTCAGTAGATCATTGTGAGCCAAAATGAAGAGACAGTGAGAGATGGTGCCATGATGCCATGGTAAGGGCACGGAAGCCCAAACTTTTCCCCACTGGATACATGAATTACAGGAGTGATTGCCTAGCTTTCCCAAAATGCTTTGGGATTGATGGGGCGGGGTTAGATTACACCCCTTAGACACCATGTAGAAAATTTTACTAATTTATGAGGAAGAGAATCATTTTATCGTTTGATTTTTCCTTTGTTATCTCCTTTGCTGTCTTGTTAAATAACTTGTTATTTGGTTTAAGGAATCCTGCTTGTTGGTAGAGAATGCCCTGAATGACAGTAACAGACCAAATATTAGCCTCAACATAAAAGCCAAGGAGTGATGGGAATAGAGTTGAGTAGTTTATTAATTATGTTAGTAAGAACAATAGTAACTAACTAAAGGATAATAAACACAAAACCTGAGGAGTTTTGACATATTAGAAGTCATTAATACTTACTTTGGTACAATATTTTGTGACATGTTAGAACTAATTTTCACTTTATTATAGTTGTCTTTCTCATTTTTTTTAAATGTATAGCTCTTGATAGTGTTTTAGTTTAAAAAAAAAAAAGCTAATCTTCATTCAAGGCAGGCAGGCAGGGGGTCCAGTGGATAGAGCATTGGATCTGGAGTTAGGAAGACCTGAGTTCAAGTCCAGCAGTTACTTAACCTTTGCCTGCCTCAGTTTCCTTATGAAAAATGGAGATAATAATAGCACCTCCCTTCCAGGGTTATTGTGAGGATAAAATGAGGTAATACTTGTAAAGAATTTTGCAAACCTTAAAGCACTGTATACATGTTAGCTCTTATTATTGTTTTCATTGTCTGTGTGTCCAATTTTATTGAAGAAATCATTAAAGTACAAGGATCAGAATTACACTATAGTCAGAAGACAGAAATAAGCAAATTGGGAAAACTAGATGGCTCAACTAAATTAGAGGCTAGAGGTTGGTGAACCTAACTTTACACATATGATTGCTTACCAACACTTAGTACAGTCCTGGTAGGCACTTATAAATGCTCATTGAAAGACTGCCTTAGTGAGAGTAGGTGAAGATATTCTCAGAGTACTCTGTCCCTCAGGCATCCTGACTGTCTTTGGTTTCTAGATATTTCAGTAGTTTGGAGTCACTTCTGTCAACTATTGGAGAGTAAGAAATGCTTTTGTAGGGGAAAATGGATGTATTGTTCTAGGAAAATCATTGGTCCTTTTAAAAAAAAATCACTCACAAAGTGTCCTACAGAATGTGGTCATCAGTCCATCATTTTTCTCCCTTAATGCATTTCCCTTCCAGTTGCTCTAAGAAAACTTTGCATTTGAGAAGTGTTTTCTTCAAAGTCTTAAACTTGCTAATAATTGACTTCTAGATCAGGTTGTTAAATCATACCAGCTTCTGTACTTGATTAGGTATTTGGTCAAGCTCTGGATTTATAGTTTGCCTCATACAGGTCATATAGTTTCAAGATCAGGATTAGGACCCCTTTCCTTGGTCATGAAAATCAAAGCCCACTGCTATGTTCACAGGATATGACCATGCTGGAAAGGTCTTTTGGGACTAGACATTTCTGATTTCTACTATTTGTTTTTTATTTGGAGGAACAGCTGGAAGATATTATTTCCAATGAATATTATTGATTCAGTGACTAACGTTTGTATTGTACCTTTCAACCCAGAGATCCTGAAGCCTTTGGCATATAGTCAGTGGAAGTATTTTCACTAACTCTTAAACAAGGCTTCTTTTTGTAGCAATGATGTATAGACCCTTTAGGCTACTTTTCAGATAGGAAACGGAGAGTTACATTCATTGGAACAATAAGTAGAATTTGTGATTTTTGACAGGTGGAATGGAATGGCCCAAATTGGAATTTGGCCAAAATGTTGTGATTCATGATATCCTTTAACCGGAATTTTATTAAAGGTCACAAGTGTTTTCGGATTCTGGTTTAAAAAATGGTTACCATATAGGTGACATTCTTTCCACCCCTCATTCCTCTCTTCCCACCTCCCCTATTCTAACTTATATAAAACCTGAGAGGAACCCTTTGATTTTATGTTTCTGTGTTTGTTTCTTTATTTTTTTTCCTGTTCAAATAGATATTTTAGGGATATGGCTTATATTGGGATCAATAGAGTACCCCAACCCTTGTATTTATTGTCTTCCCCCTTTAGAATGTAATAGTAATAATATTTAGCATTTTTTATGGTGCTTGAAGGTTTGCAGTGCACTTTATCCTCATTTTATATAATTTTATCCTCACAACCAACTTGGGAGGTAGGTGCTATTATTATCTCATTTTACAAATGTGGAAACAGACAGAAAGAGGTTAAGTGACTTGTCCAGAGTCACACAGGGTCATACATGTTTGATACTTGATTCGAACTTAGTCTTCCTGACTGCATATTCACCATTCTGTCCACTGTACCACCTCACTGCCTCTTTGAGGGCAGAGGCTATCTTGCATTTTTCTTTGTGTTTGTTATCTCCAGCACTTAGCATGAGGCTTAGCACATAGCAAGTGCTTAATAAATACTGATGATTGACTGACTATATTATTTAGAATATATATGAATTTATATATGACATATACCTATAGTAAACCCATATTAATAATTTGTATAGAATTTGGAATTTGTGATTATTTTGAACAAGGATTGGACTGAAGTTTTCGTTTAATTGTGGTTTAGTCATTTTCAATCATATCTAAAATGACTCCATGACCCCATTTGGGGTTTTCTTGGCAAAGATACTGGAGTGGTTTGCTATTTCTTTCTACAGCTCATTTTATAGATGAGGAAACTGAGGTAAACAGGATTAAGTGACTTGTCCAGAGTCACAAAGTTAATAAGTATCTGAAGGCAGATTTAAACTCGGTTCTTCCTGACTCCAGGCCCAGCACTCTATCTACTGCACCATACTTCTTAACCATACATTTTATAAGTAATGTGAACAAGATTGTAAAATGAATAACTTCCATTCTTATAACCTTTTGCAATTTTCAAAGCTCTCTTGCACATCTTAATCTTTATTATCATTATAACCCCAGGAGGTGGGATTAGCTCAGTCTTATTGATGAGGAAACCAGGGGCTTGCCCAAGGTAACACAGCTAGTAAATTGTGGGCCTAAAACCTATTTCTTAATGATTACAGTAATGAAAATGAAAAGGACAGTAAGATTAAGATAAATAATAATTGTAATGATCAATGGTGGCCTCAGAGAGGAGAAGAAGAAACATGCCTCTTTTTTGCTATAAAAATAGGAACCTATAGATGAAGAATGTTTCCTTCACTGTAGGATAAGGTCACTCTGTCAGCTGGCTAATTTACCTAACTGTTTTTACTTTGTTACAAGGAAGGACCCATTTGATATTGGTGATGGGTCCTTTTTGGAAATGACTGTTATGTAAAAGATATCAAATAAAACATATCTTTAAAAAAATAAAACCTAGGCCTTTAGGTTCTTAATCCAGTGATTTTTTTCCCCTCAGTGAAAATGACTAACATTTATCAAATGTTCTTCCCGTGTCCTCTAAGCTCTAAAGTCCATTATGCCAATCTCCTTTCCAAGAGCCTATGCAGTTGTGCTTGGAAAATAGATCAAGTCCAGATTCAGCCTGGCCCTTCATCATTTGGCCCTGTGACACGAATGCCGTGCAGCTGGGGGTTTAACATTAGTATTTTGCTCCTTTTGAGCTCCTGAGAGTCTGTGTAGGCTACAGTAATTATTAAGGTGGAGTTAATACCATAGAGTGGTTTTGCTGTAATAAAGGACTCTGTTGGTGAGGGCCAGCTCATCCTTTGCCTGTTTTTTATTGGTATTTCATGGAATACTCCACTCCATGTTTACCTCCGATGTCCTATTTTTCTACCAGCTCTGCTCAAGTCCGTTTCTCTTCTATGTCCCCTGTGCCCTGCCAATTTCAGACTTTCTCTATATTGCTTTCAATTTCTATCTGAAAACTTATCTTGCCTACCCCATGCCATCATGATATTTTCTTTGAATTTCCTTAGCACTTGGGTCTGTTCCATTCTTGTGCACATTTTCCAATATACTTTCATACATCTGTATTCCAGGGATCAATGATTCTATCAGTATGGGTGTTTTCTTCGTGCCTTATTAGATACTTTTGTGAGTTGCTGTGGCTGAAAAAACAAACAAACCCAACCATCACTCGGGGCCCAACTTCCAGTGATGAGTTTTTTTGGAGGGGGCAGTTGGAGATAAATGACTCACTCAGGGTCACACAGTTATTAAGTGCCCGAGGTCAAATTTGAACTCAGATCCTCCTGACTCTAGGGCTGGTGTTCTATTGCACCACCTAGCTGCCTCGATGACGGTTTTTTTGAACTTAGAAAGGTTGGGCCTTGAATGACCAGCACTTAGTCTATTGCCTAACCTTTCTGGTTTCATACATTAGTTTTTTTGTTTGTTTGTTTGTTTTGTTTTTTTGTTTGTTTCATACATTGTACAAGAGCTTGTACTCTGGGAGCATAATCTTCAGGAACTGCTGCAGGTAAATGAAATAGGACTTTAATAGTCTTTTTACATTGTACTTTGTATTCCATAGACCAGAGATTTAGAGTTAAAAGGGAATTTAGAAAGCTATAGAGTCCAACCCCTTCACTTTGCAGATGAGGGAATTGAGATTGAGAGATGTTAAATAACTTTCTCAGGGTCACAGAATTAGTAAATATCTAAGGCAGAATTTGAACTCAGGTCTTCTTGACTCTGAGCCCAGTGCTCTTATCTACTGGATTACCTAGAGGCCTATTGGTTACAGATTGTGTTCCATTATATCTGTCCTGACTTATCAACTAAATTGTAAATTGGGTGTGGCCCTGAGAATAAGAGATCATATTGTTTTGTGGTTCTTATAGTACTGGGTATACTAGAGACGCTCAATAACAATTTATTGAGCCATAGAATCATAGAGTTTTAGAATGTAAGACATTATCTCGTTCAAGTGGAGATAGCTTAAAGATGTTGCAATGGATGGTGCACTGCTGGACCTGTAGTCAGGAAGACCTGAGTTCAAACCCTGCCTCAGACTCTTATTAGATGTGTGATATTGGGCAAGTCACTTGACCTACCTCTGTCTGCTGTCATCTGTTAAATGGGGATAAGGATAGCATCCATCTTACCAAGATGTCGTGAGAATCAAATGAGATATTCGTAATGGACTTAGTGCTGTGGCTGGCACGTAGTATAGTGTTTAGTAAATGCTTGTTTCCTTCCTTTTTTCCAACCACCTCATTTTACACGCGAGGAAACTGGGGCCCATAGAGATTGAGTCATTCTGAGGTCACACAGCCAGTAAATTGCAGAGCCAGGGTTGGAATCCATGTGTCTTTTCACTATGTTGTTGTTGTTGGGTTGTTTCAGTCACGTCCAACTCTATATGACCCTGTTTGGGGTTTTCTTGGTAAAGATATTGGAGTGGTTTGCCATTTCCTTCTTCAGCTCATTTTACAGATGAAGAAACTGAGGCAAACAGGGTTCAGTGATTTGCTCAGAGTCACAAAGCTAGTGTCTGAGCCCAAATTTGAACTCAGGAAGCTGATTCTAAGCTCAGTGCTTTATCGACTGTGCCACCTAGCTGCCCCTTTTCACTATACCTTGATGCTATTTTGCATTGTTAGGAAAAATCTGATCACTTTACAATCATTTATGCATAAGTAATTAATATGCTAATTATATCTCTGAACCATTCCTTGAAGCAGATCCCCTAAAGAGATCTTCATTAACCTAGCAGAGTTACTAAATATACTTGGAAGCATTGTACTTGCTGCATGTTTTTCCTTCTTATGCATTTAATATCTCCCACAGTTTTCAGGTGGAAATGCAAAGTTTTTCCCTCCATAATTTCTCACTGACAACAATGGTAGATGAACTTCTAAAGGTAATAAGACTAGTAGTCATTGAAGTTGTGAGATTGACGTCTTAGTCAAAGATTTAGACCTGGAAGGAACTCAGCGATGATCCAATATAGTCCTCTCATTTTACAGAAGAGGAAGATGAGGCCTGGAGGGCAGCACAGTTATTAAATCACAAAGGTTGGGTTTGAGCCCAGGTCCTCAAACTCTAGTCCCAGTGTTCTTTTCCATTCTGTTGTGCTGTTGCTGTTGGTAGTATGGATCCGTAAATATCATTCAGAGGAATTGTTCTTTACAATGGCTGCTGTTTTGAAGCAAATAAATAAAATCATTGCCTCCTGGAGATTCAATTATGATTATGTATTTTCGCAACAGTAGGCACTGTTTTGCTGGCAGTGTGATGTAGTCTAAATAGAAGGTAATTGTGTATTTGAAAGGGCTTTTCTGTATTTCTCTGTGTTTGTTAGAGAACATATTGAAATCAGATGGGGGTGATACTGGACTGTGTTTGTTATTCAGGGACCATCTTCAACGTGGAGATCCTTTTCACCAGAAAGTTGGTCATGAGGGGGATGAAATTTTTGGCCTTAGCAGTTCATGAAACTAGCAACTAAGGCATAGAGGTCTTGTGATCTTTGGCAGTGGAAGGAGGACACCCATCAGTGACATCATGGGTCTTTAGAAATACTGAAGTAAGAATTGTTACACTTTCATATATTACTATGGAAGTTCCCTCACCCCCATCTTAACTTCTAGCTTTTGCTGCAACTCTGAGATTCTGGGTATAGGCTGGAGACTTCTGCTTGAGTGGACCAACACTGGTGGAGGAGAAACTGAGAGGTACAGCAGCTTTGCTGGAGATTGTGATTTCTTTTAGGATCTACTTTCACATTATCATTGAATTTTGTTCAATTATTAATATCTGTAGTTATCTTAAGGTTTTCTTTTAATTAAAATATTTTTTATTTTTTTAAAAAAAGTTTTCTTTCTTTTTTTTTTTAATAAAAAGGTTTTGATAGCCTTGGGCTGAATAGATAGTGAGAATGCTTGTTTCTCCTTGTTTTTGCTGCCACTTAGGAAGAACCTTGTTTTTCTCTCTTCTAAATGAGTAACAATAAAATCTGAAACTGTTGACTGCCTCTGACGGAAGACTGTGCTAATCAGTAGGAATTTAAATAGCCCTAACACAGGAGCTCCTAAGGTGTCATCCGTGCAGAGATTTCAGAAGGTCTGTGCACTTGGAGAGGAAAAAATTACAACTTCATTTTCACTAACCTCTAATAGAAAATTACCATTAACTTCAATTATGAATTAAGAAAATGTTCTGAGAAGGCATCATCAGGTTCCTGATACAGAAAATAATTAAGAAACCCTAAAACCTACTCCATAATGATTTTAGATACAATATTATGTTTCACCCCTACTTACCAGTGAGTGCCTTTTGAAATTTTGATTAGCTGGGAGGCTTTGGGTATGAGTCTTCCTGCTGGTCCTACCCTTCTAGTGAGGAATTAGGCTCCTGGCTTTGGTGAATATCAGAGCAACATTGTCACAGAATTCTCCCCTCTTCACCTTGTTGTCATCACCACTACCTTTCCCAAATTCATGTGTGGCTCTTTTCAGTGAAGGATAGGATCTAGAAAGAGTCCTTATTAAAATATCTGCTAAGGAGGGCAGTGTGAGGAGGATTATTTAGTAAACATGATAATAAAAACTGTATTAATTCAAAAAAACCGTGTCTTCAATTAAAGACTATCCACTTATTCAGACTTTTATTCTCATCAATTAGACTGATTAGTGGTGAGGTTTTACTTTTTAAAAATAAATTGTAGTATAATCCATGAAAATATTGCTAGTATTTGTGACTCTGCTGGTATGGGTGCCACCCTTACTGATGTACATTTTAATCATCTATGAATCATAGATAGTTTGGTTTTTTGAGAGGTGTTAAGGCCAAAGCATTCATTACCTTTTGGCTGACCTAGGGGTAAACCTCTCCATCCTTAACTGTATTTGTCTTTGGAAGATAGACACAAAGTCTGTCACATGACCTGAGATAGCCTTTAAGAAGCACTTTTATGAAAATAAAAGTTGAGAGGTCTAAGGGAAGGGAGGGAGTGAAAGCTGGTGGGAAGACAGAAGTGGAGAGGGCTAAGCAGAGAGGTGAGATGGGATGGGGGAACAGAGAGAAAAGACAAATAGATGAGAGAGGTCATGAATCTGTAAACTTAATTTATGTTTGTTGTTGGTTAAGGATGACCCTATTCACCCATGAAGTATCCTTTACTTGTATTCAATTCAACTCAATAAACATTTATTAAGTGCTTACTATGTGCTAGGCACTGTGCTAAACACTGGGGATACAGACAGAGGCAAAGACAATCCTTATCCTCAAGGAGCTTACAATCTAATGGGGCAGACAACATGCAACAAATACGTATATAAAGCAAGCTATATACAAAATAAATAGGAAATAATTAACAGAGAGAAGGCAGTGAAATTGAGAAGTGTTAGGGAAAGTTTGCTGTAGGAGGTGGGATTTTAGTTGGGACTTAAAGCCAGGGAGGTCAGTAGTCCAAGTAGAGGAGAGAGAGCATTCCAGGCATGGGGGATAGCCAGAGAAAATGCCCAGAGCCAAGAGACAGAGTGTTTGTGAAACAACCAGGAGACAAGTGTCACTGGATTCAAGAATACATGTTAGGGAAAAAGATAAGACTGGAAAGGTAGGAGGGGACTAGGTTATGAATGGCTTTGAATGCCAAACAGAGCATTTTGTATTTGCTCCTGGAGGCAAGTTTTTTGAGTTTATTGAGTAGGTGGGTGACATGATCAGACCTGAATCAGACCCGGAAAGTCACTTTAGTGCCTGAATGGAAGATAGATTGGAGCAGAGAAGAGACTTGAGGCTCTCCTTCCAAAGAGCTTATAAATGTAACAAGGACAAAGTGGTAGGCAACTCCTAAAGCCTTCTTAGTATGTTCATGCAAAACATAAACTGTGACATTGGAGAAAAAATTGCCTATGATATTTTAGTTTACTTCAGTGACTTGCATCTTAAATGCTTCCTGATAGTCTCTTGATTGGGTGATATGGTATGTTGCCTTAATTTCCTTAGACTGCTCTCAAACAGAAAGACTTTTCCCCAACTGCCTTATTATATGTTTCTGCTGCCAGCAAAGCTCATCACATCGGTTTTCTTTATGATCTAGATACATTGTTTCCTTCTGAAAGGTTTTAAATAAAATCTCCTGAATTAACCAAGACCTAAAACCTATACCACATTGTATATGTAGCTTGTAATATTAGTAATTTTTTCTCTCAGCAATCCCTTAACAGATATAAAGTCCTTCCAATCTATTTTACCTTTAGGAAGCTTAGTCAAGAATTGAATTGAAGTCTATTTTCTAGTTTGCTTTCCAGAAGAGTCACTGGAGCTTATTGCAGGAATTGTAGG
Organism: Vombatus ursinus; assembly: GCF_900497805.2. Lineage (NCBI taxonomy): Eukaryota > Metazoa > Chordata > Mammalia > Diprotodontia > Vombatidae > Vombatus > Vombatus ursinus. Next base: position 4,508,090 of record NW_020954556.1, on the reverse strand, counting down.
AATCCTTCTTTGATTCATAGTGGTTGTATGCTTTTAATCTGTTTGGCTATTGAAAACTAGTTTTTTCTTGACTACTTAGATGAATTAGAAGAGGAGAGTTAGAGATACAGTCTAAGAGGTCTACAGAGACCTTATTTTTTTTCTTCTTCTTATGATCTTCAGTAAATATTTGTTGAATGTTGATATTGTTATCTGCAGCCCAGGTCATAGTGAAATGCTTCCAGAAATGTCATCTATTGTTGTTCTCTTGGGGCCGTGTGCAGTATCATGCATGGTGGTGTGTAAGTCCAGACCAGTCCTTTATCAGGTGGCTGGCAGCTGCTTTAAGGGATTTGCTCTGTCTACTTTACCAGAGGTGCCATAGTCATTAGCTTATAGGTTTGGGGTTGGGGAAGGTGAGGAGGGCCATACCACTTTGTTGTGCTCTATTGCAGACTTCTCGGGTTGAAGGGAAGGCATGCATGAAGTCTGTGTATTCTCCCCCCACCCCCCTCCTGTTCTTTATAGAACCTGGCACATTGTTCTGTATACAATTAATACAGGCATCTAGGTGATGCAGTGGGTAAAAATTCTGGACCTGGAGTCAGCAAAACCTGAGTTCAAATACTACCTGAGACTTCAAACACTTATTAGCCATGTGACCCTGGGCAAGTCACTTGACTTATGTTTTCCTTAGTTTCCTCATTTACAAAATGTGGATAATAATTGCACCTACCTTCCGGGGTTGTTGTGAGGATTAAATGAGATACCATATGTAAAGCACTTTGCAAACATTAAAATACTTTATAAATATGCTAACTATTATACATGAAAGTAAGTGATGACTGGCTGAAAACTCTAAATGGTATTCAATTTGGTACTAAATCAGTCATTTAATAGTCCTCTGAGAAGCTGTTATATTTGCCTGCATATTTGTAATTTTTTAATGCCTGGGTTGATTATTGCTCCTATTTCCACTGTACTTAATGTAATTATAGGTTCTTGGTAATGTTGCTCATGATTTCCAATATCTCTTTGCACCAGCTCATTATTTCTGTGGGAATTGAAACTGAATTCATTGGTTAGTTGGAAAGTATTGTCTTTTACCTCCTCAGTGATTCTTAGGACTGTGCTTGCTCTTCTACCAGATGTTAGTGCTTAGAGCTTTACCAGAAACAAACGAATATTTCCAGTGCGTCAGCAAGTTTTTTGTCCGGTCCCCATTAAGATGAGATGCACATCAGGCAGACCTGGTTTTTTATACGTCCCCTTTGTCTCCCTGGTGTTTCCTTTTATTGAGTGATATTGATCTTTGTCTTCATTAATCCCTATAGTTCTTGCCATTCTTCTTTATCCTTGGTATTTGGCGTCTATTTTACAATGTTGTTCAATATCCTAGTCCTGGTAGAATTGTTGATTTCTCACCCCTAATTTAATTTCATCTCTTGTTTTTCTTTTGCTCTAGTTATAGGACCTATTTATTTTTCCCATTATGAGCTTAAGAGTTTTCCCTTTTCTTCTGTTATTTTATTCAGGACTGGTACTAGTAGGATACTTTAATTCCTTCTCTTTCATTTCGGTTTCTGCCCTAGGCTGTACTGACAACTGAGGTCTGGAATGATCAGGGCAGGTTCTAAATAGCTGGTGCTTTCCTTGGGAGACCTAGTATACTTCTCGAAAGCTCCTGGTCTTATCATAGTTATGATTGCTGCCATGTCATCCCTCTTACCCCACCATAACTACTTTCTTTTGCTACCAACTACTTTTCCTGTCAGGTGTACCTCCTTTAGGGGTAGCTAAGTGGCACAGTAGATAAAGCTCCAGGCCTGGAGTCAGGAAGACCTGAGTTCAAATACAGCCTCAGACACATACTAGCAGTGTGACCCTGGGCAAGTCACTTAATCCTGTTTGCCTCAGTTTCCTCATCTATAAAATGAACTGGAGAAGGATATGGCAAACCATTCTAATAACTTTGCCAAGAAGACCCAAAGAGGGGTCACAAAGAGTCAGACATAACTGAAAAATGACTAAACAACAACAACAAATGGATCTCCTTTAGTGCCCTTTGAATAGGTAGAGGGATGGGACCTCATAGCAGAGAGGTGGGAGGCTACTAGAGTAGAATGTTGTTTGCATTGTCAGATATGGTCAATGTGTGGATTTTTTTTTTCTTCATTGCTTTCTTTGTCCCAAAGGAAGGTTCATTCATGGCAGTAGGGTTTTCCCCCCTAGAAATGAACAAGCTGTAAAAACAAAAGGCATCAGTAAAGTGTATTTTTTTTTTAAAGGTCAAGGCAGTTCTTTGTGGGAAGATAAATTATCAGTCTTTTGTAACTTGCATTGCTTTTCATTGAGATTGAATCCTTTGTGTCTTAATTATAGTGCCTCAGGCCAACCTCCACACTCGTCTTAATTTATTCTTCTGTTGCATCATTCTCCCTAGAGTTATTCATTTCCCCAAATTTGGTTCATTAAGCATCTCAATACGTTGTCAGCTCTGCTCTTCACTGCACCAAACTGAGGTGGTTTGTATGTACCCTGGTTCCTACACTCCTGTCTAACGGCAGAGAGGGTCAAGTTCAGGATAGGATGCAGCAATCCTTTTTTTGCCTTGAGGTTCAAATAATGGTCAACCAAGTCAGAGTTATTGACTTTCCTTTTTCCTGGTTTAAATTAAATCTGTAGCCCTTTAGATTTTTAGAGAGGCAACATTTTTGGTTTGTTTTGAAATTTTTATCGATATTTAAAAGAAAACCCTCTCTCATTTCCAAATATATCCTTCATTCTCCTTACCTTGAGAACTATCCCTTATAAAAAAGGATAAAAAAAGAAAGAGGAAAAAAACAAGCGGTATGGAAAATTCCCCACGACATCTGCCAAGTTTGACAGCACATGCAGTGTTCCACTTTCCTAATCCTAGTGTGAAGAAAGGAAGGGCTACATTTTCTCCTGTCTTCTTTGGGGACACATTTGATCTTATAATCACATAGCATTCAGTTTTGCTTTTGATCCATTCTTTTTTATATTGTTGTAGTCATTATGTTCCTGCTTATGCTCAACTTTTCTTTGCATCAATAAATATGTCTTCCTGTGCTTTCCTGTATTCTTAGAGTGCGGTAATATTGCATTACATTAATGGAAGGGTGTGCTGGAGCCAGCTCTCACTGGCTTGGAGAACTGATTGTTAAAGTTTCACTATGAGCATTTATACTTCAGAAATCCACAATAGCTTCAAGTCAGGGCTTGATTTTTATTGTTTTGTTGATTGTCTAGATTTGAGAAAGTGTTAATAATGCAAATTACATTTAAAAGTCTGTGTGAATACTTCTCTCCCCAGCATAGCTCAGGTTTAAAACAGATCAGCATGCCCCTGTGTTGCTCTGTAAATAATCCTGGAGCTCAGCAGGAGTATAATAGAAGGCTCAGGTAGTAGAGTCGTCCCTGAACTGGAGGCCTGGTGACTGCAGGCTGCTGCTATTGAGGAACAACACCAGCAACAAAAATGATAATAACAACAACAATAATAAGTGGCATTGAAGTAGTAAAGCTATTATTTCATTTGAGCCTCACCACACTCCTGCAGTCATATATTGTACTTTGTTTACATATTTTCCAGTCCATGAACGTCTGTTTTGTTTCCTTTGCTATTATAAAAAATGCTTGTATAAATATTTTGGTTATCTATGGGAACTTTTCCTCCCTACCTTCCTTCTTTCCTTCCTTCCTTCCTTCCTTCCTTCCTTCTTTCCTTCCTTTTTTCCTTCCTTCTTTTTTCTTTCCTTCCTTCTTTCCTTTTTCCTTCCTTTCTTCCTTTTTCCTTCCTTTCTTCCGTTTTTCCTTCCTTCCTTATTTCCTTTTTTCCTTCCTTCCTTTCTTCCTTTTTTTCTTCCTTCCTTTATTCCTTCCTTCCTTTTTTCCTTCCTTCCTTCTTTCCTTTTTTCCTTCCTTCCTTTTTTCCTTCCTTCCTTCCTTCCTTCTTCTTGTTGTATGTGTTCTAGGAATGGGATTTCTGGGTCAAAGACTATGAACAATTTAATCCCTGCTTTAGCATAATGTAAAATTGTTTCCCAGAATGGTTGGACTAATTTATAGCTCCAACAACAATATAAATTAGTGTCCCTGCTTTTTCACAACCCTTTTAACGTGAACTATTCTTAACTTTTGTCATCTTTGCCACTTTGCTTGTTGTGAAGTAACGTAAAGATAGCGTGAGCATGTTATCTTGTGACATGCGATAGTCTTAGAATCAGGAGATCAGGGTTTGAGTCCTGGTATAACTCTAGCCTTTCTTTTTTTGAACTTTGTTTTTAAATATAGCTATGTACTAAAATTGACCCCATCAGTTTTACCACCAAGTTTTTTATGAATCAGCCCATCAGGCTGAGCTGGTGACCCAACATAGGCTGGATTGGCTTTTATTTAAGTGATGTTACTGGAGAGACTTGACCCAAAGGCTTTCCCTTTATTAGCCTTGCAGAGGTGTCTGAAATTAATAGCATGAATGACTCCTGAAGAGACTCATTTTTTTTTTAAATTAAAAAAATTTTTTTTTTTTTAGGCAATTGGGGTTAAATGACTTGCCCAGGGTCACACAGCTAGTAAGTGTCAAGCATTTGGTCTGAGGCCACATTTGAACTCAGGTCCTCCTGACTCCAGGGCTGGTGCTCTATCCACTGCACCATGAGGAGACTCATTTTAACTGGAGTATTTTGCCCCTAACTAGAGTGCTGACACAATAGCCCAGACTACTTTATCCGATTAATTATTGTCTTTTGTCACAGACTAGAGATCAGAGTCCTGAAAGGACTGACTGGACAACCCAGGTAAGATGACAGATGAGGTTTCCCCAGGTACAAAATATCAGCGTCTAGCAGGGGTGGGGACCCTGTGGCCTTCTAGGTCCTTGGGAGCAGCCTTGACTAAGTCCAAGTTGACCAAACAAATCCTTTTATGAAGGGGATTTGTTCTGTGAAGTTTGAATTCAATCAAAGGGCCGCACTTGAGGACCATGAGGGCCACATGTGGCTTTGAGGCTGCAGGTTCCCCATCCCTGGTAGACAGACAGGAGGGAGGATAAATATGCAGCTTGCAGGGATTTTCATGTATGGATTAATGGCCTCTATTTCTATTTGTGCTTGCCACCATGGATCCACACAGATGTCACTGAACCATGGGTGTTGATGAAACCACCAAGAGAGTTTGATTACTTTAGACTGTCAGTGGGGGTGCAGTGAAAAGACACTCACTGATTTTTACCATTAGAAGTCATGGGTTCCAATCCTGCCTTTGTTATTTATCAGTTATTTGATTCTGGGAAAATCACTCAACCTCTGTGCCTGAGCCTGTTCCCTCATCATTCATGCTAAAGCACTCCATAAATATGAACTGTTATTTATTTACTTCATTTCATCAGTATGGTTATCTTTCCACTTTACAGATCATAGCTTCGGTGTTGGCCAAAAATCCATCACCCTCCAGCCAACGTTCTAGGGATGAGCTTCTCTTGACCTAGTAGTCCAGACTCTTGAATTGAACATACACATATGTTCATCAGTTGGTCTGTATTCAAAACCTTTCCAGCTTTGTAGAACCTACCAAGAACTTGAGATCCCATTGGTTTAATTTTCAGGAACTCAGGGCCACTTCAGGGGAGAGAGGATTTGGAATAGACCTTAGAGACCAACCCCTCATTTTACAGATAAGGAAACTGATATCCAGGAAGGTTAAGTGATTTTTCCAACATCCTACAAGAGCTGGGATTTGAATCCAGATCCTCTGTCGTGATGAAGCATCACAGGAAGGCTTTGGTATTGGTAAGTCAAGTTAAACTGAACCAGTTCACCAGGGTGAGCTAGCTGTAAACACCTGGCAATTGATAGAACTGAATTTCTGCGAATGAAGGTTTAGAACATGACCTGGTTGTAGGGGGACTAACTAAGATGCTTCCAGCCCATGAAGCCTTCCTAATTGGCCCTTTAAAAATGCTTACAGTTATTTGTGGGTCATGGTGACCAGGTTTTAGATGGAAGGAAAAGGATTGTGTGCTTTTTTTTTTAACCATTTCACTGGTTATTTGTTTAAATGCTTCATGTTCCATTCATCTTATTTCTAATGATTTGCTTCCTGGATACTGGAAAAAATGACTGCTCAGCTGTTGAAACCAAGCAGCTGGATAATTTGAGATGGAAGACAATAAAAAAAAATCTTAAAGGATTCAGAAGCTATGATTTTTGAAAAAAAAGTTATAATTTACTAGAGATTTCATAAGGGTTAAAAAATTGTGGAATTATTCAGGATCAGTGTAAGGTCCTGCTGAGTCTGGTTAATAGGATTTGTAGTAGGCAAGTCAGGCAAAGACCAAATTTTATGGATAAACTTCTGAAGCAAAGTTGCAGGAAATTTTAATTAGATTGACTGTGACTGAGATTGACTGCTGAGAAATGCTCCAGCATCTCAATGCGACATTCTGTGAGAATCTGCTTGGAATGAATATTGTTCCTGTTCTAATACACTGGGAGATTGATTTGGAGACTCCAACTCCTGATACATCTGCTTTCTGTTTCCATTAGACTGTGAGCTCTTTGAGGACAGGAACTGTCTTTTACCTTTCTTTGTGTGTTTAGCATTTAGCACAGTGTCTGGTACATAGTAGCTGCTTAATAAATGTTTGTTGATTGAGTAGGTATTGATTATGTTATCCAAGCAAATGAAAATATGGCCACAGCAGAAAATAAAAGAGAAATGTCAGAAACACGGGGGTGTTTCTGACAGTGTCTTTATAGCCAGTCAGCCAGTGAGCTTTCTGTCTATCTGAATAGATCTGAATATTTCTATCTAAACAATTCCATCCAAAAAATTCTTTGCAGAATATCTTATCTAAGAAAAGCATTGATTAAGGGGATTGTGAAAAAAGAAAACAACAACAGCAACAAAAAAGAATTAAGAAATATTTGTACATGCTCAGATCATTGTCCAACATGTTTATGTGCTGGACCATGAGTTTCTCATTTCAATGTCTAGCTAGATTGTTAAATTCTTTGTCATTTCCTCTGTTAATATGGAATGTAGAATTGGAAGGGACTGTAGACATTATCTAGGCCAGGGGTTCTTAAACTTTTTTGTATCATAAACCCCTCTGATAGACAGTTTGGTGAAGTCTATGGACCCCTTCTCAGAATAATATTTTTAAATGCATAAAATAAAATACATAGAATTACAAAGAGAAGCAATTATATTGAAATAAAGTTATCAAAATGAAAAAAAAAACCCAGGTTCACAGATCCCCCCCCCCCATTAAAAAAACCCCGGATCCCTCCCACCCCCCCTCTTTTTTTTTTGTTTGTTTTTTTTTAAGCAATTGGAGTTAAGTGACTTGCCCAGGGTCACACAGCTAGTAAGTGTCAAGTGTTTGGTCTGAGGCCAGATTTGAACTCAGGCCGTCCTGACTTCAGGGCCAGTGCTGTATCCACTGTGCCACCTAGCTGTCCCCTATAATAAATACTATGTTGTTTTCATCTTTTTTTGGGGGGGGGCTAGGCAATGGGGTTAAGTGACTTGCCCAGAGTCACACAGCTTGTAAGTGTTATGTGTCTGAGGTCAAATTTGAACTCAGGTCCTCCTGAATCCGGGGCCGGTACTCTATCCACTGCACCACCTAGCTACCCCATCAACCCCCTCTTTTTTATAGACTAGAAAACTGAGGCTAGAGAGGGGATATGACAAATTAAAGGTCACACAGATAATAATCAGCCAATGTAGGATTAAAAGAATTTATAGAATCATAAAATCTCAAGTTTTCATTATGACAATACCGGATATGATTGGTACCTTTATTTTTTGATGAACCTGTGATGTCATCAGTGTGGATAGTCTTTTTACTGTTGTCATTTCTACCTATTGTAACCCAAATCTCTCTCTAATCCAATCTGTGTGATTTTTGTCCGTGTTCTTCTATTGTTTCTTCATGAAGTTCTACTTATCATGCCTAGAGACCTTCCTGTGGGCCTTTGAATGTTTTGTGGATAATAATAATAATAATAATAATAAAAATAAAAACAGCTAATATTTAAATAGTACTTTAAAGTTTGTAAAACACCACATATATTATCTTATTTAGTCCTGACAATGACCCTTTAAGGTAGATGCTATTATCATCTCCATTTTAGTTAGGGTTAGGGGTAGGGAATGGACCTGTGATTTCATTGGTACAGAGAGTTCTGTGGTGAAGAATCTCTTTCCACTCATGTCATATGATAACTATAATAAGATTTTAAAAAATGCTGCCAGCTACCAGCTACTTAGATCTGTCATTTATCTTTCTATTTCCTTTGGATTACCTGTAATTTTGGATCCTCTGAGGCCGTAGTGTTCATGAATCACAGCATATAGCATGGGGAGAATTTTGGTGTTTAAAAATAGGCTTTAGAAGCAGGGAGCAGCTTGGGGTTGTTGATAGCACAGTATGATTTCCCTCGTGCAATCCAGCCTTTCTCCTCTTCTTAAGATGATAGATCTAGAGCTGCAAAGGACTTAAGAGTCATCCAGTCCAACCCTCTTACTTTACAGATAAGGACCTTGGTTCACAGAGGTAAAGGGACATTCCTAGGGTCATACAGATAATATGTAGCAGAGCCAGGGTTGGAACCCAAGTCCTCCTGGCTCATTGTTTATCATTAATGCCTGGACTGCCTTTTTGACTCATTATGCATCCTTTATCTGCCTTGGATTATTTTTCTATTTGGGGAATTTTCCTTAATAACGTTCATATGTAGCTTGTGGACTTTACTGATTTGATTTTCCCCCTAAGTATTTAGACTGAAACAATATTATGTTTACTAGTTTGGATAACTGACCTTTCTGTATTGGTTCATGTCCTTAAAAATGTGCATATATAGTTTTTATTGAAAGGGAAATAACTACAGAATTTTATGAGGACAAGTGGAAATTGGAAGAGGATTTAAGCAATAAAATTGTTAATAAAATTTTAATCATAGTTTTGATTATGTGGAATATTTAGGGATATGTATATAAACCCCTATATATTTGTGGATATGTATCCATATATGGGTGTGTGTGGGTGTGTGTGTGTGTGTATCCCAAAAGCTGTCCTCTGATACTTCTTCATAAGCTTGGTCTTCTTATTGTTACTCATATGTGACAGTCTGTCAACGTGCTTTTGCATTGGCTGGCCTAATGCCTGGATTATTTCGCTCCTCACTTCTACTGCTTAGATTTCCTGGTTTCCTTCAAGGGACCTTCTCTTGCTTCTTATTCCCTCAGATGCTAGTGCTTCCCGCAGATCCCCTCATTATCTTGTAAATAATTTATATGTAAAATTCCCTTGGGAGCTATTTCCCCAATTCCCCTTCCCATTAGTAGGGAGGGGCTCCCCAGAAAGTGTCTGATTATTCCGGGCTCTGGGGATAACTCTTGGAAGGGTGGGATTCTAGAACTACCTCTCACAACTTCCCATTGGAGTGCTCTCCATTGATTATCAGTAAGCTGGACTTAATTAGCTTTTGAAAAAGGGTATTTCCTAAAGTGGTATAGTAAGAACAGTTTTAGTTGGTACAAAACATCCCCCTTATCCCTTAAAAAAAGTGTGGGACATGTTTTCCCAGGAGTACACACAGGTCCATGAGAGAGTGAGCTTTAATTGTAGAGTATAATGATGGTGAGGTGCAAATGTAGAGAACATATGTGATAACGCATTTTGTATTCAGGGCATGCTTTTGTAAAAAAAAATTTTAAACCAAAATTTTGCAGATATTTGCTGGTGGTGATACTATTTATGTGAATGGCCTTTTGACTACAGGTTTAGAAATTTTTAATAATGCAGTGGATAACAAAATTAGGAGGAAAAAAGAATTCCCTACAGAAATTGAGAGGCAAAATTCCTGTTAACTAAGTGTTTTTCCTAGACTATGTTATGGACATTTTGTCTGTCATTTTCATTGTAACCTTTTAAAGCCAAGGTCAAGTTCAAGGGCTGTGCCCTCCTCCTACTCTCTTTTTTCCACATAAAGCCTGTGGTTGTTGATTGTTCTTGGTTAGGTCATTTGAAAATGAGATGTCATTTAAGTAGAATGTTTTCATTTCTAGATTAAAGTGCCTCTTTCATTTTGTAGTTTTAAAGGGGCCAGGAAAACACATATTCATTGTGGTTTTCCCCCCTCAGTTGAGTACCCTTAAGAGGAGGGGAGGATTTTTTAGAGACTGCATTATTCATTCATACCTCTTTATTAGTAGGCAGTAAAAGGACAGCTGAACATAGGCATTAAGTAGTGCTACTAAAAGCTTTTGGAAAAAAAATACTTTTGAGGACATTATAGCATGTAATATTTTTAACTGACCTTGGAATTTATATAAGCTTCTGTATAACATTTAATACCAGAACATAGTCCTGAAAAGTGGTAATTCCTTAGCTTTATAAAATCTCCTCAAGAGCTCAAATCTTTTTTCCCCCAGTGGTAAGTGATAAATTGATACCTGTGGTAACTTGGGAGAGTAACCAATTAAAAATACCCACCTTTGCTCTTGCTCTATGTAGATGCTTAAATGAGTAATTCTCTTCTTGTTCACTTATATTTATCACTATTATGTTATCTTTGAAGTTGTTTCTTGTTTTCCCTCTCTTCATATTCCTCCCACTTTTTAGGTCCTCTAACAATGTATTTTTCCATTCATGTTCTCTTCTAACTTCTTACAAACTTATTTCCTGGTATTCTATTCTCCCTGTCATTTTGGGAGAACCCATTTGGAGATGCTGAGGATTTAGGGTGATGAATTGAGATTCTGGAATTATTAGTGCAGGAAAATTGTGTCAGGAGAGCTAGTTATAGACTTAAGTTGCCTCATAGGACAAGTAGACATTGATCAGGTGAGAAAGCCTTTTTTTTCCTTTTTTTTAAAAACTTATTTTGATTTATCAACAATCAATTCCATAAGCTTTTGAGTTTTAAATTTTTCTCCCCTCCCTTTCCCCCTCCCTCCTCAAGACGTCGCACAATCTGTTATAGACTATACTTATACATTCCTATTAAACATATTTTCACATTATTGATGTTGTAAGGAAGAATTAGAACCAACAGGAGGGACTGCCAGAAAGGGAAACAAAACAAAACAGAAGAAAAAAATAGTAAATAGTATGCTTCAATCTGCATTCAAACTCCATAGTTCTTTGGATGTGGATAGCATTTTCCATCATGAGACCTTTGGAGATGTCTTATATCCTTGCATTGCTGAGAAAGGCTAAGTCTATCAGTGTTAGTCATCACACAACATGACTGTTACTGTGTACAACGTTCTCCTGGTTCTGCTCACTTTACTCAGCATCAGTCCATACAAGTCTTTCCAGGTTTTTCTGAAGTCTGGAGAAAGTCTCTTTTTGGTGATTACACAAGACGCTACTTTGCTTTCAGACAATTTTCACTAGTCTACCTATAGCTGAATTTCATTCTTTTCAGTTAGGCAAAGAGAAATAAAAAGTCTCTCTTCAGAACTCTTCAATGTACCTGATTTCTCATACCTTAGGTTTCTTGGCCTTGGGCATTTTTGCTGGGAGACTATCAAATATTGTATCTTGGAATTAGTTCAGAGTTTATGACTTGTCAATAATTGAACTAATGACAAAATGGCTTTAACAAATGATTTTAATGTTTTCAACCGTTTTATAGAGTACATTCATTTTGATTAGTATATCTGGTGATTTGAGAAAAGGTTTCCTTCTACTTTGAGAATGTCAGAACAACTTTCCTCCAGGGAGCTATCCAGGGTACTTGATTACTCCCTCCTTAAAGCTCTCTCTAAACCAGTGGGTCAAAGCCATCCTCCTCTGTACCATAACTTCCTTTGCTTCCATTAAAGTTCATTTTCACCAAACTTGCTACCATATCCAGACCTGTACCTCACCTGACTGACTAATAGTCAAAGTTGTATCCTTTCTAGAACAGTGGCTTACAGTTTTCTAACAATAATATGAGAAGTGTGACAGCCAAGGAATTACATAGGCTTTCCTTCCTGCCTTTCTTCCTTCCTTCCTTTCTCTCTCTCTCTTTTGTTCCTTCTTTCTTCCTTCTTCCTTTCCTTCCTTCCTTGCTTTCTTCTATTTTCCTTCTTTTCCCCCTTTCCTCCTGCCTTCTAACCTCTGTCCCTCTCTTCCTCCTTCCCTCATTCACTCACCTGTCTCTCTCTCTTCCTCTTCTTTTTCCCTTCTTTCTCTTTTTATTCCTATCTCTTCCTTCCTTTCCTTTCTCTCTTCTCCTTTTTCTCTCTACAAAAAACAAAAAAAATACACAAACATCCAGATGAATATTGGCCTTTAAAGCAGCCACCTTGCCAGTCTATGCAGTTACTTCAACTTTTTTTTTTTAAACTCAGAACATTATTGGAGCTCCTTTTTTAAAGAGTTGCCTTTAGGATCAGTTTTTCAGTTACACATAAAAATATGCTTTTATTGTTATTATTGTTTGTCCTTCACTTTCGAAGAGTACCACATCAGGGTGGTGATTCCATGACTTGCAAGTGAATTGGATTTCAGTGAGGAAGGGCTGTGCAAAGTGACCAGCCTCACTTTCCCCTCTAGAACCATCTGGGTTCAGTGGCCAGATATGAATCAGGACAATTGGAGATGGCCCCGGATGCAGTGGGAGACCTTGGCTAAGGTCTTTAACAAGTCTTAGTTTGACTGAGGCAAAGCCCATTCAGTCATTATGGCTAGGTAGGAAATGAAGCAAAGAATGGCCTCCTTTACCTAGTTAAAAAAATCAATCTGGAAGGGGAAGACTCTCAGGGTTTCTGGTCAAAACAGAAACCGTCACCTTCTATAGGAAGTCTGTCACAACCCTTAATTCCAGTATCTTCCCTCTGTTGATTACTTCATATTTATCCTGTATGTAGCTTATCTGTATGTTGTCTCCTCCATTAGACTGTGAGCTTTTTAAGGGGAGAAGATTGTCTTTTGCCATTCTCTGTATCTCTACAGCACAGAATACTGTAACGTATAAGCACTTAAATATTTATTGTTTGGCTACCTCTAGTTCATTGTCCCATTCTTCCTTAATGAGAATGGCATTTGGCTCAGTTAATTTTCTCATCAAACTCCTAGAAAAAAAGCTGTTTATATCTACCGTTGCCTTTACTTCCTTTTCTCTCGCTCACTCCTGAAACCCTTTAAAATATGACTTCTGACTTAACTCGACTAAAACTGCTCTTTCCAAAGTTACTAATGTCCTCTTTCTTTGTTTGTATGTTTTTGTTTTTTTTCTAGGCAGTGGGGCTAAGTGACTTGCCCAGAATCACACAGCTAGTAAGTGTTATGTGTCTGAGACTGGATTTGAACTCAGGTCTTCCTGACTTCAGGGCTGATGATCTATCCACAGCATCACCTAGCTGCCCCCTCATGTCTTCGTAATTGCCAAGTATGATGGTCTTTTTTCAGTCCCTACCTTTACTGACTTCCCTGTGGTATTCGACACTGCTGACCATCCTCTCCTTCTGAATGCTGTCTCCTGTCTCTGAGTGACACTATTCTCTCTTGGTTCTCCTCCTATCTGTATGATGACTTCTTTTCAGTCTCCGTTACTGGTTCACTACCCACATCTCAGGGCTGATTCTGAGAGTGTACTTCAAGCTCTGTCCTCTCCTTTACACTTTGTCTTGGTGACCTCATCAGCTCCTGCTGGCTAATTATTATCTCTTTGAAGATGACTTCCAAACTGGTGTATCCAACCCTAGTCTCTCTCTCCTGAGCACAAATTTTTTATTTAAATTGAAGATCCCAGAGACAGCTCATGCTCAACATGTCCAAAATAAATGTTCTGCCCCCCAAAGCTTCCATGCTTCTGAATTTCCCTATTTCTAGCAAAGACTCCATCCATTGTCCTTCACCCCACATATCCGATTTGTTGTAATTTCTAACTGTACGTTACGTGAGTCTACTCCCACAAAATCTCTGGCATCTATCTCTTTCTACCTACTTATAGGGATGTGTGTGTGTGTGTGTATGTGTGTGTGTGTGTGTGTGTGTGTATGTGTGTGTGTGTGTGTGTGTGTGTATGCATGTGTGTGTGTGTATGTGTGTGTGCCCCCACATTTGTGACTTCATCAACGTTGGCAGGTTCTGGTGAGGAAACTCCCTCCATGAATGCCAATAAGTGACTGTTCTGCAAATTATATAGTCTTAGAGAATTTCTAGGGGACATTGAGAAGCTCGGTAACTTGCCATGTGTCAGAGGCATGACTTGAATTTCTGTCTTTCTGACTCTGAAGCAAGCTCTTCACTCATTCTGTCTTTCTGTAGTCATATAAATTATTTTTTAGTTATTTAATAAAATCCTGTCTCTATAGATGATGACTTATCAAAATTTTGAATATTTTAAAAACTTTGATTATACACTAAAGACATTGGAAACAGGAGCTCCAAAAGGGTTTTTAGTTGAAGAACTCAATTTCCTGGTACCTTCTTAAATAGTGCAGGAAAGAGAATGTATGGTCACTTATTTCAGGGTACAATTATGATATAAGGCCTTAAGACCTCAACTTTCTTTTCCACCGAAAAGATAGTAACAGTATTTAGAAGTGTTCAAAGGATGCATACATTTCTTCCCTATAGCTTTTGCCTTAAAGCTATTTTTTCAGCATTCCTGATTTTGGATCAGAAAACAAATCTATTCACCTAAAAGGGACTTGGTTAAAGGGACATTGACTAAAAGGTCAATGAGGAAATCAGTCATTCTGGTGACGTGCAATGTTTTCATCTCAACAACATCCACATACATACCCAGCATACTTTAGTGACTGTTGGAGTTTCATAGAGGGCTAACATAAAAATAAATATGATGATTCCTACAGTGTGCCTTCATTCAAGTGAGTAAGAAACATTGAGTGGCAATGTGTGGACTAGGCCTGGATGGCTTGCTGGCTCTAGGTGATGATGGGGTGGTGAGTTAAAAAATGAAGCAGCTAATTTTGGATTTGAGTTTTTTCTCATGATCAGAGAGTACCTTTAGGATTTAACTCTCATTATTTAATGAAATCTTCAGAGACCACATACTTTCTACCTGTGATTAGATACTTGTTGGTCTTAATTTTTTAAAACATAAATAAAAAACAATTTAAATATATGTCCTCTACTTTGCTCTTCCTACTCAGAGACTGTACACAAACTCTATTTGGGGTACATATGAAGAGGAACAGGCCCACTGGTCATGCAGTATTAGATTTAATTTACATGTAGTCATACTAACAATACTAATCATCAGTTCCTATATGTGCATGAGACTAGAGAATTGTTGATAGAACATTAAGGTTTAAATGTCTTATTTTAAATTCACAGCCTTTGGGAGTGGAAAATCAAGACAATACAGAAGGAAAGATAAGGTTCTGAACATTATCATAAACAGGGAAGAAAAACCATAAAAGAAAACAAAGCTACCAACTGCACATGGTAAATAAAATGAATAATCGCTGCCATTATTGAATATCAAAAACAACCAAAAAAAAGGATGTTGGTGTGGATGTGGGAGAAACAAAAGGCTTTTCATGAAATAGAGGCCAGCAGTTTGTTGGCATATCAACTAAGAAATCTCTGGAGTACAACAAGGAGGAAAAAGGTGAAAAATACTAAAGTGAAAATAAAGGACCCCACATAGGTTACTGCTTTATCTAAAAGAAAGATACGTTTGGAAAATAGTACCCTCAGTAGCATTCTAACCTTTATTGGTCATCTGATTAGTCTTGGAAAGGGCACTGGTTTTGGTGACAGAGGATCTGAATGTGAATCCCACCTGTGTTACATGCCACTTTGTAATCATGGGCAAAATCACTTACTGTCTCTGGACCAGTTCCATTATCCTTAAACCAATAGGGCTGGTCTAGATGACTCCTAGGTTGAAATACTAAGAAATAATACTTGGGCATGTGAAGGATCTGTGATTTTATGTGTGAAGGTGGGCATATTGCAGCCATTCTGTGGCTTAGTAGATGAACTTTGGGAATTACTTTGGCCAACAGATCCATCACCTGGTGATGAGCATCCCAAACTTAGTTAGACTGGTAAGCTAATTTGGCCAACAGACATTGTTTGTCACAGGTCCTTCACTCAAAGCTTTTCCAGCTAATTAGGCTATGTCAGAGTCACCCCCAAACTGTGGTGAGGCATCAGAGTAGGACTTCAGTAGCTATGAAATAAGTAAAGCATAAAAATATACAATATAATGATGTAGAAATAGTAGAAAATCTTTAGAAAACAAGAACAATTTTAAGTTAATTGTTTAGAGTAGAGAATTGGAGATTTATAGAGAAATAAGAATGACTAACTTTTACTTGAGAACTAATGATGTGTATTTGTGTTATTGCTCGCCAGGGCTGGCAAATGTTGAGATTAGCTGCCTATCAGTTACACTGACTGGAGGTATCTGATGCATGTCAGTAAGCACAGAGGAAGATCGCCATGTCCTTCCACTCAAGGTTGGGACCAGGGACAAAGCCACAACACATTATTCACCTGGGTGCCCTATGACAGAGTGTAGTTCTGGGACAAAGAAAAAATCGTGATCAAGCAGTTGATAGCTGGTTATCTTAACCAGAGATTTAATAAGTTCCCAGTGTCATAGATCAAAGTATAGTTCTATTAGAAGCTAATCAGGAAGATAGGCAAGGTAACAAGGGCATAATTGAGAACTGAGTAATGGAGTTCAAAGCAATAGCATTTGATGGGAAGGAGGAAGGGAAGCCATACCAGGTCTGCAGCAAGAGTTAATGAAGCAAATGGGTATAGAGAATAATGTTCACTTGGAAGACTAAGTTCATCAGTGCTTCTCCTAAAACGCCATCTTTTATGCTGAGAGTGGGATGCTGAACAGACCTGCCTCTTCTGACTGATGCCGAGAAGCTCTGAGCGGTCCACGGCAGTGGAGAAGTCCTGTATTTAGAATCGAAAGAGCTACTTCTATTCTGAATGCACATTCTGAACCTCACTTAGTTCTGTAGAATAGGAATGCCTTTCATCCTAAGCCATACCTTACATGGCTGTTGTGAGGATTAAAACATTATGTAAATGATTAAGTACTCCATGAATGTGAACTATTATTATTGTGAATATTATTACAGGTAGCTGGAACACTGAGTTAATGGCAAGTTTTTAAAAACAGGTTAGATAAACTTCCTAATAAAATCAGTGAAATTAGTCATAGGGCAGAAGACATTCAATGTGAAATAAACTTCTTTTGTTACACAGGAATAGGACAAATTCTGATGAGAAACAAAGCCAAAGTGACTAGAACATGGTGAGAATGGAAGGTGACATTGCTTTTTAACTGTTCCATTCTGAATCCTTTTGGTCGGTGCCTCTTTACTACCTCCAGTTTTGTAGATAACTTCTTATTTTGCTTTTGCCTGGGCATCTGAGGGATAAATGGAGAATAGGGCGAAAAGGAGGTAAAGAGGTCATGGGATCATAGGGGCAGAAAGGGAAAGCGAATGGTGGGGGGAGGGGAAGGAACTAGGACAGGAGTAAGGGGGAGAGGAAGAGAATAGTAGAATTTCTAATGTTATAAGATTTTTTTTTTTAAAAACCATTGAAAGGTAGTTTCAGAACAAAATGTCAACTGTAGACCCCAGAGCCTCCAAGGAAAAATGTACCTCTTGAGATCAACTATTTTTTCTAGGTAGCTTCTTTTTCTTGTTAAGGTCATCATAGAAAGTTTCCTGCATTTTGGGGAGGAAGTATATTACCTAGAGAGGCTGCTCCATAGTGCAGTGGATACAGCTCTGGGCCTGGAGTCAGGAAGACCTGAGTTCAAATTTGACCTCAAACACTTACTAGCTGGGTGCCCCTGGACAAGTCACTTAACCTTGTTTGCCTCAATTTCCTCATTTATAATAGGAACTGGAGAAGGAAATGTCAAACCACTCCAGTATCTTTGCCAAGAAAACCCCAAAATGGGGTCACAAAGAATCAGACATGACTGAAATGACTGAACAGAAACAAAAACATTATCTACAACTTTGGTGAGGAGATATAATAGAAAAATACAAAAATATTCCAGGGGTCATGAAGATGAATGGGTTTAGCTTCTCTAGGATTTGATCTGAGTAGCGTAAATGCAGGTAGCATATCTAAATTTTCTGAACCTGTTCTTGACTAGTCAAGAAAATGTGGATGAGTTGTAGAAACACAACTCAGCAATGATAAGTAAATTATCCCCTCACTCTGATCTTAAAATTGAGTGCTTATGTTAACCTAGGATCTATCTCTAAAGAAGGTGCCAAGAATTTATTAGTGTTAGGAGTAGATTAGCAGATTAAATAGCATTATTAGTATTTATAGTAGGTAATAGATTAAACCCTATTTAATTTCGTTGCCAAGTAATAGTCTCTTTTATTTAGCATAGCAGAATGTGAGTGTTTCCAGTTGTTTATTTCTAGTTTTTTAATCAGAGGATGAGATTAGCTTATTCTCCTTCACTTACGGCTTGTCATTAGTTAGACATCTTTCAGTTTTATCTGTATCTCTCCTTTGCCCCAATTAAGTTTAATCTTGGCGTATACTTATGTGTTTATCTGCCTTATCTCCCCAGTAGACTATAAATGCTTTAAGGGAAGGACATATCTTTAAAATTTTTAAAAAGTTATCTTGAAGCCTCCTATAGGACTCTGCATGTATTAAATACTTAATAAATGTTTGTTGAATTGAACCTCAGCCTGTGTTGACATGTTAATGTCAGTGTTTAGTCTTTATTAGCATAAATGCCCTTTTAAATGATAGAAAACCGGCAAGAAAAGACAAAATACTTTGTACCTTTAGAACATGCCTCTTTTATTCTTTATAAATTTAAAAAATTCCTTGTAAAATATTATATTGAAGGTTAAAATTATTACTGGAAAAAGGCCAAAGCAATATTGAGAAAGTTGTATAACAAAATGGTATATGGGAAAGATTGGTCTATCTTCCACATTTAGTATAATATACTAGAGTGATGACAGAACCATAGAATTTTCTTTGTTAATGGTACCACCTTCCTCCCAGCTACTTGTGCTCCGAATCTCATCAATCTTTGATTCTTCCCTTTTTCCTCTTACTGCTCACATAGGAGTAATTACCAAGACTTATTGTTTTTTCCTCCACAATATCTTTTGTGCTCATTTTCTTGTTTCTACTCCACTGCTGCCTACTTAATTCAGGTCCTTGTTTCCTTTTCCTCTAATATCATGGTGGTGGTCTGGCCCACTCTGTAGCATTTCATACATTTCATAGGGACCTGTTGACATCTCCTTACTTTCTTGGTTGGCTCACTCTTCCAAAATGCTGTCACACTGACAGGTTCTTAGAGAAAAACAGCCTCATGGTGACATGTCAGCTCTCTAAGGTCCTAGGAATAACCATGTTGAGAGAAAGCATACTTCTCCTACTCACCCCTGTAGCTGTTGAGCTCACAATTTCTATCTATATAACCAGCCACTCACACTAATGACACTTCAGATATTAAATATAACCAATTACTTAGAAATAAGGCCAAACAAATATCAATAACATCATAAGTACTCTTATATTAAATCAAGAGCATAAATAATAAAATACGTAACCATTTACACATAAACCTGGGACATCCTTTCCTACCAATGTACTAATAATCTGTGGGGAAGATTGTGCACACACAGGGAAGCATATGAGTGTGGGTAACCCATGTCATTGTGGGTAATTCACAACTCTAGAGTAGGTTTTGATGCTGTTGGCTAATTTAGGAACATCTTTACCATATGAAACCACCAATAATTGTTTGTTGGTCCTTACTGCCCTCTTAGCTGCGCAAATCCTCCTCTCTTTTATATTCAAACCCAACATTTATGGACTTTTTCAACTTATAATAGTGCTTAAAAGAATGTTTGGAAAATATTGCCTTTAAATTTAAACAAAAACTTCCTTTAAGCCACAGAACTGGAAAGCTCAATAGGTTGACTGGCTAAGGCAAATGAGCTTAGCCAACTCTTTTTATATAGCAAAACAGCAGCAGTACCTGTCTTTTCCCTTTCTGCTTTTCCATTTCAAAACAGACAGAGGAGAATAGGCAGCATACACTTCTGAGAGGTCTCACTTCTCCTAAGCTTTAGGTCAGGCTGAAGAGCAATATCTGGAACTGAAACTCTGGTCTAATAAGTTGACACTCTTTTCAACCAGACAGTAGTCACATAGTTGAAGCCTTCGTGCTCCGGTTACTTCTTTGCACTTCGCTCTGCCTGAGCTTCTTTTGACCTCTTGCTCTTAAATTTTTACCTGCGGGCTTTTCCCTCTTCATTTTCAGCCTCTTATCTCTTAGATCTTCCATATCTTTCAGTGGTTTACATCAGTGCTTCTTGAATCTCAGTGGTTCACTTTTGACTTAGAAGGTAACAACTCATTAAATTTCCCCTATGAAATCAATAATTCTTGGTAACATGTAATCAATCTCTCTCTCTCTCCCTTTCTCTCCCCCCCCCCCCCACTCCTTTCTAGGCATGACATATGTTACACCCTCAGGGTTCTCCAGAATCTTGAAGAATTTTGGAGATGTCTCTTTCTCCACTGCCCCAAAGCTTCCTACCAATTATGTTCTCTTCCATTTGTTAGTGGACCAATCAGTAACACACCCAGTTCCATTTAACCACTTACCTTTGGATTAGCTTTTACAAAGGGATATTTACATCAAAGATATATCTAGATGTGGCTGGACTGCCAGATGAGCCTGCATCTCCTCTCCAAAGTTATTCCTTGCTTCTCAGGGCTTTGATGTTGTGTTGGCTGTGAAACTTGGATTCTGGAACACCAAGATGCTGAGGGAGGCTTGACCCCCTTCCTACTTGAGGTGCTTTGATGCTTTGCTGGTTGCAGTCCCAAACTCTTGAATGACATGATGCTGAGATACCTTCTAGACCTTTCAAGTTCAGAATTGTAGGCCTTTACTCTCTTTACTGGTCTCTGAGCTCCCCCAAAAGCATTGAGGCAAAGAGAGGGGCTGAAGCTCATGGATCTTTTTTGAATGATTGCATAGCCAGTCAGAGAGCCTCCTCTTTACCATGTGGTTAGCTGACCAGAGCCAGGTATAGAAGATCTCTTCAGGGCACTACGCTTCCATTCACATTTTCAATGAACTGACTTCCAAAGCAGAAAGCAGCATTTTCACATGGCAAGATATAATTAGAGGCAGTCTATGTGTGCACCATACCCCCATTATATTTTAAAACTCATATTTCAGTCTTTAATTGTCTGTATGATTCCACATTTTTTAGTTTTACTTTCTACTTGTAAAACAATTACGTGCAAATAAACTGAAAGACCATAATGCTGTACCGCTCTAGGTTCTTGACATTGTCCTCTAGTCATTATGTGTCTTTGAACCTGTTTCTTCATCTCTTGTTTTTCTAGTTTTTAATAAACAAAAAAGTTCTTTCTTTGTCTTCTTAAGTCAGAGGTATCAAACTCACAGCCTCCCACAAAATTCCTTAGTTAAACAGGAACCAGATTAAAATATAATTGGGAAAAGTTTAATAAAATAAATAAAAAATCCAACATAACATAGATAATGGTAATTTGTGGTTTTCTAAATCAACATGCAGGGATCTGTTTCTGTTTGAGTGTATGCCATTGCTTTAAAGCAATAGTCTAGTCACATTCAAGTGAGGCATCATACTCCATGTTTTACAAAATTATTTGAGTCTTTATATTTATGCCACAGTTTATTCCTCAAACTAATCAAATCCTATCTGAAAGTTCTGTTTTATTCACACACACACATTTTAACCCCCTTTTATTAAATCAGTTCTTTTCTTACTTCTTTCAGGCATTAGAATGTTCATCCATAATACTGGCAATATCTTATGTCCTTTAACAGTTGATTTAAATATTTTCCTATGGAGAGAAGTACTTTTTTTTTTTTTTTTTGCCATTTTCACCACTCCACTATTTCATATGAAAAGGTTTTTAAAGATATAGTACAATTGGATTATTGTAATAGTCTTCTAATTTGTTCCTATAATACTTTCCTCACAATAAACCTGTGGGATAGGTAGTGTCAGTAGCATTCTCAGTTTATAGATGAGGAATCTAAATCTTAGAGAAACGAAAGTTCATGCTAATAGAATAGATACAGAAACTGAACCCAGATCTCTTGGTCATAAGCTTAGGGTCATTTCCAACAAACTTCAATTTTCTTTTTTTTCTTTTTTAATTTTTTTAAACTCCCAGAACCTAACACAGTCTATAACTTGCATTGTGTTTTTTTTTTGTTTTTGGTGGCAAAGGGAATGAGAAAAGAGTTGGATATAGGATTTCATTATTGTGGAAGACTTGTGGTATAGAACCTCTTTCCACTGATTCAGATCAAAAACTTATCTCTAACTTAACAGTCTTAGAGAGTTGCCACAGGATATGCGTTGGAAGCAATATTTAAACCTAAGTCTTTTGATTCCAAAGATTGCCTTATCTGCCGAACTATATTCTCTCTCTGTCAGTCTTACAATTAATAAATATTTGATTGAATTTAATTGAGTTGGAAGGGATCTTAGAAATTGTCTCTTATTTCCAAAGGAAGAAACTGAGGCCCAGAGGAGCTTAGACTTTAATTCAAGGTCATACAGCTGTCATCATATATTATTAAGAATGTTTATTGACTGTGGTGTTTTCTTGTCTTCTTTTATTTGCAAAAACTAGTCACTTGTATTTTTCATGAATGCCAGACTTTTAAGATCTCATTGTCTGCTGTTTTTAGGGTCACTGTATCCCTAGTTCTTCGCTGGAATTTGTTAGTAACTAGGTGCAATTGTGAGATTTGCAAAGTCTTGAGTATCGTAATGTATAAAGAATCATAAGAGAGCTCAGCCGTTGGCATGCTAGTAAACTAGAATTAGTGAAACGCTTATTCAGATCCCAAAAGATAAAGAATATTAGCCAGAAAACTAGTGCATTTGTGGTGTTATATAGTCAATGGTTAGGAACAGGAGTAATAGAATCTGTATCATTCAAAATTCAATGATGATAGAAACCACAAAGAAATTTTCGAAATGTTACATTTATTTCTGTCAAATTCATTTTTAGTCTTTCTCATAAACGATTTACCATTTGGTTTGGAAAAATTTGCTGGACCAGATGCCACTCAGTTATGGAACACTTCCAAGGCAGGCTGCTATGACCAGGCCTGCATAGTTGAGGTGAAGGTACTTGTTTTATGTGGTTTGATCTCACTTGTTAAGAATAAGAGCAGAAAATGACATGTTGAAATGGGTAAGATTCTTGCCCATTGTTTTATAAGGTGCTGGTATATCTTTGGATTACATTGCATTCCACATGAAAAAAGCCAATGGATAACCACTAAAAAGAAGCTCACGGAGCTTAGGAAGAATATAAAATGTAATACCTTCACTTCACTCAGGAATCTTTTTGTGTTTTATTACTTGAGTCTTTATAAAGTTAATAAGCATATATACCATTACATAAAGGTATAGGTTTACAATTCTGCTTTGAACTAAGCATAGTAAGAAAAAAATACCTTTTTATTTGAAAATTCAAGCCACAGCAGATATAACAATACACAACAACAAAAAAAAACTTTTATTCAATTATTCTATTGCTGAAGCTGGTATGAAAGCTCCTAAAAAACACACAAAAAACATCTGGATAAAGTTTCATAGACAAAAAAAAAGGTAGCCATTCCCCCTCCCACCAATTGAGTCTTTAATGTTTCAGAAACAGTGAAAAGCAAGTTAAAGCTACATAGTACTTATTTAAATTAGAGAAGAACTTTATAAAACAAAGTTAGAGCCACCATTGTTAAGGATAATAAGCCTCAACCTTCTTGGTGGTCAACTGAAAAGAATTTTCCTTTCTCTTGAAAAATCTTTTGAATGTTTGATTAAGAGATTCAAACGCATTGAGAATGTTTACCCTGATTTTAAAGCATGGCTTGCTTTGAGTACTAGTTGTTAGCATCCTTCCCTATCCACTAAGCCACCAGCTGCCAGATGAGACTCCACCTCTGGAGAATTGTAGATCTATTTGATTTACTGAATGAATGCAATCCATTCAGATTCATCTTTTTTGACTTTGAGGTTTGGATTGTTTACTTTTCAGATTCTACAGTATGGGAGCTTGGAGCTATTTCTTCATACTTTCACTGGACTATCCTGGTTTACATCACGGGTGGGACCAGGAACTATAGTAACCTTATTCACATCCTGCCTAGGGTAGAACTCACTCTTGAATAGGGAAATATTCTTTAGCGGTTTTTTTTTTTTTAATGGGGAGGTGAAGGCTTCTTGTGTAGGAGGAGGAGGCAGACATATTTAGATCCTTCCTGGCTGTCTTTAATGCCACTCAAGTCCCCCTTCTGGCTCTATTCCTAGGTACATCCCAGGTCATTCGTTTCCACTCAGTGAAATTTTTAGGTATTTCTTCTTACTATGCTTAGTTTAAAGTAGAATTTCGTACCTAAACCTTTATGAAGTTATAGATATGCTTATTAACTTTATAATGAGTCAGGTAATAAAACACAAAAAGATTTCTGAGTGAAGAAAAGATATTACATTTTACATTCTTCCTAAGTAAGTTCAGTGAACTTCTCTTTAGCTGATATCCAAGAATGGCTTTTTTTTTTAAACGTGGTTCTCTCGAT
This sequence comes from Vombatus ursinus, assembly GCF_900497805.2. Classification (NCBI taxonomy): domain Eukaryota; kingdom Metazoa; phylum Chordata; class Mammalia; order Diprotodontia; family Vombatidae; genus Vombatus; species Vombatus ursinus. The sequence continues at coordinate 4,483,470 of NW_020954556.1, read as the reverse complement.
CACCCTTGTTGTTCAATGATAAAATGATTATGATTAACCATTCATCCCTTTTCATTCTTTTTATGACATTTCTTCCTTCTTTTACCTCCCTAAGGATATGGTGAGAAAGAAAATAATAGCAATGATGATAATGATGGTGGCCATTTATATGGTACTTTAAGGATTATAAAGTGCTTTGCAAAATTATCTCATTTGAGCCATCAAACAACCCAGTGAGGTAGGGACTACTGTTATAAATGTTCCTATTTTGCAGATCAGCAAATTGAAGTTTGGAAACATTAAGTTACTTTCCCAGGGTAACACAGCTAATCAATGCCTAGGTTGAAATTCGAACCCAGGCCTTCTTGACTCCAGTTTTAGCACTCCTAAGTGCTGCACTTAAATGCAGTACTGCCCTAAGGATCCTTAGGAACTGAATTTTATTCAAACACAAGAAAAGCAGTTGGGGAAAGCTGTAGTTTCTAGAAAGTCAGGCTGTAATGGTTAAAATTCATTTCTATTTTATAAAGTGCCTACTATTTTCAAGGTGCTGTGTTAGATGTCAGATATATAAAGAGAAAAACAAAATGATACTTGCCCTCCAGGAGTATATATTTTACTGGGGGAATACTATATGTACTCAAGTACATAAAAAACTCTATTTCAAATAATAGGGAGTAATTTCAAGAGGGAGAGAGTATTAGTTTACTGGAAGTATCAGAAAAGGTAGAAAATGAAATGTGTTTTGAGGGAATGTAGGTATTCTGCAAGGTAGACGTGAATAGGGAATGCCTTACAGATAGGGGAGAACAATTGTCCAAAGGTACAGAGATAGCAGATGGAATGTTGTGTATGAGGAACAACTGTTACATCTAGAATGGAAAATATGCAAAGGGTAGTGATAGGAAATAAATTGGGAAAGGTATGTGGGAGTAAGATTATGGAGGGCTCTAGGCAATAGGGAGATATCAAAGATTTTTTTGTGTGTGTGCTGGGTATGGGTGATATGGTCAGATTTGTGTTTTAGGACTATCAGTTTGACGACTGTAGAAGATGGATTGGAGAGGTAAGAGCCTTGAAGATGGGACGACTGATCCAGAGGCTATTGCAGTGTTCTAGGGGAGAGGTGAAGGGGGCCTGAAGTAAAGTGGTGCCCACATGTATGGTGGAAGAGGACAGAGATGAGAAGAATAATGGAGGTAAAACCCATAATACTTGGCAACTGATTGGATATGAGGAATAAGACAGTGAAGTCTAGAGGATAACTCAAGTTGGGGAATTTGAGGTGATGGTGTTCACTCAATAGCCATTAAGGAAGTTTAGAGGAGGGATTTTTTTTTTTGAGGGGGGAAGTTAATGAGTTCTGGTTTGAACATGTTGACTTTAAAATATCCATGAGACATTCAGGTAGAGAGATACTTAGTAGGTAGTTGGTCGTGCAGAATTTCAGTCCAAGAGAGAGCTGAGGGCTAGAGAGATCAATTTGGTAGCTATCTGTGTAGGGATGACCTCTGCTGAGAATATCAAAGGCAGAAACTTGGAGGATATTCACATTTAGTGGGCAGGAGGAGGAGGATGAAGATCCAGCAAAGGAGACTGTGAGATCTGTTTAGACGGGATAATAAGGTAATAGTCTTAGAGCTCGAAGGAACCTTAGAGGTCATCTATTCCACTTCCCTGATTTTACAGATTGGGAAACCAAGGTCTAGAGAAATATAGTGACTTGTTCAAATTCATATAAATAATAAGGGGGCAAAGTTGGGATTCAGGTTTAGATTATCTGCTTCAAATCCAGTGTTCTCCTCATTCCACACTGCTGCCTCCTTGATGGGTGAACCAAGAAAGAGAAGTGCTTGAGGGAATGGAATGATCCAGTGAAGGTTTTTTTCATGAATGAGGGAGACTTGGCATCTTGGTACGAGATGGGGAAGGAAAGAATGAAAAATAGGAAATGATTGAGAGGTGAGACAGACCTCTACGAGAAGCTAGGAAGGGATGGAGCGTACATAGAGATAAAGAGAAGGCCCACTGATTCATCAGATACTGGAACAAAGAAGAAGAGAATAGGGGGTGTTGAAGAAGAACTTTGAGGTATAAAGTGGGGTAGAAGGAACTCGGACTGGAAGGCCCTAGGTTTTGTTTTTTGTTTTTTTTTTTTTTAATAGTCAAGCAAGAGGTGAGATACTCTTTGAGAGGGAAGAGGGGTTGCTATAGGATTTCTGAGGAGTGATTGAGAAACTTTGAAATAACCACTGCAAATAGTGTGCTGGAGAGTTAATAAGAGAAGAATAAAAAATTTCTATGAAGAAGTGAAGGCTGAGATTAGATAATAAAAATTTGTAGTGACCCCAGTTGCCTTGTGCTCTTCCTTCCAGCACACGCCTCTCCCTTCTTCCTTTCCTCCCAGATGTGGTATCTGTTTGGTCACCTTTTCACACTGTGGTGCAATGGATAGATTGCAGAAGCTGGAAGGCCTGCAGTTTAAATCTTATCTCTGCATGAACAAAGATAAATCATGCAGCTTATCTGGCCTTCAATTTTCTAATAACTCCTTATGTATTATCTTTCCCCATTGAAATGTAAGCTCCTTGAGGGCAAGGACTGTCTTGTTTATTTTGGTGGCCTACTGACTAGAGTCCTGGACTTGTAGTCAGGAAAATCTGAATTGAAATCATTCTTCAGAAACTGATTAGCTTTGTGACACTGGGCAAACCTCCTGACCTCTCTCAGCACAATGTGAGCACTTAATATATGCTCTGTCTCTCCCTGTATCTCTCCTTTACTTATATCTATCTTTGTTCTCTCTCTCTCTCTCTCTCTCTCTCTCTCTCTCTCTCTCTCTCTTTCTCTCTCCCCCACCCATCTATCCCACCTTTAAGTCTATGATCCTGTGAAGAGTAGCTGTTACCCTAATTAATTGGGCAGCTAGGTGACACAATGGATAGAGCACTGGGCTTGGAATGAGGAAGACTCATCTTCCTGAATTCAAATCTGGCTTTGGACACTTATTAGCTGTATGACCCTGGGCAAGTCACTTAACCCTGTTTGCCTCAGTTCCTCATCTGTAAAATGAGCTAGAGAAGTAAATGGCAAACCATTCCATTGTCTTTGGCAGGAAAACCCCAAATGGAGTCACAAAGAGATGGACATATATGAAACGACTTAAAAAAAACACCCTAATTAACTAGCCTGTTGTAGTTTAGAAAACCCTAGTCATAGTCCATTGCCAAAAAAGTTTCATGAAAATTGTCACCTGGGTTTTCCCACAGATCCAGGTGACATCTGTGTATAGCAGAGGGTAAGCAATGGCTTCCTTTTAATTAAGTTAGCATTATTGAGTACCCTCTTGTGCTTTGCACTGTGGCTCCTTTTCCATTTCCCTATCAGACTGTAGAAGACCATTGATCTCCCAGGGCTGAGTAATGCTTTTTTGCCCTGGATTATGTGAAAACAGCGTATGTCTGCCCAAGTTCCTTGTCTGTTTTGGAATTCCTTTTCTTATTCCTAGAAAGGCAGAGGTAATTGAGACCATTAACAATGGAAAGGAGATGTGTGCCTGACTGCTTTGGGGATTAGACACAGGATCATAATATTAGAGGCCAGAGACTTTAGAAGTGCTAATTTTTCAATGCAATTAAACTCACCATTGAGGGACTGCCATGTGCTGCTAGGCTAAACTAGCTAATGATAACATATGGGCTAGAATATTCCAGGTTTTAGGATGATTAGGCAGAATTTATTAGGCACTGAATTTGCATATAATGCAGTGTTGCTCTGTATTTGGGTGTAATACCTGGAATGCATGTCAAGAAAACATGACATTACTCTTAGACTGGTCTAAGAGTGTTCTAAGACTGATAACAGATGAGCAAACTGAGAAAAGTTACACAGTAAAAACTTTAAAGAAATAGAGATAATTACATAATAGTAGACATTCTGTATATAAGTAAATTGATCTGAGGAGATAATACACATTTAAATCGAACTTTATGGCTTACAGAGTTCTTACAGGCACCTGGTGGCACAATGGATAGTGCACTGGTCCTGCAGTCAGGAAGACCTGAGTTCAAATCTGGCCTCAGACACTTTATAGCTGTGTGATCCTGGGCAAGTCGCTTAACCTCTGTTTGCCTCAGTTTCCTCAACTGTAAAATGTAGATAATATAGCACTTACCCCTCAGGGTTGTTGTGAGAATCAAATGAGACAAAAATTGTCCTTTAGTCTCCCCTCCCCTTCTTTCCTTCCCTTAACTACCCTTCTGTTCCTTTCCTCTCCCTTTTCCTTTCCTCTCCTTTTTATCACAACCATATGAGGTACATATTGTTAAAACATATTAGCCCCATTTTTTTGGTAGGTAAGGAAATTTTGGGAGGCTAAGGGACAGCTTAAAAAAAATCAGGCCAGGTATTCAAATCCAAGCCTCTCAATTCAAAGTCTAGTGATTTTCCTTCTGTACCATTTGCATTCCTCAACATGTCAAAGGAATTAAATTCAATTTCAACAAGCATTTTAAAAGTATGTACTATGTTCTAGGCACTGTTTTAAGCCCTGGGGAAACAAAGAAAGGTTAAAAAAAAATCAGTCCCTGCTCTCGTAGTCTAATAGGGAAGACAGTATGTAAATAACTATGTATATACAAGATCTGTCTGTCCATCTATCTATCTATCTATCTGTCTATCTATCTATCTAATCTATCTATATGCAGGATAAATTGGCAGTAATTTCAGAGGGAGGGCACTAAGATTTAAGACAGAAACTAATAGTCCATACCCTCAAAGAGTATATATTCTATTGGGGGAAAATACAATATATTCACAGGCAAGTAAAATATATATGTGTATACACACACACACACACACACACACACTGGAGGCAGGAGAGAGAGAGCTTGTATAAACATGTGGAAATGGTAGGATATGGGATTTCATGTGTGAAGTACTGTAAGTAGGTCATTTCTCTTTGAATATCAAGTGGGTAATAGGTAAATCATCCTGATAAGATAATTTGGAGTCAGATTGTGAAAGGCTTTTAAAAAATAATTGATTTTTAAAAACATCGCTTATATTTCCCTCTATGTCCACCCCTGTACTGCCTCCCATAAAGCTACCCCTTGTAACAAAAATAAAGAGAAAAAAAAATCTGTAAAACTAACCAGTGCATTAAAACCCAAAACCCATAGTCCTCTGCCTTTGCAAAGAAGGGAGTAGGTGCCTTTCTCATACCTTTTTTTTGGGGCTGGACTTCATCATTATGATCTCACAGCATTTCCATTTCAGGTTCTTTATTGCTGTTCTTTCTGTTTACATTATTGTCATCATGGATAGTGTTTTCCAGGTTCAAGCTTATTTTACTTATTTCACATCATCTTCCTGATGTGGTTTAGGGGTTCAGGGGTGCTGGGACCCCAAAATCACAACTCGCGGGTCCTGCCTGAAAGAATTCGACCCAAGCCTTCTATCAGCCAAAGACAAGGTTTATTAGAACATCTATCATATTGGGCAGACTCTTAAGGAGTCTGAACATGGGTAAGCAGTGGTTAAATTATAAGAATCTAAACAGTGGCTAGATTTTAAGAATCTGAGCATCTTGATGGAGACAAGATAGACCTTATATACAGAAAGGGAGAGTAGCTAAGTAGTCCATGAGGTAATAGAATTCCCAAGGGTGGGAAATGGAGCCTAGGTGGGACCAAGGCTGGGAAGTGGCCTGGGGCCATAGGGAGGCAAGACAATAGAGGGGAGATTGGGTGCAGTCACAATGAAAGACCAGTTGATGGGACCATAGCCTTAGGGGAAGGCCAGAGATTTGGCCATGTGGGAAAATACTGAGTCCATGAGGTAATAGAATTACCAAGGGTGGGAAATGTTCTGGGGCCAGAGTTTTTCCTTTCTGGGGCTCAGATTCCAACCCCATCAGGGCCAGAGTTTTTCCTTTCTGGGGTCCAGATCCCAACTCCCATCATTCCCATACGCCTTTGTATTTAATATTCATCATTTCTTACAGTATAATATTCCATTACATGCACACATCACAGTTTGTGTATCCTTTATATAATTTATGGACATCTACTTTGTTTGCAATTCTTTGCTACAAGATAGATGCTATAAATATTTTGTATGTGAGGCCTTTCATTTCATTTTTGACCTCCTTGGGGTATGTGTCTAGCATTGGATTCTCTGGGTTGAAGAGTATTGGCGTTTTAGTCACTTTCTTTGCATAATTCCAAATTGCCTTTCAGAATATTTGGATCAATTCTCAACTCCACCAGCCCTGTGTCAGTGTGCCTATCTTTCCCCAAAAGTTCTAACAAGGACCAGTCCACCTTTTGTGTTATTTTTGGTCATTTGCTGGTTGTGAGGTGAAACCTCAGAGTTGCTTTGATTTGCATTTTTCTTGTTATTAGTGATTGATAGCATTCTTTAATATGATTGTTAGTAGCTTGCAATTTTTATGAGAACTGTTTGTTCATATTCTTTAGAGGCGACATGGTGTGGTAGATAGAGTGTTGGATTTGGAGTAAGGAAGAGTTTGGTTTGAATCATTGCTCAGATACTACTGCTTCTGTGACTGTAATCTAGTCTCTTAAATCCCTCTGAGTCTTAGTTTCCTCATCTGTAAAATCAGGATAATAATAGTACTTATTTTACAAGATTTAAGGATCAAAATGAGATAATATATGTAAAGTTCTAGATAAATGTCAATTTATTTTTATTATTGTGCCACTTATCTTTTGGAGATGGAAAAGAACTTATTAACACATTAATATTAAAATTAGTAATTCTATTTATTTAAAATTATTAAAACATTTATTAAATAATCAATTATTATTTACTTATTATTAAAACTGTAATTAACTGTAGTTATTGTTATTATTGTTTTGCTTATCTTTTGGAGATATGAAGGGCTTTAGATACCAAACAGGAATTTGTACTTTATTTTAAAGATAATAGAGAACCACTGAAGATTCTTCTTTTTTTCTTTTTTTGAAGGCAGTCAGGGTCACACAGCTAGTAAGTGTCTGAGGTCAGATTTGAATTCAGGTACTCCTGACTTTACAGCCCTGACTTTACCCATTGGTCCACCTAGCTGCCCTGCACTAAAGATTCTTGAACAAAGAAGTAACAAGGTTCTTTTGGAATATTTGGCAGCTGTTTGGAGCTGACTGCAGGCAGAACTAGAAGGCTGTTGTCCTAGTGGAAGTCAATGAAGGACTGAACCAGGGTGGTGGGCCATGTGAGTGGAGAGAAGGGAAGAGATACATATGTGAGATATTGTGGAAATAGAAATCTCAAGTCTTGGCAACTGCCTAGATATGGGGGTGAGGGTGAAGAGTTAAAGATGATTCCTAGGTTGCAAACCTGATTAGATCGTGGCCTCAAAGAATCAAGGAAGTTAGGAAAAGGACTTGATTCCTGGTGATAAAGAATGAGTTTCATTTTGAACATGTTCAGTCTGAGATGCCTGTGGGACATCTAGATAGAAATGTCCATCAAGCATCTGAAGATGGGAGCCTGGAACTCTGGAAAGAGTTAAGATATGTAGATTTGGAAAGCATTTACATAAAGGTGCTATTTGAGCCCTGGGGAATTTGATGACATCAGTAAAGAAAGGGTATGTAGAGAGTGAAAAGACAAGGGATTAGTACAGAGCTCTTTTGCAGTGAATAAGGAGGAAGTTGTGGGGATACTATCCTCCCCCTCCACTTTTATGTAATTATGAAGTCTCTGCCTCACCAAGCTATTGTGATAGTCTGTTAACATACCATGAAAAATCCTCTCCCCAGAATAATTCCTGATTCACTCAAAATCTGAAAATATGGTGATGAAAATTCATGAGAAAATTTATTCTTGCAACATTTCAAGTCCCCTTTCGGCTGCATTTATTTTTCCTGCTAGTATTCCTCCTCCTTTCTCTTTCTGTGGGAAAAAAGAGGGTTTTATAGATTCTAGAGAGGTCACAATTGCATTATTTAGCTGCTATTTTTTTAATGCTCCTTGAAAGGGTTACTTGGTTCATCCATTTAAAAAAGAAAATGATGTGTTTTTGTGGAAAGGAACATCCACTTTAAAGGACCTACCGGAATGAATATAAATGGAAACTAACAATTGCAGCCTTAGGGTTCTAAGTACTCGTGATCCTTCTCAGAACTTGGAAGCCAGACAAAGTGAAGTTTGATGAGTCCTTGGCTGGCAGATGCTCATACAACCTTTCCATGCACCTTTGGAGCTAGCGACAAGTTATCTTTTTCAGCATTTGGAGAGTGAAGATGGAAGTCATTGCTTTAGTACTGTTCACTAGAGTAGGGATGTGGGAAGAAACTTCTCCATTTCTTATAAAGGGGGAAGGTGGGGTTTGGAAGTTTTAGGTACATGCAGGTTACTGAAAATTTTACCCAGTATGAAGAGTAGGGGAAATTGTTCAGTGACTTGGATCAAATGTCCAGCGCTTGCATTTCCACCATAGCAGAGTAACTGTTATCTGTATTCCTTCCATGAATAGTCTGATCTTTTCTCCCTGGGAGAAGCTAAAGGGATCTGCAAAATTGCTGTCCAATTGTTAGGGAAAATTCCTAGAGGAGAGAGAAATGAGCCTTCATATGGGAAAAAAGGGATCTAAAGTGGAAGAGGGGAGATGAACTTTGCCAAGATGTTGGAAAGTAGAAGAGTTACATAGGGGAGAAAGGGAAGGAAAAGGTCAGACTCAAGCAGATTTAGGGATCTTCCTGAAGACAATTTAGCTAGATGCTCAGAGGCAGAAGAAGCTGATTTTCATTTAAAGAGTGACATAATAGAGCTGCAGAGGTTATTAGGTGAGAGATCGCCTAGTAATGGTTAGAAGAAGAGGAAGAGAAGAATAGTAGTAGATGAGGGTGTCCTGCTCAGAGTTACTGAAGAAGCTATTTGTCAAACTGATAGCCACAGTAGAGAGATTTGTTGTTTTCCTAGAGCATTGTTCAGGACTTGACATGTGTTCGCATGTCCATGTATTTAAGACATTACAGAGAGCGTCTCATGAATTATCAAAATGGAAGACAACTACCTATTATTCACATGAGCACAAACGATACTGTGAGAAGGAGCCTAAAAATATTGCCAATGATTATAAAATTGAGGGCAAGAAGCTAAAGACCATGTTGTGTTTTCCTCATTGTTGCCCATTGAAGGATTGGGGTCCATAGATGAGAAGCAAACAGCTGGCTAAAAAGGTGATATTTGAGAAGACGATATGTACTTCTGGAGCATGGCTTAAAACATAAGGGTGAAAGATTCCTGACCAAAGATGCAATACACTTAAGGATGGACTTGTGTCTTGTTGGACTAAAAATTCATTACCAGTGTTGCAGGAGGTCTCCAATGGAGTTGTCTTTGGATCTCTCTGTTCATGGCCCTTTGGTATTTACCTTGGACTAAAAGTCATGAAGGTAAAATGCTTCCTTAGAAACTTACTAGCTGTGTGACCCTAGGCAAGTCACTTAACTTCTGTTTGACTCAGTTTTCTTTTTTTTTTTGGTCCATAAAATGAGGTAATAATAGCACTTATCTCACAGGGTTGTAAAGAACGAATGATGTATATATCCTTTCTCTCTCCCCCTCTCTCTTTCTCTCTCTCTTTCTCACTCTCTCTCTCTTTCTCTCTTCTCCCTCCCCCCATAGTGTTTTATAAACCTTAAAGCACCACATAAATGTTGGCTATTATTATTTTTTTTAGCGGTGACTTGGATAAAAGCATATATGACTTGTCAAATTTACAGATGACATAAAGGTAGAAGGGCTAGAGAACACATTGTTTGATAGAGAGAGGGTCCAAAAAATCTTGACAGGTTACCAGGGATGGGGAATCTGCAGCCTCAGAGTGGCCCTCTAGGGCCTCAAGTGTGGCCTACTGAATCCAAACTTCATAGCAAAGGGCCACACTTGAGGACCTAGAGGGCCACATGTGGCCTCAAGGCCATTGGTTCCCCCCCCCCCCCCCCCCGGCCATTCAGCTAAATCTAGTAAAATGAAATGAAATAGGAATAATTTATAAATTCTTGCATTTGGGCATTCACAAGTAAAAGAAGGAAGAGGAGTAGTTAGACGCAGTCCTTCTCAAAAACCTCCAGTTCCATATGAATTAGTAGTATCATGTGGTAATCAAAAAAGATTGTGTGATCTTCAGCTTCATTAAGAGAGGCATAGCTTCCCAGAATATGGAGGTGATAGATCAGGGGTTCCCTAACTTTTAGCTATGGAGGAGGGGACTAAAAAATCTCTGTGGGTCACTGAGGTGTTTCTTTCAAAGTTTTATTGACCTTAGGATTAATGTTTTATTAACTACACTGAAGACTTGTATTGGGGAATATTAGAAATTTGTGTGTATTATGGTTAGTTTAATGCTGTAATTGCTAAATATGTATCTCAAAGGTTAGTAAATAGAGGAGAGGTTTCCAAACTTACTTGGTCTACCATCCCCTTTTTAAAAAAATTACTCAGCGTCTCCCTGGAAATCTACTTTCTTTAACTTTTTAACGTTTTTTGAAATTTGTGTCACTTCAAAAAATAGAAAATATATTTTTTTAAAATGATGCATCTTAAATTTAATAATTTGTTGTAAATTTGTGGGTTTTTTCTGCATTGAAATTTTGATGATGCAATATTACGACATCATGTATAGTAAACAAGTCATTATGTGCACAGATTCCTTCTGATGCATGGTGGACTTCTCGACAATGTGTGACACACTCTTGATTGTTAACACTTGATTGTTAAGACCTGTTGTTGGACTTGACATTGATAGGTTATAACTTGTATTTTGTATGGTTATTTGGAAAATTATGTAATCATTGCAATTAACTCTGTTACACCACAGACGAAACATATACGAATGGGGGTTTTTCAAAATTTTCTTCTCTTTTCTTCTTTCCTTATGCTTCCACTGCTCCCTTATTTTTATTCAATGCCCCCCAACCGTACCTGAAGCTACATTATCCCCCTGGATCGTTCCAGCGCCCCCCAGGGGGTTGTATCTCCCACTTTGGGAACTTCTGCACACACAAAAAATAGTTCTAGGCTAAAAAAAAAAAAAAGAAAGAAAAGGGGCAGCTAGGTGGCACAGTGAATAGAGCTCCGGCCTGGAGTCAGGAGGACCTGAGTTCAAATCTAGCCTCAGACACTTGACACTTACTACCTGTGTGACCCTGGGCAAGTTACTTAACCCTGATTGCCTCAACAGAAAAAAAAAGAGTTCTAGGGTTAATTGATACTGAGTTCTACATCAATTTTCCTGTGGGTTCTTGGTTTTAACATGGTAGGATTAGGCCAAGACCAATTACCCCTTATCTGGGGTAGACAGGGAAACACAATTTTATGTAATAGGAAAAGGACTGATATAGGGTATCTTTCTCTTTCCTTTCAGACGTCTTTATTCTGTATGACTCCTTTTTTTCCCCTCTCTTTATTTTAATCTATTCCTGTTTTCCTACCACCTGCCCTTCCCACCTGGCCAAAGTGTGGCACTGAAGTATATATATTTTTCATTATTTGTGTATTTATTGATTAAAGTTTTATTCTTCCTATTAATAATTAATTTTTATTCATGCTTCTTCTGCAATACATTACAGCTGTAGACTGCTTGAATAGCAAAGCAATTCTAACCCTGCATACCTTTTAAATGACTACTGTAAGAAGAGTTGCTTTTTATTTTTTATGCACCAAGGATTTTTTCCCCCTTGAGATAATGATTCTTGATATAAAAATGATTCTCTATTTCTGCTTGAGCCCAGTGGAATTTTTGAATCCATTCAGTTAGATAGAAATTTAAAAGTTTTTGTTCATTTTTTTTAAAACACATGGGTAGTGTACATCCAAGTGTGTAACAGCTAAAGTGTTCCCAAACATCGAAAAAATGGTTGTGGTGAAAGTAATGCATTTGCAAGAGAAGGTGGAGTATTTGGGTGGCCCATTTAACATCTGTCACATTTAACATCATCCTAGCCTCTCTGAACTGTTGGTGTTACTTCATCTGGGAAGGGGAGGATTAGAATTACTATTCAGGTGTGGTTAAAAGTTTAATTTTTTTTTTATCTACCACAATGTCTGCCATCCTCTGGATACTATGCATTTAGTGCAAGAGCTGGGAGGACCAAGAAACTTGGCAGCATACCGGGTAGAATTTAGCCAGAAGGAAACTTATATAACACAGAGAAAATTAACTTTATTTAGCCTGCCTCCATACATGTTAGAATAGTGAGGTGGTGCAGTGATTAGAGTGCAGGACTTGAAGTTGGGAAGATCTGAGTTCAAATGTGACCTCAGATACTTACTAGCTGTGTGACCCTGGGCAAGTCACTTAACCTTGTTTGCCTCAGCTTCCTCATCTGTCAAATGAGTTGGGGAAGAAAATGGCAAACCACTCTATTATCTTTGCCAGGAAAACTCCAAATGGGATCATGAAGAGTTGGACGTGACTGAAATGACTAAACAGCAGAAGCATCCATACATATGGTTTTGGGCAGTTTTCCTAGATGACCCGTTTGCTTAGGAAGCTGAGATTGTTACTACATTTAAAAAATAAAATATGTTTTTAAAAAATGGGAAACAGCAAATAAGGGAGGTAATATAGAGACATCTAGGTGACTGACACAGTGGATAGAGCGCTGGCCCTGGAGTTAGGAACACCTGAGTTCAAATCCAGCTTCAGACACTAACTATGTGATCTTGAGTTGTTAACCTCTCTGTACTTCAGTTTCCATCAGTGTCAAATGAGGATAATAACAGCACCTGCTTTCCAGGTTGTTATGAGGATCAAATGAGATAGTATTGGTAAAGCACTTAGCAAAGTGCCTGGCATGTAGTAAGTACCATTTAAATCTTTTCTTTCTCCCTCCCTTCTTCCTTCCATCCTTCTTTCCTTCCTTCCTGATCTGAGGATTTCAGTTGCAAATAGCAAACTGCATGCAGGTAGAAAGAGGGAAAGTAAGTAGAATCCTACATTCTTGGAGTTGGAAGAAACTGCAGTGATCATTTAGTTCAATATTCTCTTTTTACACATGAGGAAACTGAGACATGGAAGGTTTGAGTAAATTGTCCAATGTCACATAGCCAGCTAGTTGCAGAGTTGGCCCTAATGTGCTTTTCATTGAATCATATTGTTTCATGGGTCTCTTGAAATAATTTGGGGCCTAAGGAGTACCCAGGGAATAATTTGTGGCATAGTGTTTTTCTGGTATTCCAACAACTTGTGATTTCGTTAGCTCTAGCTGTGAGAAGTCCCTTCACCAATCTCAATCTATTATTTAGTTGTTAAGTCCTAAGGAGTTGCCTCAGAGGTTAAGTGACTTGCCCAGGGTCACATAGATAGGATCTGAGGTTGAATTTGAATTTAGGTCTTACTGACACCAAGTCCCATACTCTATTCACTAAGCCATGATGTTCTACCTTATAAATTTTTAATAGGTGCTTATTGACTTCATGGACCACTGTGTAAAACCAAACTGAACAAAAAACACTGAAAGTTATCCTTTCTAGAATTGTTATTTTGAAAAAAAAACTAATTAATTTTTAGTTTTGCTTTTATAAGATTTTGAGTTCTAAATTTTTCCCCTCTCCTTCTACTCCCCCCTCCCCAAGATGGCATGCAGTCTGATATAGGCTACATATGTATGATCATATTAAACATATTTCCACATTAGTCATATTGTAAAGAAGAATCAGAAAGGGAAAAACCACAAGAAAGAAAACACAAAAAACAACAAAAAAAGAGAAGATAGTATGTTTTGATCTGCATTTGGACTCCGTAGTTCTTTCTCTGGATGTGGGTAGCATTTTCCATCATGAGTCTTTTGGAATTGTCTGAGGTCATTGCATTGCTCAGAAGAGCTAAATCTAACAAAGTCAGTAATCACACAATGTTGCTCTTACTGTGTACGCTGCTCTAGTTCTGATCACTTCACTAGCATCAGTTCATGCAGGTCTTTCCGGGTTTTTCTGAAGTCTGGGTGCTCATCATTTCTTATGGAAGAATAGTATTCCATTACATTCGTATACCACAACTTGTTCAGCCATTCCCCAGTTGTTGGGCATCCCCTCAATTTCCAATAGAATTGTTTCTTGTCTTGTTAAGTTATGAGACTTATGGGGAAGCCTTGGGGTAATTTTCTCCTTAGTTTTCCCATTGGTTATGATGATGTATCCTAGGTAGACAGATTTATGACTTGGTCTTCTTGCTGTCTGTGTTTCTGCTCAGTGTAGGCACTGTGGACAATTACGCTTCATTCAGCCAGCGTTTGTGAGATGCCTATTCTTTTCAGGGTCCTGCATTAGGGATGCAGAGATGAAACAAAATATTATCTCTCTTCTCAAGGAGCTTGAAATATAATAGAGGTTTAAGATATATACACAAATACTATAAGTTATAATGTGATTAGTGCATAGGAAAGATCCCAATGAGGAATAAGAAATTAAAAGAAGTTACTGCTGTTTATGGGGATTATGAAAGGATTCATGTAGCAGGTGGTACCTGAATGAGGTCTTAAAGGAAGAGAAAGATTTCAGCAGTTAGCTATGTGCCAGGCCTCTGTTCTAAGTACAGGGGTAGATTACTGTGATAGCAATATTGTTATAAGAACGACTTTGAGGGAATAAGTCATTTTGACTGTTATAAATACCCAAATTAAGTATAAAGGACATATGAAGAAAAATGCTATCTGCATCCAGAAAAAGAACTTACAAATAGAAGCATGTATAGAATAATTTGTGTCTAATGGTAGCCATCTCTAGGATGGGGGGACATGGAGAAAAAAAAGGAGGTAGAAATGCAGAGGTAAAAAGAACAGCATGCGATTTCAGGAGAACTCTTTTGTAATAAATGTCACCAACAGATCCAGAGGTGAGCAGTTCTGTCAAGGTTCAGCTCATATGATACCTCTTCTGCCAAACTTCCTGGTACCCTAATTGTTAGTGTTTTCTCCCTCCTCAAGTTATCTTTCAAAAATTTCTCTCTTTTTTCACATTTATTTATTTTATTTTTAATTTATGGAATAAAACAAGCATTTCCATAATATAGTATAATAAAAAAGATGATTGCACATGAAACCACAAATCTATCATGTACAACTTTCTATTCCTTTTAAATATATAACATTATTGTATAAATTCCTTTTTTTCTTTTTCTTTTTCCTTTTTTTCTCCCTGCTGCCCATCCTAGAGATAGCTAACATTAGACACAAATAGGTATATATATAAAATTATTCTATACATACTTCTATTTATAAGTTCTTTTTCTGGATACAGATAGCATTTTTCTTCATGTGTCCTTTATAGTTAATTTGGATATTTATAATAGTCAAAATGACTTATTTGCTCAAAGTTGTTCTTATAACAATATTGCCATTACTATATACAATGTCCTCTTGGTTCTGTTCATTTCACTCTCCATTATTTTGTGCAAGTCTTTCCATGTTTTTCTAAGACTGTTGAGCTCATCATTTCTTATAGCACAATAGTATTCCATCACAATTATATACCACAGCTTGTCCAGCCATTCCCTAATGGATGAGCATCCCTGCAATTTCCATTTCATTGCCATCACAAAGAGAGCTACTACAAACATTTTAGTACATATAGGTTATTTTCCTTTTTCCCTATATTCTTTGGAAATAGATCTTTTTCATGTTGTATCCCCCAGGACTATGTACTTAAGGAAGGTAAGGTCAATTTTTAATTTCTTTTCTTTTTTCTTAATCAAAATTTTTTTATCAAAAATTTTTTTTTATCAAAATTGCTTGGTTTACACAGAGCAGGCTCCTGATTAATGCTAGTTGATCTGAAAAGAGAAAATGTGATTTTAATAGACTATCTGTGTAACTCACCTTCATTCTCAATCTGGGCATTTCCCTCTTCTGCCAGCTTTACTTCCAAAACACATCCTGTATCTGACACCTCTCCACTTCTGCTGCCACCACCATAGTGCAGGTTCTTCTTACCTGTTGTCTCTGTTCTATAACATCCTGCTAAGTACGTGGCTTGCTTCTAGTCTCTCCCATCTCCAATTCATCCTCCATATAGCTGTCAAAATCATATATCTAAAGCACAGGCCTAAATGTGTTACTCTCCTACTAAAAACCTTCAATAGCTCCCTATTCCTTTGAGGATAAAATATCACCTCTATAACCTGGCATGAAGGTCTTGACCATATGGTCCCCATCTACCTTTCCATCCTTATTTTATACTCCTCTTTGCCACCTCTATGTCCCAGTCAAACTAGACGACTGGCTATCTCCTTAACTACTCTGTGAGGCAGTTAGGCAGTACAGTGAAGACAGTGCTGGGCTTGGAGTGAGGAAGACCTGAGTTCAAATCTAGCCTCAGACATACTAGCTGTGTGTCCACAGGTGAGTCATTGAACCTCTCTCTCTGCCCCAGATTCTTCACATCTCCATCCTTGAAATCCCTCAAATCCCCAGTTGCAAAATGGGGATCGTAATAGTACCTCCCTGTCACAGGGTTGTGGTGAGGATCGAACGAAATAATATTTGTAAAGTACGTATCACAGTGCCTGGCACATAGTAGGCACTTAAATGTTTGTCTGTCTCCCCAAGTCAGTGTTTTGTTTAGTTGTTTTCAGTTGTGTCCCACTCTTCCTGACCTCATTTGGGGTTTTCTTGGCAAAGATACTGGAGTTGTTTGCCGTTTCCTTCTCTAGCTCATTTTACAGATGAGGAAACTGAGGCAAGCAGGGTTAAGTGACTTGCCCGGGGTCACACAGCTAGTAAGTGTCTGAGATTGGATTTGAACTCAGGTCTTCTTGACTCTAGGCCCAGCACTCTATCCTCTGAGCCATCTAGCTGACCCTCCCTTTGTGCATTTGCATAAGCCATCCTTCATACATGGAATGTATTGTGGGCCTCCCCCAACCCCCCCACATCTTAGAATCCATGTCTTCCTTTAAGGCTTAGCTCAGGACCCACCTCCTCCATAGAGCTTTCCTGATCCCCAGGGGTTAGAGCACCCTTCCCCTCCCTGCCCCTTACTTTTCCTTCTTCTCTCTGAATTTGGGCACAAGCTGTTTTGCTCCATTTGCCCCAGTAAAATGCAAGCTTTCTTGAAGTCGGGGACTGTTCTGGTTATGTCTTTGTGTCCTCACAGCACCTTCAGAGTACTTTGCACATATTAGATGCTCAAAAAATGTTTGTTGAAATTGAATTGCTTACCTTGGAAAGTCTGTTGATAAAGTATTGTCCATTACCGACTGATTTCTGTTTTATTTGGTCCATGACTTTTCCATTGTCTTAGTAATTTATGTCTGATGTACTTGGTTTGCACCACCATTAGTCTGGGAGTGAGATTTGGGTTCTAATCCCTGCTCTCTGACCTTGTACAGATCTCTCAGAGATTCAGCATGGTGTAAATGAAATACTGGCAGACTAGGCATCAGGAGACCTGGGTTGAAATCTAGACTCTAATATTAGCTGTGTGACCCTAGGTAAGTCACCTAACTTGTGAGCTTCAGTTTTCTGTCTGAAGTATGGGGAGAGGGATACTTGAACTACCTTACCTCACAGGACTGTTATATAGAAAGTGTTTTGTAAACCTTAAATTATTACAGATTATTCTGCATTATTATTACTATAGGTAATTCAGGACAATGAAACTTCCTTGAGGGCTGTTTATTTATTTTTTTTTTTAATTCCCAATATGTAGTCCAATTACTTTCCAATACTCTAATCCCAGATAGGTCTGTGATCTCCTTGGTGTAAGTATTCCCTCCAGTAATGCAGATCTCACACCACCCAATGGCCGCTGCCTTGCCCATATTTGGTACTTAATAATTATTTGTTGAATTAATTTGAATTAACTAAATTATTATTATTATTACTTCATCTACCAGATGAGAGAATGAGATTAGATGACCTCTAAGATTTCTCCCAACTTTATGCCAAGCATATTTTTAGTATTATTTTAAAAAATTCCTGACATTATGTGGTTTTGTAAATATTTGCTTCTTTATTTATAGAATGGTCTAGTCACATTGGAGAGAAAGGGCCAGTGTCCACGATCAAGGACCCTGTCGTTTGCTTGCAGGTCTTTATTTGTTTATGCAGCATTTTGCATTTCTATACGTGACACTGAGCACCGCAGCAGCACTTCATTTAGTTGAGTTTACATAGGGCATTTCACCACTTATGTTTGTGCCCTTTCAGAAAGTCAAAGAAATTGATGACATAACAAGTAGGTCCTGTATACTTCCTTCTGTGTGGGCATATGGTCTATAGAGAATGTCCTGAGTCTGAATCTTTCCCTTTCTTCAAATTCTGCATTTTTCCCCTTCTGGGAAGGAAAATGTTCCTGCCAGCAGAGAACTAACTGGTTCCTGTAAGCTGTAGAAGCTCCTTGTTGGGTCCCAGTTTAAGAATATTGGCTAGATCCAAAGGGAAACTGAGCAGACTGATGACGCAGAGCTCTGTATCCCAGACATGCTACGGACAGGTAAAATATGAATATTCTTTGTCAGGGACCACTCTGCTCTGTAGGTTAAGAGTTGGTGGTTTGGTGGTTGTTACTGTGGGGTTTTGTTGGTTTTTTTTTTTGTTTGTTTGTTTGTTTGTTTGTTTGTTTTGTGGTAGGTGGAGAAAAGGGAGGTTATCAGAAAGAGAGTTAACGATCTTGGAGCCAGGGAGGAGAGATCTAGGGGTGAGAGAAATCAATTGTAAGGAGAAATGGTGAAAGAGGAGTCAGTTAAAAAAAATTACAGGTTTTAAGGAGGAAGGACTTTGGGTAGTAAAATTTTGTAGTCTGTTTAAAAAGTTGCTGTAGATCAGTGAGCCTGAGCGAGAGCATGATTATCTGTATTAAAAATGAATATTTACCTTGAAGGATTCAATGCAGTGTTTCTGAGCAAGCTTTATTGGATTTAATTTGCAAAATTTTGGCAGATCCATGGATTTTAAAAAAAGTCATCTATTTTGTAAAGCACAGTATGCATGGTGATTTTGTAAGGGTTTTCTTTCTTTTTTGGGGAGTTGAGAGATTTCTCTTTTTCTCCTATTGTAGGCTGGTTCAGTTCCTCATTGTGTTTGATAGCATGGAGAGTTCTTGACATTTTGTCGTTCATCTCCTGGCCTGATTTTTTAGTTTTTTTAGTTTGATGGGTTCTTCTCCCTCCTTTTCTCCTCTATGCTTTCTTTGATTGACTTAGGGTCAGATCTGTTGAATACTTCCTGGAAATTCTTTGGTGATTAAGTAATAGGCACTCAGTAATATTTATTGACTGAATTAATTCTGTTTTTCTCTTTCTCCCTCTGCTGCAAGCTTTGCTTAGACTGTCCTCTTTGTTGTTTGGAAATTTCTGTGTGGTATTTTAGGTTGTTGGTAAATGCCTCTGAGAATTGGCTGCCAATTAAACACTAGAAGGACTAGGAACATTGTGTCAATTGATGAAATAATGTTTTTTTAATAATTTTACTCTAATTTTCTATGATTTCTCCTGTTTATGTACATATACTTTAAATACAAATGACATAAGCAGATATTATGATTTTACTTAAAAATACAGATATTCCTCCTCCTATCTCTAGTATGTATAAATGCAATGTCAGTTGACATAGGTTGGTCCTTTGAAATATGCTTAAATTTTGGTACTTCTGTTAAAAAATCAGCTGTTGGGGCTTTCCTTATTTCTTCTGGCTTTATTAGTTTGCACAGAACCATCTGGAGTTTTCTAATATTTCAGGAGTTTTGGCATTTTAGATGTTTCTGAGCTAGTACTTGGACCCAGGGAAGTAGTTTCCTTCCCCTGGGCCTTAGTTTATTTATTTATATAATGAAGACCTACTGATCCTTAAGGGCTCTTTTAATTCTAAAAGTCTGATTTTTCCTTATGAATGAAGCCTGATGACTCTTTTTTCCCCAGCCTGGTAGCTGTGTTGCCACACTAGCATGACTGGGGATGCCAAGCCTTTGCTAAGCCAGGGAGCCCTTAGTTCAGAGTACTGGATGAATGGTCTTTTTCAAGCTTATCCTTGACTGTGATGAAAATGTTGCTGTTAGTCAATAAGCACTTATTGTGGGCTTGTTATGTGCCAGACGCTGTGCTACGCTCAGTGCAAAAGATAGGCAAAAGATAGTTCCTGCTTTTGAGGAGCTCACAGTCTAATACAGGAGAGAATAGGAAAACCAC
Organism: Vombatus ursinus; assembly: GCF_900497805.2. NCBI lineage: Eukaryota > Metazoa > Chordata > Mammalia > Diprotodontia > Vombatidae > Vombatus > Vombatus ursinus. Next base: position 4,463,336 of record NW_020954556.1, on the reverse strand, counting down.
TTTGTATAAACAAGCTATATCCAGGATTAAAAATAGGGTTAATCAACAGAGGGAAGGCACTAGCATTAATAGAATTGGGAAAGGCTTCCTATGTAAGGTGGAGTTTTACCTGGGACTTGAAGGAAGCCAGGAGGCAAAGATGATGAGGGAGAGCAAGTGCAGAGAAATCTCATTACATTTTGGTTAAAGATACTTCCTGACATCCTGATGGATTTTTAAGTCCTGGAGCTGAAAAACTGGAGAGAGATAGGTAGGGGGCATTCCTTAGATTCTTTTATCTGACAACCTTTGCAAAATTTGTTTTGTATCTCAAAGGACATAAACCCCAATTTGGTTTCCTAGGTGAGCAGTAAGTAATCAGAGAGATGGATGGGTTGCTGATTCCTCCTTATAGAGAAATAGAAATTTGGGTCTATACATGAAGGAGAAAGTGATGAGTTACCTGGGATTTTTCCTGTTTCTTCACAGTGTTGTGGTACTGTGAATAATGTAAAGTGCCCAACTTCCTGGTAAATTAAAGGCTGTTGAACAGTGCAAAGGGAGAGGTCTGACAAATATAATTGTTAAAAAAAATTTTCATTTATTTATTTACTTATTTTTGACAAATTTGATTTTTTAAACAAATGGATAGACTGGATCTTTTTTTTTAAACTTGGTGACTTTGGGCAAGTTACATGACCGCTTTGGGTCTTAGTTTCTTCATTCTTTAAAATAAAGAGCCTAGACTAAGTGATCTCAAAGGGTTGTTTTAGCTCTAAATGCTAGAATTCCATAAGAAGAGTGGGCTTGGATGATAGTATAGTTAGATGGCTCCTAGCTGGTTGAAAGAGTAAACAACTGTACCAGAAACATTGATTAATGGATAATTGTCAATCTAAGTGACAGTCTCTAATGATTTACTGTAGTCAGTCCTTGACCTAATCCTGTTCCATCCTTGGAAGATGATATAAAATGACTTTCTTTTCTTAGTTTGTGCCAACTTGGGATGAATCAGTACTATGCTAGACAACAGATATATTTTGAACAGCTTGCCATGATGGGCAAAATGAACAAGATGCGAGTCAAAAAACTGTAAGAATCAGCATTTTGGTTCAAGAGTAAACTGAATAATTAAAGCAGAGCCCCAGCTTAACAGCAGTTCACTTGGACAAAAAGACTTAGAGGGTCATAGGTGATTGCAAAGTCAGTGTTACTCCTTGTAGGTCATGAATGTCAAAAAGAGAACGTCATGTCGAGCTACACTAACGGAAGGCTAGTGTCCAAAACAGGGAAGTTGAGTCGCTCCTAAAAGAGAGGTGATGGGGTCAGGATGCAAGATAAGATATATGTATTTTGAACATGGCCAATATGGGAATTTGTTTTGTTTATGCATATTTGTCATGAGGGTTTTTTTTTTCTTTCCATTTTGAAGTAAGAGGAGGTAGGAGAGGGTTTAGATGGGTTTGTCCTCAAAAAAAGAAAAAAGAAAGTGGATCATTGAATGAATTTTTGAAAAAATGAACAGAAGGAAGGCCAGAAGGAATCACAGACAAGTAGGGCAGTTTTGAAAGTTACATGTCAATTTTATTATGTACTTAAAAAAAAAGCAAGCTGTACATAAGAGAGATTTGTAGTTTCATGTACAATCCTCTTTTTCTGCCCTATTATGTGTATGGAAATATTCTTTTTGCTTGATGTTTGTTAAGTTTGGAGTAAAAAAAAATTTAAAAATGCCCAAATTTATAGGTGAGAAATTTCTATGAAACAATTTTTTCAGAAAAAAAGTACAAAAATATATTTTCATATTTAAATTACTTCACCTGATTACATGTTCAATGAAGTTTTATTTTTTGGTGTTAATTATTTTTGTTTTCTAATATGTATATTAGAAATTAGAATATTCTATTATGAAGAAAACAATTCAGTTTTAGAAAATGCTTGACAATATATTTTTAGCATTAAAATTCCTTTGAAAGGGACTGATGGCTCTCACTGTACTTTGTGCTTGTCCACGTCACATTTAGAATACTCTGTTTAAAGGAGGGCATTCACAGTATGTAGCATATGTAAAGGACAGCAGCCAGAATGATGAAAGGGCCCAGTAACAAGATGATATATGGAATAATTGGAGGAACTGGGAGTTTAAGTCTGGAGAAGGAAAGAGTTAGAGGAGTTCTGAGAACTTCATTCAAGCATTTGCAGGACTGTCGTCTAGAAGGGGGTGCTTAAATGGGGGACCAGAACTAGAAACACTTGGTGGAAGGCACCAGACATAAGACATAAGGAGGCACTGGGATGTGATTTTACATGCATACATAATATGGTGCTGGTTAGTGGAGCAGTAGCAAATACACATAGTTATTGGCATGAGTGTGTTGTAAGATTTATGACGTAGACGCCTATATTCATCATCCTTAATGCTGAGGGGTTCTTTAGGGGCTCCTAAATAGTCTCATACTTAGAGGACTTCATAGCTCTCACGCTGAAAGTTAGAAGGAGTAAGGACTATAGGTTATAGCTTATAGTGAAGCAATTTGAGGAGAGTTTTTGTGTAGGCTTAGGGGTAGCTAGGTGGCACAATGGATAGAGTGGGTCTGGAGTCAGGAAGGTCTGAGTTCAAATCCTGATATAGACACTTGCTAGCTGTATGAACTTGCACAAGTCACTTAACCCTGTTTGCCTCAGTTTCTTCATCTGTAAAATAAGCCAGAGAAGGAAATGGTAAATCATTCCAGTATTTTTGCCCAGAAAACCCCAATTGGACATGAAAACAACTAGACAACAATAGGAAGAAAAATGAGCGCTCTCCAAAGATGGAATGAATCCTCTTGTGAAGTAGTAAGTGTCCCATCACTGGAGGTGTTCAAGTAGAGACTGGGCCCTTTTGAGACGTTATAGTGCCTACAGCGATTTGGGGGTTGGATAAAATAACCTTTTCATTTCTTAAGCCTCTCTGATTCCAGGAGAAGTACACCTCCCTGTGAAAGGCTTAGTTGTAGGTTAGTTATGATTCCTACTGTTCCATCTGAAGCGTGGACTTCTGGTTGCCTGCTTTTCCTTGGGAAGCACAAACATACACGCTCTCTGTGGTATTCTGTTCCTCATGGAATTTAAATCTGGAATACTCCAGCAGCAGCAGCCAAGCAGTTACCAAAAAGAATGTGTTGAGAATCCTATGTCTACAAGAGCTACTAAAAATGTATGTGGCCTCTGTAGAAATGTTAAATGAAGAGTTATGAAGAAACTTGGAACCAAACAGCTGACCTTCGTGGATAAGGGAGTTGTGGCTCTTCAGTGGTTTTTGACATTTGCAAAACTAAATCTAAAGTTATATTTGGATGAATGTATTCATTAGGCTTTACCTCTATGTAGGCAACATTGTACAGCAGATAAGAAGAGTGATTATTTTTCTTTTTATGTGGATAAATTATGCATCCTTCTATCATTTTAGTCTGCCCATCTGTAAAATGGGCCTACTAGACTCATTCATGGTGTGATGGAAAGAGGCCTGGATCTGGGTCCCTTTCTGAGCTCTATTCTGATTGACTTTTGCCTAGGGAGGCAGCTGGATTAGATCACTTATGTTGGAGAGACAGTTAATTGCAATCTGTGCTTTTCACAAAAGGAAAATGCTGAGCTCTTTTATTTGTTTAGTAAATTGAACAGAATGTGTAATTTTCTAAGTGGGCAAAATTTTATTGATCACAGTTCACTCGTAAATTATAAATATTACTAATTTTTCCCTCTGGTAGGTGATTTCCAATGGCTTTCAAATGTGGTTAATGACTGACCTGTTTATGTAGCCCTCTCTATGCAGAATCGCAATAGCTTACCTTTATAGATCTTTAAAGAGCTCATAAATATATAACAGACATAGCTGACAATGTAATACTAATAATTATTATAGCTAGCATTTGTATAGTACTTTAAGGTTTGCAAAGCACTTTACAAATATTTTCTCTGCACAATAGTTCTGGGAGGTAGGTGCTATTATTAGCCTTGTTTTACAGTTGAAGAAACTGAAATAGAGAGAGGTTAAATGATCCAGGAAGCCTCTGAGGAAGGATTTGAACTCAGGTCTTCCTGACTCCAAGTCCAGCACTCTATCCACTGCATATTCTACTTGCTTCTTAAAAAAAATAAACAAAGCTTTTCTCATTCCACTCGATATACTACATAGTATACATAGTCATATCCTCGTCCTGCAGATGAGGAAATTGAGGCTCAGAGAAGCCTTGTCCAAATTCCCAGAACTAGGAAGTGATAGAATCTGGACCTTGAAGGCAGGTCTTCTTGTGTCGGTCTAGTGTTGTTTTTCTTTCAGCAGAAGGATTCCCTTGCTTTCAAGGTACGAAGTCACTGGGAGAATTCACTAGCTTCTTGAAAGCCCCAAATTCACTATTTGATAACCATCTGCAAGGTCTGTTCCTTAGAGTAGCGGGACCAGGTGGAGTCCAGTGTTTTAAAAGCTTCCTCTCCCACCCTTTCCCCCCATGCTTCTTTAATCACATTCAGCAGCATGTCAATAAATATGGATGTTCCTACAATGTGAGGAGACCTATGCTTTTGAGTTGGGGGAGACATGGTCTAGTGGAGATATGGTCCCCTGCCTTCATACAAGGAGATACAACACATAACACAGATATTTTATGTTGTTGTTTTTCAGTTGTGCCTGACTCTTTGTGACCCCATTTTTTTTTTTGGCAAAGATGCTGGAGTGATCAGCCATTTCCTTCTCTAGCTCATTTTATAGATGAGGAGACTGAGGCAAACAGGGTTAATTGACTTGCCCAGGATCACACATCTACTAAATGTCTGAGGCCAGATTTGAACTCAAGAAGATGAGTCTTCCTGACTCCAGGCCCAGTGCTTTATGCACTATGGCACCACCTAGCAGCATCAAATGTTTTATAGCTTACAATGATAATGAATCGTAATAATTCACATTTATATACTGCTGTAAGGTTACAAAGTTTCCCCTCCCTCTCCCCTCTTCTCCAACTACCATCTGAGGGAAATAGCGCAAGTCTGTTAGATTGTGAGCTCCCTGGGGACAGGGACTGTTTTTTTTTGCCTTCCTTTGTATCCCCAGTACTTGGCACGGTGCCTGGTACTCGTAGGTGCTTAATACATGCTTATTGCCTGACTTACAGCAAGTATTATTATCTCCATTTTAGGTGACTAAACTGAAGTGTAGAGAGTCTAAGTGAGAATCCAGGAAGCAGAGCCAGTATTTCTGATGCCAAATGCCGCACTTTTCCCACAATATCCATCCATCTGCCTCTATTGATTATATAATGAATGTATCAGCAAAGAAAGTGTTATGCGAGGCCCAAGGTAGAAAGGGTGTTACTGATCCAGGATCTCAGGGAGGTTTTGCTTGAGGAGATGGCATTTGAGTTAGGTTTGCAAGGTTGGATAGGAAGTCAAGAGGCTTAGAGGAGCAGGGGGGCCATTCCAGGCATAGGGAAAGGCATGAGACGAGCACAGAGGTGGGAGAATTCTAGGGCATGTTGAGGAGGCAGAGCACATGGCCAGTGGCTCCTTCCCCATTCTGACTCCCTGCACGGCATAGGCATGCAGATCTGCCGTGTCTCACTCTCTTATTTCAGTGCAGCAGTCAGGGGACAATACTGTGAGGGCATCTCAATTTTTGGAGTCATTGAAGTAGAACAGGCTGACTTTTTTTTTTTTTTTGGAGTTTCATAAGGTTTATTTTTTTCTTTTTAAATTTTTTATTTATTTTTAACATTTAAAAACATTGTTGAGTTCTAAATTCTCTCCTTCACTCCCTCCTTCCCCTCCTCCCCCACTCACTGAGAAGGCAAGCAATATGATATCCATTATACATGTGAAATCATGCAAATTTATTTACATATTAGCCATGTCACCAAAAAGAGCAAGAAAAAGTAAAGAAAGTGAGAAAATTATACTTCAGTTTGTCTTCAGAGTTCTTCAGTTCTCTTTAGGTAGATAGCAATTTTCATTATGAGTCCTGAATTGTCTTGGATATTGTATTGATAAGAGCAGCTGTCTTTTACAGTTGATCATCATTATAATATTGCTGTTACTGTGTACAATGATCTCTTGGTTGTGCTCACTTCACTTTGTATCAGTTCATATAGATCTTCCCAGATTTTTCTGAAACCATTCTGCTTGTCATTTTTTTTTTTTTTTGGCAATTGGGGTTAAGTAACTTGCCCAGGGTCACACAGCCAGTAAGTGTCAAGTGTTTGGTCTGAGGCAGGATTTGAACTCAGGTCCCCCTGACTTCAGGGCCAGTGCTCTATCCACTGCACCACCTAGCTGCCCCTGTCATTTCTTATAGTACAATAGTATTCCATCATAATCATATACCACCACTTGTTTAACCATTCCCCAATTGATGGGCGTCCCTTCAATTTCCAATTCTTTGCCACCACAAAAAAGCCACTATCAATATTTTTGTACATATGGATCCTTTTCCTTTTTCTTTGATCTCTTTGGGACACAGACCTAGCAGTGCTATTGCTGGGTCAAAGGGTATGCACAGTTTTATAGCCCTTTGTGTATACTTCCCAAATTGTTTTCTTGAGTGGTTGGATGAGTTCACGACTTCATCAGCAGTTCATTAGTGTACTTATTTCCCCCTCATCCCCTCTAGCATTTGTCATTTCTGATAGGTGTGAGGTGGTACCTCAGAGTTATTTTAACTTTCCTTTTTCTAGTCAATAGATTTTGAGCATTTTTTTCATATGACTATAGATAGTTTTGATTTCTTCTTCTGAAAACTGCCTGTTCATATCCTCTGACAATTTATCAATTTGGAATGGCTCTCATTTTTGTAAATTTGACTCAGTTCTGTACTCAGTATACATTTGAGAAATGAGGTGTTTATCAGAGAAACTTCTTGTAAAACTTTTTTTGATATTACTTCATTGTCTATGGTATCTTTTAGCAAAATGTAGTTACCCTGTTTCTCTCTTTTAATTAGGTTTATTTTTGCTTTTACTTTGTCTGAAATCATGATTGCTACCCCTGCCTTTTTTACTTCAGCTGAAGCATACTAGATTCTGCTCCAGCCCCTTATTTTAACTCTATGTGTGTCTTTCTGTTTCAGGTGTGTCTCTTGTAAACAAGATATTGCTGGATTCTGGTTTCTAATCCATTCCGCTACTTCCTTCCATTTTATGAGGTCATCCCATTCACATTCACAGTTATGATTATTAATTGTGTATTTCCTTCCATCCTGTTTTCTAATATTTATCCTTCTCTTTCTTTTTACCCTGTTCCTATTCAAAAATATTTTTTGCTTCTGACCACTACCTTCCTTACTCCTATCTCCCCTTCCTCTTCACCCAGTGCACCCCTCTTTCTCAACCTTTCATTTTTTTAGGTCATCTCAACATAATCAACTCACACTCATGCCCTTTGTCTTTGTATAAATCTGTCTAACTGCCCTAATAATAATACAGTTTTGAGGACTTACAAGTATCATCTTTCCATGTAGGAATATAAACAGTGTACTGAATATCATATAATTTCTTTTTCCTTTTACCTTTTTATGCTTCTCTTGAGTCTTATATTTAAAAGTCAGATTTTCTATTCGGCTCTGGTGTTTTCATCAGGAATGCTTGAAAGTTTCCTATTTCATTAGATATCCATTTTTTCCCTGAAGGATTATACTCAGTTTTGCTGGGTAGGTGATTCTTGGTTATAATCCATGTTCTTTTGCCTTTTTAAATAATATATTCCAATCCCTCCACTCCTTTAATATAGAAGCTGGTAAATCTTGTGTGATCCTGATGTGGCTCCATGATACTTGAAATGATTCTTTCTGGCTACTTGCAATATTTTCTCCTTGCCCTGGGAACTTTGAAATTTGGCTGTAATATTCCTGGGAGTTTTCATTTTGGTATCTCTTTCAGGAGGTGGTTGGTAGATTCTTTCAATTTCAATTTTACCCTCTGGTTCTAGAGTATAGGGCAGTTTTCTTGTATAATTTCTTGAAATGTCATGCCTGGGCTCTTTTTTTTGATCATGGCTTTCAGGTAGTCCAATAATTCTTCAAGAATCTCTCCTGGATCTCATTTCTAGGTCAGTTGTTTTTCCAATGAGACATTTCACATTTTCTTCTGTTTTTTCATTCTTTTGACTTTGTTTTATTGTTTCTTGATTTCTCATGGGGTTATTAGTTTCCCGTCTTCAGTGATCTTTTATATCTCTTTTTCCATTTGGCCGTTTTTCCTTTTTAAGGATCTTGTCAAGTTTTTTTCTTCAGTGAATTTTTGTACCTCCTTGTCCTTTTGACCTATTCTGGTCTGTTTCCTGAACACAGGTGCAGAGGAGAGCCGAGTTGAGCAATCTTTAACCCCCAGCAGTAGATGAAGGACCACTGCGTGTGGAATAAGCAATAATACATGAAAGGGGTAGTGTGGTTGTGTTGGAGACAAGCTCTACCCTGTGGGGAGGACGAGATGAAATCCCTTTTCCCCGTTATTGGATTGATTGATCCCATGCCTTTGGAGTCACATCATTGTTCCCTGGGGGTGCAGGACTCCTACTTTAGAGGCTGTTCTCCTAGAAGAAGGGAGTCATTGTGATGTCCTCCTGGCTTTTTTGAGTGCCTTGTATTATGGTTTTGCTAGTGCCAAGGAGTATTTGGAGCTGATGGGAGTGTGTAAAGGTTCCAAGGGATGTGAGGATTTCTCACACTCAGAAGTCCAGATGATGTTGCTTCTGGTGATGACACATTTTAAGCTGGAGGGTCTCAGCTGTGAAGTAAATGTGACACATGCAGGCTTTTTCTGTGCCTTAGTGACAGTTAGGTGGTGCAGTGGATAGAGTGCCAGAACTGGAGTCAGGAAGACTCATCTTTGTGAGTTCAAATCTCTCCTCAGACACAGTACTCAGACTAGCTGTGTAACCTTGGGAAAGTCACTTAACCCTATTTGACTCAGTTTCTTCATCTGCAAAATGGGATGTAGAGGGAAATAGCAAATCTCTCCAGTATCTTTGCCAAGAAAACCCCAAATGAGGTCATGAAGAATTGGACATGGCTGAAATGACTGAACAACAAAACAAAGAATATTAAGACAAACAATGGGGATATGTCCCATTCACTTATTCAGTGTTTATGACTCCAGATTTGGCATTAAATCCCAAGTGAAGCTGTCTAGTGCACACAGAGTGACATGAAGGGAAGAGTCCATGATTTTAGGATGTGAGGTAGGAAACTGAATTGTGAGTTCTTTTAAAATCCTGGTACGTCTACTCTGCAAAGTGATAGACTGAAGTCTAAGTGTTCATTCCAGTTGCTAAGTGTGATTCCATTTTTAGCCGGCTTTAATAGCAAGGGAAAAGTAGGCAGGAAGGGAGTGCTGACTATGAAGTGTCTGGCTGCATTTATGTAGTGCTTTATGTTGTCTGTAGAGATAAGGCAAAATAATCTAAACGGGGCCATAACCTTAGGTGTGCAGAGAGAGGCTTTGGAGCCAGAGAAAACCCAGGTTTGAATCTCAGACTTACCAGTGGCTGCCAGTGTGCCCTCAAGTAAGTCACTAACCTTTTAGATCCTCAATTTCTTCATCTGCCAAAATGATGATCTTATGATATTCAGTAGAGCTGGCTCTGGGAGTCTAGACTCCCAAAGTTATTTATGTAATGATTCTATTTTACTAATTTGAGTGTTCACTGAAACAAATATGTAAACTTCAATGTGTGTGTGAAAGTGAAGAATTCTAATGCCTTCATTACACTCGTAGAATAATTCAATCAATACATATTTATTAAGCACCTACTATATGTCAGGCACTGTGCTAAGAGCTGCTATGTTACTCTTAGATATAGGCCTTATTAAGAAGTTGACCCAAAGGAAAGACAACGAACTAATTCTTAGGTTTTCTGGGCTCTTTATTTGTCCTGACTCTGGTCACACTGATGCTTGTATGCTATTCTTTCTTTACCTCAGTTTACGTATTTATGAAATGGAACTAATAAAACTTGCCTTTTCCTGCATCACAAAGATAAGGAGAATAATAATCATTAAAGCCCGTGGAAGGAAGGCAGCATGTTTGCCCTGTGTATAGTGCTGGACTGGAAATCATGAAGACTCATGTTTAAATGCTATCTGAGGCATTTTACTAGCTGTGTAACTCTGGGTGACCCATTTAATCTCCCTCACCCTCAGTTTCTTCATCTACCAAATGGGGATGATAATATCTCCTATGTCAGAGGGTTATTGTGAGGATCAACTCAGAGAATGTATGTAAAAGACTTCTCAATTATAATTATCCTTATATTCACTTGAGAAGGAGCATTATTAACGTTCCTCCAATGTGAAGAGTGTAACCACAATGTTTTTGGCCATCTTCAGGCTGTAAAAAGCCACAAGAAGGATCAGATATTTCTGTGCCAATGTGGTTGAAATCTCTGGCTATATAAATGAGTCAATTTATTCAACAATTATCCGTTCAATGGACATTAATTAGAACACCTACCCTGTATAAGGGAGGGATTGAGCTCAGCAATGAAACAAATGGGCAGGATTAGCAGATCATGGTCTCTTCTTTGGGGATTTTATTAGTGAAGGACTATGTTATTGTAAGCAGTCTAGTAGATACTACCACACAGTAGGTCTGAACCCATACTTTTCCCACCCCCCCCTTCTATCTGTTAATAAAAGAAGTGTTAATGTGAAAGCTGCTACTTGAGGAGCCTGTAGCCAGACTCCCCCAATGGCTTCAGTTTCAGCACCATCCTTCTGAGAGATTGCCTCTTGAAAGCAGTACAACTGCTGTTTGAGAGCAGCGGGTGGGACGACTCCAGCCATCCCCGGGAGCCGATGCTGAGAGCATATTGAAAAGCTGTCTTCAGCCCGGCCCTGCTGGCTCCAACAACCCAGTTCACTGTTTCTGCAGCACAGTGGGGTCTTTGATGCACCAGAAAGAGCTGCTTTTTTTTTTCTTCCTCCAACACCACTGGTTCAGTTCGAAGCTGGTAGATTCCTTCTTTCCCTCAGGGAGAACTTATGTGAGGATTTTCTATGTTTTAACATCTTATTCCGTGAAACTATTTATAATTGTTTGCTGTTCAGCAAACAGTGGAGCTGAACACGATCCTTTCATAGCAGGTCAGTGTCTTCACTCCTCTACTGAAAGTGTTGCTTCAGAGAGCACCGTACTCTCCCAGGGCAAAGCACGTTACGGAGGGCAGACAGCTGCGGCCCCTGAAACACTTTTTCAATTCCTTTTTTTTTTGCATAGAAAAAGTATATTTTTATCCTTCTTTGCTTTTATGAATAACTTAATATTCAAGTGTCTTTCTCTTGCTCATGTTTCATTACTAACCTGCTGCTCTTCAGTCATTAAAACAGAGAGGGAGAAAGGTGATTCAGTGAGTCTTGCCCCAGAACTAATCTCTATTTTTCTTTATCTGTTCCCTCCTTCCCTCCCTCCTTCCCTCTCTCTCTGTCTCACTTTCTTTCTTCCTCTCCCTTTTCTCCTTCTCTTGGTAAATAATGGCAAATAATTACATTTTAACTTAAAACTTTTACTTCCCTGTTTGTTTTTAATCTTGCCATATAATTTGAAAAATCACGCCTGAGTTTTGGAGGTACAAATGTATAGCAATCATTTCTCCATTTGTTTTTGTATTTTAGATTCCTTTAGATTTCGAGGGGAACAACTAAGATGCTTTTTGCCTAGAAGAACAATGATGCTGTTCCATTCTGATGACTTTTTTCCTTTCCTGAGGTAAGTGAAGTTGTCCATCATTAGTTTCTTTAGAAATAAATATATGAAGGAGACAGGTTACTTTTATTGATGTTTAGCAGTAGATTTATGTACATGTACATACACATCTATATAGGATGAAATTTCATTTTATATTTATTGTTATCAGTTTTGTTTTGATCAATAATAAATGATTATTTCAAAATGTAAATAATTTTTCAGAGTAGTAAAGTCATTTGATAACAACCTTTTTCCCCACTTAGTGTGGAGAAAATAAGCATTTACTCACTATGTGTATATTGAGTTTTATGATCTTTTCCAGAATTTACCACTTCTTCTGGATTTCCATCTATTAACTCTTAAGAACCTATTTAGAAACTTTATTCAGTAAAAGAGGAAGAGCATTTGTCTTCCTTTTGGAATTCTGGGGAAAAGAGGCTAGGCTTTCTAAAATGTTCCATCTTTGGGAGAATGAGGAACTGCAGCTTCATTTATGTTAGGAAGATTATGTAAGTGCAGAGGCTTAGAGAACCAAGCTACCCTCCTCTTAACATTGCTTAGTAATGAGGCAGATGGCATAGTGGGTGCATTTTTTAGAACTCTTTAAGGATTCACTTTACCTTTAGCATGGTTCATTTTCTTGGTTTTAGTTTTGGGATATCCCCTGTAACATTGCTCTTGAGCTTTTCCCATCACTAGCTACCATCGAGACCAACTCTTTGCTCAGATATTACAGTATATTTGCTCTTTGTTATTATTATTATTATTTTATAAGTGTGAAGACTCCATTAAGTTTGCGAAATCCAAAAATGGGAAATGAGAAACTGGGTATCTGGTTCTCTTCTTCAAATCCTGCTTCAGCATATAAATGCCTCTTTTTTTTTTTTCTGGTTCCCTCTTCAAACAACTGAACAGAGATGAAAATAGATAAGCTCAGTCCACATACCTTTCAGGAAGTACCTTATTTCCGTTTTAACAAATCCCTCTAGAGATTTAGTGCATGATTTTACATTTTTCCTCATCCTTTTTATCACTTAGAGTAAGAGGAAAGAGCATTATCTAAAAGCATTTATTATTATTATTATTCATTCATGGAATATCTCACAATTCATACTTAGAATGCAATGAAGTGTATACTTCTAACAGAGTACATTTGAATCGTTAATCATGGAAAGAAACAACTCAGATAAAAGTCATTTCTGCAAATAATTGCAACTGATTATAATTGCCCACGAATTCTTTTCTAAGTAATAATATAGAGGTAAAAAGTAGGTAAGAAGGGTTTGGTGTCAGCCTAGGGGGTGGATGTAATGATGTTTGATGGGTTTGGGTCTGGGATTGGTTAATGAGTTTGAAAGTGTTTTGGTGGATAAGAGAAAGAGAATTCTCTTTAGATGACCTTAACCGAATACAATTACTAAAAAGTTGAAATTATATGCATATTTATTTATGTAACTTTTATGAAGCATGGAATCTATGCTCTCTTCATTGTGAGTACTTGTTTGGTACAGGTATCAGCTGCTCCACACCTACCTTATTTTGTATGCTTTTTGTCCATGTCTTTCTATATATCCTCCACAGAGGTTAATTTTAAACACTCTCATGATCTCTTAAAATTTGGTGGATATTTGTGTGGTGGGAAAGAAATAATGTTTGTTTTGGACCAGACTTGAAATCTCATTGGTATTATGAACTCCCAGTGTGGAAAATAGCTCAAACAATGCAGATGTGCATCTGTTCTGCAAATTATAGAGTTGTCTAGGACACTGAGGATTAGTGACTTGCTCAGTCACATAGCCGGTGTGCAGTCAAGTAAGGCTTAAACCAGGTACTTCCTGAACTCAAGAATGGCATTGTGTCCTCTTACCTATCTTACTTCAGAGACTATCAAGTCCACCCTCCTCTCCCAATTTACAAATAAAGAAAATTAAGGTCTGTGAAGGTTAAATGACTCACCTAAGGTCACAAGTAGTAAGTGTTGAGAGGTAAGAGGTCTTCTGGCCCCAGAGTCAGTATTCTTTCTATTGTACTATAGTGATTGTTAATCAAAAGTCACAACTCCACAAGATATGGGTAATAACTTGATTTATTATAAGGGAAAGGTACATGCATGTGGGAACTCCTTATACCAAGGAGTCTGCCCTGCAGACCATGCCTTGGATATTTATGGGGTACACCAAAAAGGCTTTAAAGTACTATGTAAATATACACTCTTGTTTAGTAATATATCACAATTCATGGCACATTGACATTTCGTAAATATTCATATTATTTATTATTATGTCACTAATAGAAAATAAAATGTTACAGATACTTTAGGGGAAGTGTGTAACCAGCCAGTGTAGATGTAAGCATATACACAGCAGGCTGTGTTATGATTTAATAAATGTGTTATTGAGGGCAGCTAGGTGGTACAGTGGATAGCGTACTTATAGTTAGGTAGACTCATTTTCCTGAGTTCAAATCCAGCCTCAGACACTTACTAGTTGTGTGACCCTGAACAAGTCACTTAACCTGTATACCTCAGTTTCCTCATCTGTAAAATATACTGGAGAAGGAAATGGCAAACCACTCCAGTATTTTTGCCAAGAAAACCCCATAAGGGGTCATGAAGAGTTGGACATGACTGAAATGACTGAACAGCAAAATGTGTTATTTAACAAAAACTGATATCATCCTTCTCTATGCTAAGATGTTAGTAAGACTGGAACATGGAGGATCTTAAAAATCATCCTTTCATTGCATTTTTGCTACATCTGTATTAGCACAGTCTTCATAGTTTAGGGACTCACATTTTAAGTGGATTTTTCAATTCAAGAAATGTTTATTGACTGACTGCTCGGTATAAAGTAGTAAAAAAGAGAGATGGTTTGATTAGGTTGGATTTGGGCTAGACCTAAATTTAAAAATCATTACTTAAGTTCCTATGATGAGCAAGGCACTGGTGCTAGGTGTAGAGGAAGGTACATAAATAAATAAAACATAGTTCCTGCCCTCAAGTAGAGTACTGTCTAGCAGAGGAGATAGGACATGCATGCAAATGATTCTAACAGAAAGTAGAATTTGGATTTTCCATGATTGCACACATACAAGTCATATCAGATTGCTTACTGTCTTGGGTGGGTAGGTGGGAAAGGGATAGAATTTGGAACTCAAAATTAAAAAAAAACAACAAATGTTAAAAATTGTTTTTGCATGTAATTGTGGGAGATATTTTTTTTTAAAAAAAGTAGAATTCAGTTACTGTATAAGAATAGGGTAAAGTACTATGACAATTCAGAAGAAAGAAAGGTCATTTTTAGTTTGAGTTGGGAGATTAGGAAAGGCTTCGTGGAGGAGATGGCATTTGAAGATGGCCTTCAAAGACGGGTCGGGGAGAACATTTCAGGTACGAGAAAGGAGGATAGATTTCTAGAATTTCTTAAAGTGTTATTAAACATTGGAATAAGTAATTTAGGGAGTCAATAAATGTACTCCTAGAGATTTCCTTAACAATAATATTATATAAATTATATAATATTGTATTATTATATAACATAAAATAGTATTCTATTATACATGATAATATACATACTACATAATAATATTACAAATAGTATTGCCTTTAAGTAAGTACTGATTTATGTGGTCTTTGAGGTCGTTTGTAGCTCTTGAATTCCATGAAGTTTGAATGACCTTGGATACCAAATAGCATAAAATGGTAACACAATAACTTCATACTCTGTTTTCTCTTGGTTTAACAGAAAACTAAACCAGGTAGATCCTTCTTTATAGTGTGGACTTTAAAAAAATCTCTTCTCATATAAAAAAAGGGGATCTAGACTCAGTTTACTTTGTTGTTATTGTTTAATCATTTTAGTTGTATACAACTCTTTGTGACCCAATTTGGGGTTTTCTTGGCGAAGATACTGTAGTGGTTTGCCATTTCCTTCTCATACAGATGAGGAAACTGAGGCAAACAGGGCTAAGTGACTTGCCTAGGGTCTTAGGAAGCTTCAACTTTGGTCATTCTAGGATTTCTGTGACTACTCCTGAATCACACAGAATTTGTTTTTCTGTAGATTAAGACTATCTTAGGAAGTAGTCAGGAACTTAATATCGTATGCCATATACCTGGTAATTCAGTAGTCCTCAGCCCAATTTTAAATTATTACTTTTGATTGACATATAATTTGGTCTATAAAATAACTTCTTTTCTTCTTTGTTTTGTATCATTGGTTTAGCTTTTTACATTTTCTTTGTCTTCCTGATTCATAACTGGAAACTTATCAAAATGACTTGTACATAAATACTTCAGTTTGCTATGTACCTTAGGTTGTCTCTGGGAGTGCTTATCGTCCTTCATCGTTTTAAGCATTATTTTTTTCTCTTTTACACAATATATTGGAGAGGGCTGAGTTCTCATTGTGTGCTAAATTATTAATGTCCTATGTAATGTCCCAATAAGGCAATCTCACAGTGGCACAGCCTTTTTCCTGCTGTCCATTCATCTACCTGTGGCCGCATCTGTTGAGAAGGGCAATTTCAGTCTGTATTGAAAAGCTTCTAATCTTACTTTTGGAAGGGAGAGGGCTGATTGATTTATTTGAGGATCTTTCAGATTGTTGAAAATTTTCAAGAAGATTTGAAAAAAAATCTAGTCCCTCATATCCCCAAATCATGAGCTTAAGTCTTCTTTAAAGGCCAGTTTTATCTTGAAATTACATTGGGAAGAAAAATATGGAGTCAATGCAGTGGAATGGATTTATTTCAGGAGTAAAGGGGAAGATGAAAGCAGAGTACAGTGAGAATGATTTGGGTCCTGTTCGAAGACCACAGATAAAATCTTAGGACATAAAATTGGAGAGATGTTTATATCTGTCAACAAGCTACCTTTTTTCATTTGTTAAGGATTTAGAAAAAAATTTAAAGATAGGAAAGGATACAAATACAATAGCTGCTTTGTATTTGTGAGGTATTGAGATTTGATGGAACCATCCTATCCTTCCATCATTGGATTTGGATTCAGGAGTCTTGAGTTCAAATTCTGGTGCTCCTATTGACTATGACTTCGTGACATTTCTCACTGGGCCTTAGTTGGGCTTGGACTAGATGATCTCTTAGTTCCCTTCCAGCTCTAAATCCTATATTTGACCTTAAACAGAAAGAATATTAGATGTGGTATAGAGGGGTAAGCAGCTAGGTGGCACAGTGGATAGAGTGCCAGGACTGGAGTTCTTGAGTTCAAACGTGACTTCACACATTTCGTAGAACTCTGTGACTCTGGGCAAGTCACTTAACCCTGTTTGCCTCAGTTTTCTCGTCTGTAAAATGAACTGATGAAGGAAATGGCAAACCACTCCAGTATCTTTCCCAAGAAAACCCCAAATAGCATCACTAAGAGTTGGACACGATTGAAACTACTGAACAACAACAAAAATAAATATAATGATAGCACACTAGGTACTATTATTTATCTTTGTCTTACAGATGAGAAAACTTAAGCAGACATATGTGACATCCTTGGGGAGGGTCGCACAACTAGTAAGTGTCTGAGGCTGGATTTAAACTCAGGTCTTCCTGATTTCATGTCCCATGTTCTATCTACTGCTCTACCTAGCTGATATTCTCCTTCCATGGGATGTCTTTCCTCCTGCTTTTCACATCTCTTAGTCCTTCTCATTCTCTAAGGCCCAGCTTAAGTTCCTCTGTGTCCTGTAAACCTTCATCCATTCGCAATTTTTGTTTCATTTATGCCTAACACCACATGACTTGGCAATTGTTGTCCAGTTATTATTTAATGCATGTCAGGTTTATTTTCCCAACTAGATTGTAAGCTGTTTGAAGGCAGGAGGCATGTCACACACACACACACACACACACACACACACACACATTTTGGTAGCCCCACAAAAGGTCTCCTTTAGTACTTTACCATGGGGTGAATATGACAATTTCTTTAAGCTTATGCCAGGAAGCAAAAGGTGTGGCCCATTCTCCCAAACTCTATAGTTATCACTTCCACATCTCTACTTTCCCCATCATGGTTTTGATATATCATGGATTGGCATAAGAAATTAAATGGGAATTTTGGGGGTTTTTTTGTGAAAGCTGCATATGACATGCAAAGACCAGCAGGTGACAGAAAATTTCTAGTTTAGAAACTCAGAAATGTATAATATATATGTATAGTATTGCATACTATCAACATATTTTATCTTTTAATACCACAATAATTCAGACTTCTCTGGCACAAAGAGAGGGCCAAAAAATTTTATGTGGATTTTCTAGATTGTAGGGGGTCTGAGCTCCTAACCCCAGTGAGGTTGAAGGGGTAACTGTGCTTTCAAGCCTCTTCTCAAGGGAATAGCTTAATTAAATTCAGAGGGGCTTTCACCACATTGACTACAGGATAATGAATTTTTTGCCTTCAGTGAGGACTACTTTTTTTTTTCAACCTTTCTTTGTATCCCCAGCACTTAGCAAGGGACCTGGCACATAGTGAAAGTTTATTAAATGCTTGTTGACTGACTTATTGTTTGTTTTCATAGAGACCCTGTATTGCTTTATTTACTAGGGAGGAAAACTGAGGCCTAGGAATCACTGACTTGTCTAAATATACAGAGGTAATTGAGCCATAGGAGAGGTAGGATTTTTCACTACACCATATTTTAGGCTGTGTATCACTGAAGCACTTGGTTGCTTTTATTTGCTAAAATTTTTTTCATACTAGGAAGAACTATTGAAAAATTTGGACAGTGGTAAAAATTTAGTTTGGGTAGCTAGATGGTGCAGCAGATAAAGTGCCAGGACTGGAGTCAAGAAGACTCATCTTTTTGAGTTCAGATCTGGCCTTGGACACTTAGTAGTTGTGTGACCCTGGGCAAGTCTCTTAACCCTATTTGACTTGGTTTCTTCATCTATAAAATGAGCTGGAGAAGGAAATGGTAAACTATGCCAGGACTTTTGGCCAGAAAACCTCAAATGTGGTCACGAAGAGTTGGACATGACTGAAAAATTACTGAATAGCAACAAAGATTTTGTATGCATTTTGCCAGGCTGAGTTACCACCTAGGTTTACTGTCATCATGGTAAATTGGTCTGTTCAGGTTTTAAAAATCTCTTTTAATTTTTAATTTTGATAAGTCTAATTTAAGAAAATTAATAAATATTATGGAGAGAAAGTATTCAATATTTATTTTTCTATCGTAAGATTTCCTTTCCAACATTGCTTTTATATTTATTCTTAAGCTCTTATTCAGAATGAACAACTTCCCCTATTTTCTCCTTCAGAGATATTAATTCTTAGCTTGGACTATTTGTATGAAATTTCTTTAAAATTTCGTTCTAAAGCTAGAAGCAGAGAAGGCTGCTCTCATCTGTGGTAGAAAAAAGCACGGCTGATTTTAGTGTTTGGATCTGATTGTTTCCAAGGGGCTAGATGCTTCCATCAGCCCAAGAACGCACTCTCTTCTTGTTTCACATCACCAACTGGTACCCTGGTGGCTTGAGAGAATGCAGTTTCAAAGCACTTAGCTTATTATACACAGGGAGGAGCTTTTTAGATGCCTATGTAACATCATTTCAAGGAGAAATTAAAATGGAATTTATATTGGGTAGCTTCCAGAACATGCTAGGTGATGGTGGCAAAGGAAGGAACTGATGAAGCAGTTAGAAGTTTGAGGTAAGAGAAGTGATAGAAATTGGAGAAAAGGAGAAGAGGGAGGAAGGGTATGTAGTTCTGAGCCATGGCCATCAGTCTGGCTCAGATCTGTACCCTGCTAATGGAACTGCTCTCACAGAAGGACCCCTTTGACCTCCTAATTCCCAAATCCAGTGATTTTCCTTCTCGATTCTCTTTTCTCCTTTTGGACTCTGACAGTCCCTGTCCTGGATTTTCTCTTACCTCGCCGATCACTACTTCTCTCTTTCTTCTGTTCTTTCTGCTTCTTCCTCTTCATTCTCTTCTCTTTCCTCTCTCTTGTCATCTTCCCTCCCTCCTTTTCTCTTCTCTCTCACTAAATTCTCTCCTGGTGATCTTATTCATACTCTGGGTGCTTTTAACCTTGCCTGCAGGCCACGTGTTTCAAGTATTTCAAACTACGTGGTAGTATGACAGTATTACTGTCCACCTGTTAATAGCCTGTTAGTTCCTGGCATTAAGTAGGTTTCTGAGTGCCGGCCTCACACACAAATGCAAATCTTTAAAGTGACAGTAAATTGCATCGTGAAGATGGGGCCAATGTATCTGGTAATGGTTGTGAATTCTGAGAGCATGAGTTGTGACTATCTCCAAAATGTTTTTATTCATTTTGTAATTGTTCTGTACACATATATATGTGTGTGTGTATACACACACACACATACATGCATACACACATACACACACATACATGTTGTCTCTTGTTAGAATGTAAGTGCCTTGAGGGCAGGAGCTATTTCACTTTTGTCTCTGTATCCCCAGAGCTCAGTTCAGTGTCTGGTATATAGTAAGTGCGTAATAACTGCTTGTTGATAAATTGATGTCTTAGTTCATATGCATTGTGGAAGAATATGACTTACAAAATTGCTTGTCTTTGTCTGGAAGAGAATGGTTCCCAGGGCATTTTTTTTTCCTAAGTAATCAAGGTGAGATTCAGACTGTGAGTGGCAAGAGAAGGAACTGTGATTCAGTAAGAGAAGTGAAGCAGTGTAAAATGATGGAAGAGCCCTAGATTGGGAGTCAAAAGAGTTGGGGTGAAATTCCAGCTCTGCCACTTCCTAGCTTTATGACCTTGGACCGGTCACCTCTGGACTAGAAGATCTCTAAGATCTTTCCCATCACTTAACCTTTAATCCGATGATACTGAAGCGAAATGAAACAAGAAAAAGCCAAAAATATTGAGATTGAGGAAACTCACATTCAGAGGGATTTGAGTGGAAGCATTTAAGCTCACCACTTACCTTGTCCCCATGTAACAAGTGCCAAGGAGAAGAACAATAGGGTGAATAGGACTTAAAGACCCACCATAGAATGTATAGCATGTGATCCCAAACACAAATATTTGTAGCAAAGTGAAAATAAAACCTTCGGATGCAGCCTTAAATAGCATGTAGCTCTCTTTAGATCTGAATTTCGGCAGAAAGGCAGTGGGAACAAGGCAGTCTTCCAGAGCTGGTTTCAGGCTGACAGATACTGAATTTCATTTTTGTTCATACATTTTTCCATTTGTCCATTGCTTCTTAATCTGCTCCATTGTGACTCAGCCTAGAGACATCCCTTGCTGGGTTTTATTGCATTGCTGATAACTGCAGATTGTTTTAAGTTACTTAACTTTTGTTTAAATGATTAGAATATAAGGCTGTAAACACTGGGACTTCTGTCATACTCCTGTTTGGCAAAGGAAGGTGGGAAACTCTTTTTGTAGGGGTTTGAGCTTTCTAGCTGTTCCTCTTTATGCTGCTGCAATTTCTCAGAAACCTGACAAAGGCACATGAGCCCTCCTTGGTCCCTGAACAAGTCATAGGGGAATCCGAAATCTTAAGCAAACATCATTTCAGTAGAGGGGAAGAAAAAAGCATGCATTACCATTTTTTAAAATAAAGAACAATGTATATTCAGTACAGTTTTTAAAATATTATTAATGGAGTTTCCTCCAAAAATCTTGAGAAATTTAAAATTAAAATGAAGAATGTGATATCAACTAGAGAGAAGGTGATTACTAGATAAGCAATGAGCTGTAGAAGAGAGAGCCTTGAAATTAAAGTCAGGGGAAACTTAGCTGTGTGAGCATGGGCCAATTACTTTACATCTCTGTGTGTCAGTTTCCTCCTCTGTGAAATGGTAACCGTTATATTTACGCCATAGAGCTTGGGGATCAAAATAGGTAACATATGTAAAGTGCTTTGCAAACATTAAGTAATATATTCATGGTAATAACTATGGATATTATTAGGACCTCATTTTCTTTTTCCCTTATACAATATGAAATATTTCCCTTAACTGATTACTTTAGACTGTAGAACATTTTGCCTAGTCTTGTCTTTTCCTGGATCTATTCCCCCACTTTATGAAGAATGGTTTTAAAAAATTCATTTTGTAGTTACCAGACTTTCTCATTTCTGTACTCACATCCTTGACTTTGTTTTTCCCCTCTATTGTATTTTTATTTCCGTGAGGTAGGAATCTGGTTCTCTGTTGTGACCCTGACCTTTCTCCTCTCCTATTACTGCTTTTTTTAAACTGTTTTTGGTCACAACTGAAATGGAAACATTTTTTTTTTTTACATGATGTGACAAAACTACCTAAGGCATTCTCAAACAGTCTCCCTGGCTTTGTCTTTGGTCATTATTATTGCTTCCCAGGAACCAGAGGGGAAATTCTCCCATGTGGGCCTCAAGTTTGGGACTGTAGCCCAGCTCCACATTCCTTTAATATACCCCATTGACCTTCTTATGGATCACTCACTAGGTGCTTAATTATTAAGGGCGCAAACCTACATTACTCTGGAATGAGGAAATCTCAGGGCACAAGCTAGAGGTTCCACAGTGGACCACATCAATTTGAGAGTTCTCTCCAGTCATGCAGATTGCAACCCATCTACACATGCCCATTTGGTAAGAATCATCTACGTCTCCTCAAAGATCTGTTGTAGGAGGGCCACTCAGCCTGCTTAGGGGCCTTCCTTGCTTTCTTCTGACATCACCAAAATGTCATAACACTGCCATGACACTGGTAAAATGTTTGCTTTGAAAAGATGTGCTGTTGCTTTCATGGAAAACTTGGGGGTTAGTAAAAGTACTAGTCCAGAATCCTCTCCCCATCTTTGTCAGTTCTAGACCTAGTTCATTATTCATCTCTTGCAGATATATAGGCATCTATCTCTATCTTTGTCCCTATCTCTACCTCTATATATCTGTTTTTCTCTCTCTATTTATTTGTGTCTACATATTGTTAGATAAGCTTTATAAGGTAGATAATCCTATGTTGAAATCTGACCAATAGACATTCATCATCCATTTAATCTTTCCTGTATGGATGGACAGGCCAAACTCTTTTCAGTGATTTCTTGCTTCTTCCAGGAGGCTCTGCAATGTCAAAGAACTTAATGTGGTCAGCATAGTATCATTGCTCACTATTCACAGGGGGATCTCACTATTCACTGGGAATCCCTCCTCATCCTGGACTCTGTACTGTATCTCCTCCTCCATAATAGTGGTGAATACTTTTGGCAAGCACATAGCTCCCTGTTTTATACAACTCTCTTGAGGTTGATTATTAGAAGATCATTGAGCTGGGCTATAGTCAGTTCTATTATAACTCATTGTATTTATTCTTAAAAATTACTGGGCTATGCAAAATCACATAATAAGAACCACAGGGTTTATGAGGAAAATGAGGTTAAGGGCACAATACTCAAAAACTTCATCAGTGACACATTAAAAAAGGAATAAAAAATAGGATAGTTTTATACATGTTAAATGATTAACAAATATATAAATACTAAAGTAAATAATACAATATCCATAGCCTTGGGCTTTTGCTTGACCAGGGTCTAGGTTCCCAAAGTAAAATCATGGCAGATGAGAGGGTGGTCTTAGTGGGCCAAATTGGGGGGAAGGTGTGGGTGGCGGCAACCAGCCCTCTTCAGTTCCTCCTGAACCAAAAGATACATAGTAAATGTGGAACTTTACCTTGAAAAAGACCTGAAATTTGCTTGCAGAAGTGGGTGTTGGAAGGTTCGCAGCTTATGAGTTATTATAAAAATGGTACAGCTTTCTGTGTTCTTGTTGTTTCTGGACAAAATTGTGCGTAAGCAAACACAAAATTCCTGTTATACTCCAGTCATTCCCTAATATGTCACTCATGTTGCAAGAAATTCACATTTTCAAAATAATCAGTTACAGAAGAACTGACTGTTTTTTTGTTGTTCTATCTTCTGAAGAATCTTACTTGATACATAGATGAGAGACATCTTGTTGCAAAAAAGCCTGTAAGGCAGTATTTTATTCTACTGAGTAATACGCTTTTTCATGATCAATAACAAATAAGCACAATGGGATCTTTCATTATCTGCATCTTTCATTCAATTGTGAAATAGTAAAGACGTGGTCCATTGTTAAATAACATTTGCGAAAACCACCATTTCCAACTGATACCCTATTTGAGCATGGCCTCAGTTGTGTATGGATGATCCTCAAAGATCTTGCAATGGTAGGAGAGTAGGCATATAGGAAGATAATTGTTTATGTTTTCTTGGTCACTTTTATTTTTTTTTGGTAATCATTAAGTTCAGAGTTTTCTATGGCTTTACTATCTTACTTTCCTTTAGATACCTTTTAAATAAGTGTTTCAGGACATTCACAACTATATCTCTAGCCTCTGTCATGGATCCCCTCTAGATCAATCCAGCTGCTTTTCCTGTCTTTGTTCTCTTTGGTGCCATTTCTATTTCTACTATAAGCACTTAAGACACTGTGATGCTATGGTGTAAGTGTGATGATTCCACTCTCCATGATGGAGAAAATTTTTTTTCAAATAATTAAATTATTTTTTCTATTTTTCTACTGGTTTTCATCCTCCCCTCCCCCCTTTCATTCTTGAATGCCTTTGGGATGCCTTTGCTTAATTGGATAACTTGTCAAGCTTTTTTAAGATTGGTTTTACCATTCACTGCTTCTCTCTGCTTTATGGGATGACACGGTTCATCATCCTCTCCTGTCAGATTTTACTGATGAGTTTATATTCTAATCTAATGTTGTCTTTGGTAGCCATTGCTGTCAATTTGGCAACCAAGTCAAATGTTTGTTGACCAAGAACTTTTTGGGCACTTTTGGTCTCCTTGTTTAATACAACAAGTTGATTTACGCTGCTTTAATTTCTGAGTAAAATGATTAAAATTGTTGTTGACATTATTTTTTTTTCATTTACTATTTTAAAATTTTTAATAATTTGATACAGTAGGGTTAAATTTTCTTAACCATGCATCATGTCTTTTTCTTATTGCTCTACTTCTTGATTATTATAAATTCTGATAGTAGTAGCTCAGTAATAGCTAGCACATTCATAATAAGACTTTTCCTGTTAAAATGTAGTCAGCTTCATTTTTTGTGATATACTTTTTAATCTTCACTACTAATTCTTTTTTTTAAATAAAATGTTCATAATATAGAGAAGCATGAGGTTTCTATATAACCTGTAAGTTTTAAACCTCTCTCATTTCTTTCTCCTGAACCATATATTTCCATATATTTCTCCTTATCATCAACTTTTCTCATCTGATTTGATTTAGAGGGTTTGATCAACTTCGGAGAATTTCTCTATTATTTTGTCCTCAGCAACTGGTGTTAGTTGGTTATATTAATGGAAAATAATTCTCATCATTAGGGAGATTGCATCAACTTTAGTACTCACACTTGAACAGTACTCTCTATAGCATTAGCCCCTCTGATTGGAGGACTGGATAGTGGAGAAAAGGACTCCTCTCAAAGCCTCCATTTAAAGAGGATACAGAGAACTCACAGCCCAACCATTTCCTAACAGCTTTACTCTTGGATTTGACTCTACCATCATCATGCCCCCTGGCTGGATACCTCCTCTCCTTCCTTCCCCCTTTCTATTTTTAGGTTCCTTTTGTGTGTTGTCTTCCATCATTAGATTGCAAGCTCCTTGAAGACAGAGATTGTTTTTCTTCTTATTTATATTACCAGTGCTTAGCATAGTACCTGGCACATTATCGGCATTTAATAAATATTTATTGTGTGGTGTTCTTTTTGCAAATACTTACCATTTGTACTGTAATACATTATGACCAACTGTCCCACAAAATAATATTTTTTGGAGCTTTTTGCCATATAATCAGACCTACTCTGCTAACTCCTTTATTTTTTCTCTGAAGAGTACCTGTGAATTATCCTTCTATTTAGCTATGATTTCTTGCTTCTATCTG
Source organism: Vombatus ursinus (assembly GCF_900497805.2). NCBI lineage: Eukaryota > Metazoa > Chordata > Mammalia > Diprotodontia > Vombatidae > Vombatus > Vombatus ursinus. Next base: position 4,437,739 of record NW_020954556.1, on the reverse strand, counting down.
TTTTTGATTATAGCAAGAACTTTTGTTAACATTCATTTTTAAAATTTTTGGGTTCCAAATTATTTTCCTCCCTCTTGCTCCTCCCCCATCCATTAAGAAGTCAAACAACATGATATCCATTAAGATACCCATGTGAAGTCTTGTAAAACATATTTTATATTAGCCATGTTGCAAAATCCCCACCCCCCAATCCAAGAAAAATATAGAAAATGAAAAACAATATGCTTTAATCTGTACTCAGAATTCATAAGTTCTTTCTCTGGAGGCGGATAATATTTTTCATCATAAGTTCTTTGGAATTGTTTTAGATGATTATATTAATCAGAGTAACTAAGTCTTTCATAGTTGATCATTATTACAATATTGCTGTTACTGTGTACAATGTTCTCCTGGTTCTTCTCACCTCACTTTACATCAGTTCATATGAGTCTTACCAGGTTTTTCTGAAACCATCCTGTATAACATTTCTTATAGCACAATAGTATTCTATCACAATATATACCACAACTTATTCCACCATTCCCCAATTGATGGACATCCCTTCAGTTTTCAATTTTTTGCACCACAAAAAGAGCTACTATAAATATTTATGTACATATAGGTCCTTTTAAGAATGTCGTGATTGATATGATTCCTCCAGAAATATGCCTTATGTTGATCTTTGACCAAGGTTTTCACATTTAGAGTATCAATAATCAAATTGAAATTTGTCGCAGGTTTTAAAACTATGTAGGACTCCCTCTCCCCATTTCTTTCACTCTGCTGCTGTCCTAGAAGAAGCAGAGGATGACTTATAGGACTGGGAGCCATTTTTTGTTTTTCTCTCTTTATAGATTGCCATTGTAAAAAATGTTTCCTAATCAGTTGGCCAGACTACTGATGATGTGCGTCTTTCTGATTGGTTAGACTGGTCCTTGGAAAACAAATTTAGTTTGTTCCTAGGGCCATGGTGGAAATATTTCCAACATGGCAGAACCTGCCAGAGCTTACTTAATAGCATAGTCCTTGGAAATCCAGGTTACTTCCTCACCACAATGAGGCTGTGGAATAAAACTATATGCATAATTAAATTATACCTGTACTGCATAGCTAATTAGATCACCTTACCTTATTACATCAATATGATTGTTAGGTTCAACCTATCTCTACCCTAGGCTGACCTCTAACACTGAACCTTGCAGATACTCAATGTTTTCTTTGCTGGTGTCCTGCTACAGTTTGTTCAGGTTCAGGTGAAAAGTCCTTGGTATTACCAGGTCCCCACATTAGGGGCTTACACCCCAGGAATTTACACTTTCATCTCTTTATATATCCTCTTTCCCCTAGCCCCTCTTTGCTATGAGTTAGTTTCACCAAAGTCTTCTTGTTTTCTAGACTCATATTTCGTGATTCCTTCTTTCCCTTGTTTTCTCCAACTCATACTTAAAGCAATATTTTCTGGATTTTATCCTGTTGGATTTACCTTGCAGCACTCTTATCCAACATATATCATTTAAATAAAATGAGATTATTTAATCTCAGATTCTCTCTGAAGAAGCAACTTCTTTCCTCACCCAACATCTCCCAAATTCTTCTATTTCTCTAGATCAGGCACATACTACTCATATATACTTCCTGGTTTTTTATCCTTTTGCTTATCAGTCAATTTCAGGTACTTTATAAAATTAACATTCTGAAGGCCCACTTTCACATTAATATACTTAACATTTTAATATGTTGCAGTGGTTCCTAATTTTTTCTCACTGTGATCCTTAATTGAACATAAAATTATGGACCTTAGAACTGTAAGAGACCTTAGGCATTGAGTCTTTCTCATTCCTTTTTTAAAAAATATTTTATTTTCCCCCCAATTGCATGAAAAAATAATTTTTAACATTCTTTTTTTCATTTTATGTTTTGAGTTCCAAATTCTGCTCCTCCTCTTCCCTCCCTCCCTCCCTGAGATGGCAAGTAATCTTATATAGGTTATACACATGCAATCATGTAAAACATTTCCGTGTTAGTCATTTTGTGCAAAAGACTTGAATGAACCAACTAACGAAAGAAAGAGAAAAATAGTATGCTTCAGTGTCTGTTCAGACAATTCCAGTTCTTTTTCTGGAAGTGGTTAATATTTTTCATCATGAGTCCTTTGGAATTGTTTTAGATCATTATATTGATCAGAGTAACTAAGTCTTTTCATTACAATATTTCTGTTACTGTGTACACTGTTCTCTTGATTCTGCTCACTTCACTTTGCATCAGTTATAAGTCTTCCCAGATTTTTCTGAAATCATCCTGCTCATCAATTCTTGTGATCAATATCACAATAATACTCCATTGGAATCATATACAACTTGTATAGCCATTTCCCAATTGATGGACATCCCCTTAATCTCCAATTCTTTGCCACCACAAAAAAGCTACTGTAAATATTTTTGTACAATATAGGTCCTTTTCCTTTTTCTTTGATCTCTTTGGTTTACAGACCAAGCAGTAGTATTGCTGAGTCAAAGGGTATGCACAGTTTGATAGCCCTTTGGGCATGGTTCCAAATTATTCTCCAGAAGGGTTGGATCAGTTCACAACTCCATTAACAGCACATTAGTGTCCCAATCTTTCCACATTCCCTCCAGCATTTATCATTTTCCTTTTTTGTCATATTAGCCAATCTGATAGGTGTGAGGTGGTACCTCATTAACTCCTTCATTTTTAAATGAGATTCCTGAGGCCAAAGAGGTTGTGACTTATTTAAAGTCATATAAGCTACTGGGAGGCAGAGGCAGGACTTAACTCTTAGCTGCCTGATTCCAAATCCAGTTATTTCCTACTATTCCACATATATAGCTTTGCACCCTAAAGATCCAGAATGGGAAACATCCAAAGCACTTTTTTTAAAAACAAAAAAATTATGAAATTTGCATTTAACAAAGTTTATTTTTAATGAACACAAAAACTCATTAAATAAAATTTCAGTTAAGTCATTAATCAGAACCAGCCCTGAGGCCATATCACAGAAGCTTCCGGTGAGAAAGGACCTTTGGCTGAGCATAAATCAACTCCAGCATCCCTGACACGGAGCCATCCAGCACCAGCTGGAAGAGCTCTGGTCATTGCTTTTTCTGTCATGGAAGAGTCTAGGAAGGAAATAAAAATGGCCTCTCTGCAAGTCTGAAGTTTAGTGGACTCCTGCTTTGAGGTATTATTGATGATGATAACAGCTCCAGGAGCCTTGCTTCTATTGTGGCTAGGATCCGTCCTAGAGCCGGCCTTTGTTATCAGCTCCAGACATCCCTTATACCCCTCCAAGAAGTTGCCTTGTCACCTTCTTCCTCGATATGTGTTTGACTTTAAAATGAATCCTTTATCTCCATTTTATGAATCTTTGGTAGCCCTAATTTGAATGTTAACCCTAGGTCACAGACTAATGATCTATAGAGGCATATAGATGGCACAGAGTATGGCGTGCTAGGCTTGGACTTGTGCCATTATGCACTCAGGTAGACTTGAGTCTGAATCCTGCCTAAGATAATTACTAGCTGTGTGACCTTTGGCAAGTCACTTTACCTCACCCAGCCTCAGTTTCCTCATCTGTAAATTCTTATGATGATAGCTGATAGGTGATGATGATAGCTCCTACCCCTCAGGATTGTTATAAATGTGATAACATATGTGAAAAACTGTGTAAACCTTAAAGCACTCTATAAATGCTATCTGTTATTACAGAGGAAAGGACTTAAGATTATAATAGATGATTAAATTTTAGAGAAAGATGCTCTAGTTAAAATTATATTTGATAGCGTGTTGGAAGGGCCATCCAGGGCTTCTGATCTAGTATGCGAGACAGTTGTATTCTATTGCTTAACATTACTATATAGTACCAATGAAGGTTCAAGTAATATTTTAACTTGTTTAACTTACTTAGAAAAGCCTTGAATGCATTCACTTTCTTTGGTTTGCTTCAGTTATCATTTCTTGCCCAGGCTGTCTACTTGCTTTCAGCCTGACTAATTGCTTGTAAAATATTTTAGAATCATCCACTTCAGGGCTTGGAAGCAAGCTGTAAAACCTAAGCCATAAATCATTTCCAAACCAGAGTTGTAATATGGTTTCTATCCCTATATAAAGAATACGATTTCAAACTTTGTGTTAAATATGTAAACTGACAATATTCTTAACCAAGCTATAGCCATTTGGTAGTCTGGTTTTAATAGGAACTGGAACAACTCGTTGTTGGATAGGGAATTCATCTTTCTTGAGCAGGTCATTAAGTATTAGGACAAAAGAAGCTTATATGGCTTTAGAGGGAGTGTCAGAACCTGGATGCTCTAAATTGGCAGATCTTGGCAGGTATCCTCTTGTTTTCCATCAGAGATTTTAATGGAGGAGTGAATATGGCCCAACCAACTTTGTTGTTTTTCTCCTTATCTGTTCCCATAGAAGAGAGTGAAGGTTAATAGTCCACCCAAGAAACAGAAAAAATCGATAGCAGGCCATCTGGTAGGACTTATCCTTTTGTTTTCTCACCAAATGAATTTTATTCAGAGAATGACATTTAGTCTATAAAGTTCTCTAGATTATGCACAGTGTAGTGACTCCTGATCCTTCAAGAACTTGCATGGCCTATGCCTATATTATTAGATATGCTCAACATCAGAATGAACTGGGGCTGACGAGGGAAGCTAACGAAAGCAAAAAGAGGTTAAAAAATTTAGATTGGTGCAAAGAGGAGAATTAAAAAAGGACCGACTGCTTGGGGTCTCGGGACTGTGATTATTGATAACAGAGAAAGCAGAACTGCTCAGTTTTTATTTCGCTTCTGTTTCCTTGTCAAAGAGAACGATCTTTGAACTGGAAAGGAAAGCACAAATACTGTTATTAGGCAGTTGATGCCCAAGATAAATAAGGTGGTAATAAGAGATCACTGAGATTTCCCTTGATGAGTGCAAGTAATTGGTCCAGATGAATTACATTCTCATATACTGACAGAACTGACAGATGCAATTGCTGAAACATTGTCAGTGATCTTTGAAAGATGGTGGAACTCAAAAGAAGAGTTACAGACTATTAACAACCCTCCAAAAGATTGCTTGAAATCATTAATAATAATACAAATGCAAATCAAAATAAGTCTGAAGTTTCACCTCAAATCGAGCAAACTGGCAAAAATACCAGAAGATGGAAAGAGTCAATATTGGTGGAGCTGTAAAGAAAAAAAATTGGAATTATTCCAAAAAAGAAACTAAATTTTCCGTACCCTTTGACTTGGAGAATTCTCCATTAGGCATATACTCCCAGGAAGTCAAAGATAAAAAGATAGGTCACTCATGTACCAAAATATTCATAGCAGTGCTTTTTATGGTATCAAAAGATTGTATATAAAGTAAATACCTGTCTATTGGGACATGGCCAAACAAATTGTGTTACATGTAAGGAATGTGACTTTGTAAAGAAACAGGGTCTATGAGAAATTCAGAGGAGCCGGGGAAGGCTAGTATTAACTGGTACAGAATGAAGTAAGCATAACCAAGAAAACATCTATCACTTATCTATCTGTTTATCTCTCTATATATGACTAAAACCAAATGTTATACAGTTATAATGATTAAGCCGGATGCCAGAATTGAGAAAATGTGCCTCCCTACTATTTTTGTAGATGTGCATAGGAATGGAACTAGGCAACTAGGTGGCACAGTGGATAGAGTGCTGGGCCTGCCTTTCAAGCTGTGTGACCCTGGACAAGTCACTTAACCCTATTTGCCTCAGTTTCCTCATCTGTAAAATGAGCTTATATGTAAAATGAGCAAACCATTCCATTATCTGTGCCAAGAAAATCCCACATGGTCTCACAAAAGTCAGACACTACTGAAACAACTGAACAACAACAAAAATAGAAATGGAATATTGCATATTATACTCACAGTCACTGTTAATATGTTAGTTGATTTAAATGAGCTACTTTAAAATTTTTTCTTTTCTTTTGTTTTAAACAAGAGATAACTTGCTTAATCAGAGAGGAATGAAAGATGTACTGGGAAAGGCAGGTGGTATAAAAGATTACCTATTAATGCTATATATTAATACTATATTATTATAAAACTATATTAATGCTATCTTATTTATAGAGAAAGATTGTGGAGAATTTAAGAGGTACTACAGGTTCGGAGAAAAACAGATGCCTTGATTTTCAAAAAAGGAAATAGATTGGAGTCTGCAAACTATAGGCCTGTTATTCTGACTTCCATTCCTGGCAATGAATGTGTTCTCAAAGAGATGGTTGTTGAACCTCTAAGCAAAGGAAGTGGTGATCCCAAAGAGCCAACATGACTTTGTCAATAACCAGTCATGCCAGACTAATTTTATTTAGAGATGTGACTAGGGCAATGCTGTCGATTTACTTTACTTGGATTTTAGCAAAGCATTTTTCAGTCTTTTATGCAGTCCTAGCGAATAAATATGATCCTCTGAATAGAAATTCTCCAGGGGAAGTCAACCTATGAGGGTTGAAATTCTGAAGAAGACATAAAGAGAAGTGAGAAGGGGAAGGAGGAGGGTCCGAAGACAGTGGCATGGATGTTCAGGGGACTCACCACAAACTTAGATTTTTAAGAGTCACGTACAGAAGATGTAAGCAACTACTGGTAACTGGAAGAATACAAAGCATGGAATGGCCTTGTCAGAGTAGTGTCAGGAGATCTACTCAGAATGAGCTGAGGCTGGCAAGGAATGCAGATGTCAGAAAAGGCTATTTGTAAAAGCTCGATTGAGAGAATGAAGAGGATTGAAGAGAGAATCCATATGCTGGTTGGGGCAGGTGGAAGGATGCTAGTAGCTGATGGAAAGAAGACAGAACTAGTACTGCTGCTGCTCTTTTCCTATTTTGTTTCTGTCTTCTTTGCCAAGGAGAATGATCTTTAGATGTAAATGATAGAACAGCAGTGACTTATAAGGAATTAAAGCCCAGTCTTAAGTCATGATGGAGACAGCAAGAAGGCACCTAGTAAACCTTGATGCATTCATGTCATCAGGTCCATTTGATGTGCCCCATGATGGTATAGGAAGTGCTGCATAAGGTGACTGAGCTGCCATCAATGATCTTTGTGAAATTATGGAGAGTTTGAGAGCTGCTACAGGCCCAGAGAAGGGCAAACATCTTGGTTTTTGAAAAAGGGAAGAGAATGTAGTCAAGTCTGCAAACTTAAAGCCATTAAGCTTGGCTTCAGTTGATGACAAACTTCTAGACTGATTTAATTAAAGGAATGGTTCATCAGCTTCTAGAGAGGAGAGGAAGGGCAGTGACCACAAAGATGCACAATTTCTTCATTGAGAACACGACGTTTTAGACTAACCTCATTATCTTTTTCTGACAGTGTTATTAGAGTGGTAGGTGAAGGGAACATGGTAGCTATGGATTACCTGGCCAAATCACTTAACCTCCATAGGTCTCAGTTTCCTCAGTGATAAAATGAGAAAACTGGACTAGTTAACCTCCACCTTTGGATCTATGACCTTGTGATCTTACTTATATATTAGCAAAGCATTTTGGGGAAGGAAAATAAGCATTCATTAAGTACCTACTGTGCACCAGGCACTGTGCTTAGTGCTTTGCAAAATTATCTCATTTTATGGGCACCCTGCGAGGTAGGTGCTATTATTATACCCATTTTACAGTTGAGGAAACTGAGGCAGACAGTGGTTAGATGACTTGTCTGAGGCTGGATTTGAACTCTAACATTCCATCTACTGTGCCATCTAGCTGCGTAGGTGGTGGAGAGAGATGGGCTTAACAATAGTACAGTGATTTGCTTTGGTGACCCAAAGAACAGCTAGATCTAAAGAGTAATTTTTAGTGTTTTGATATGAACTTGGATGAAAAGGTCTTTAGGAGAGTAGTCCAGGGGAGCTGTAATAGGTTCTATGCTATTTAACACTTTTGTCAGTGACTCAGATAAATGTAGAAATGGCACACTTCTCAAATTTACAGGTGACTTAAAGCTAGGCAGAAAAGCTAACATTTCGTTGCATTTCAACATAAGAATTTTAAAAAGATCTCAGTAGGCCATAACTAATTAAATTTCAATATTGATAAATATAAAATCTCATACTGACTTAAAAATCAACTTCCCATTAGTAATACTGTTTTTCAGTTGTGTCCTACTTTTTGTGACCCTATTTGGGGTCAGAGATTCTGACCAGAGATACTGGTGGTTTGCCATTTCCTTTTTCAGTTCATTTTAGAGATGAGGAAACTGAAGCAAACAGGGTTAAACAACTTGCCCTGGGTCCCACAGCTAATGAGTGTTTGAGGCTGGATTTGAACTCAGGGAGATGAGTCCTACTGACCTCTCGGCCTGCCACATGTACCACCTAGCTGCTCCAATTAATAATACAGCTAGCATTTATATAGTGCTTTAACATTTGCAAAATTCTTTACATATATTATCCCACTTGATCTTCACTACCCTGTAAGGTAGGTACTATTCTTATCCCTCCTTGTACAGATGATCACTGGATGAAGTGAATTAATGTCAATGAAGATGAAGCCTAGGGTCATACATGTAGTAATTGTCTGAGGCAAGGGTTGAACTTCTCTTGGAGATTCTAAGCCTAGCACTCTGTCCACTGCACCACCTATTTACATTTAAGATGGAGGGGGCATGGATAAATTGAACTCTGAAAAAGATCTGAGTTTTTTAATAGAACACAAACTCAGTATTTGTCAACAGTGTAATATAATGGTCAAAAAAGTTAATAGAATATTAGTTTATATGGAGAGGCATCCTGTTCAGGAATGAGGAGGTGACAGTCCTGCTGAATTCTGACCTGATCAGATTACATTGGAGTATTTAGGTGTTTTAGAAAAGACGTTGGTAAGCTGGAGGGTAAACATGATGGTGAAGGGCATTGAGATCGTGTTATGTGAGGATCAGTGCAAGGAATTGGGTCTGTTTAGCCTAGAGACAGAAGACTTAGAGGAGAGGAGGGTGTTGGTGGTCTTCAATTCTTTGAAGGCCTCTTTGGTGGCAGAAGAAATTAGATTTGGTCTGCCTATTCCAGAGGGCAGAACTAGGAACAATGGATGAAAGCTGAATAGGGGCACATTTATACTTTGACTTCAGGAAAAACTTCCTTTGAATTAGAACTACATAAAAGTAAGATGGGATGCTTGGGTGGCAGTGTTCCCCCATATTGTTGTTTGTACTTTATTCACAAAGAGTTCCAATGACATCAGGAAGGTGATATTTTGACTTGCAAGTGAATTGGATTTAAGTGACGCAGGGCTGTGCAGTCATCAGCCTCACTGTCTCCCTCAGAGTCATCTGAGTCCAGTGGCAAGACAAAGGATGACTGGAGATGACCGTAGATGCAGTGGGAGAGGTTGGTCTTTTTCAGCTAAGGTGTTTCCCAGGTCTCAGTTTGTCTGAGGCAACACCCATTCAGTGAGTCAGCAATTTAAGGCTAGATAAGAAATGAGGCAAAAGATGGCCTAGTTTGCCTGCCAAAAAAAAAAAAAAAATCAAAACTTGGCCAGAACAGAAATAATTGCCATTTACACTTACTCTGAGCCATCAAAAACCCAAACAATGACAAATGAGGCTTGGGCCAGTACCTATTTATTGGCCAGTAAGTGAGAGCCAGAATGATTTGGGTTTATGGTATGGTCAGGTAGTTCCCTTTGAATCCCAGTGGGCCTTATCAAAGCCTGGTTTTCTGGAGCTCTATTTCAAGAAATCATAAATGAAAATACATGGGACAAAAGAGTTAATTATCCCAGTTTTTTTAAAATGATAGAATAAATAAGTAGGGAAGAGAAAAAAATCTGGCCCTTAAACCCCAAGATATCTTGTGAGGCTTCAGTGACCAAAATGTATATGCTTTTGGGTATAGCAGCCACATTTAAGGGTATGATTTTCCATGTGGACAGAGGGTGAAGAGGGAGGGAGGGAGGAAGGAAGAAAGGAAGGAAGGAAAAAAAGGAAGGAGTATTGCCCAATAGGAACTGGCCAGTTGGTTCCCCAGTGGGGCAGCTACTACTATTCACAGATTGTCATTTGTCCTTTGTTCTTAAAGAAGACCAATGACATCAGGAGGATGATGTCTTTACTTGCAAGTGAATTTGCAAAGGCTCGATGACCAGAATCACAGAAATCAGATTTGGAAAGGACCTCAAGTAGCTATCTAGTATAACCCACAGGTGAGCAAGACTCTGCTCCATGACGTGTTCTACAAATGGTCATATAGCATTTGCTTGAAGCTTTTGTTTCCCCTCCAATAAGGGGAAACCCACCCTCTCTCAATGCTGCCTATTCCATCTTTGGATAACTCATGTTATTAGAAAATGTTTTTCTTACTCCAAACTTAAATTTGTCCATTTGCAAAACTTCCACTCGTTTTCCAAATTCTACCTTCTAGGATCTGGCAGAATAGGTTAAATCCCTCATCTTTAGTGCTATTTTATAAATACTTGAAGATAGAATCATGTCCCCCATAAACCTTCTCTTCTCCAAGTTTAATTTACCCAGTGACTTTAGCCAGTCTATGTAGGGCATGAACGCAAGGATCTCCACCATCATGGTTGCCCTCTTTTGGAGGGCATATATATCCATGGCTAACTTAAAATATGATAATGAGAACTGAACATTGATCATGTCATCAGGGCAGGGTAAAACAGGAGCAGCCTAAGAGCCCATTAGTTTTCTTAGATGCCACATAATACTGTTGAGTATATTAAACTCTTTGTCCACTAAACTCCCCAGATCATTTTCAGTTCAAATGTCATTTAGCTAATTCTTCCATCTTCTCTTTGTGAAGTTGATTTTTTGAACTCCAACATAAAATTGGTTCTCTGATTTGCTGACAGTATGGACTTTTTCTGTCTTGTGAAATGGAAATGATAATGACTACCTTAGGAGGCTTTTGTGATCATCAAATGAGATAATGTATATGAAGTCCTTTGTAACCGAATGCTCCACTAACATTAGCTATTATTAACAATAATAATAATGATTATGATAATAAATGTTTATTTTTTCCTGCCAGAAAAATTGAGTAGGTGTGAATTCTGAGGTGTTAGCTATGCATAGCTGTCATTAGCACTTCAAAAAGGTGCTTAAGTGGTTATAGAAGGTATTTGTTTTGTCTGAAAGCTGTTCAAGGCTGTGAGAGACTTTTGGAGTGTTAAAGGTGGGGTAAACGAAAGGAAAGGAATAAGGTATGGGTAGAGGTTGTTAAACCCTGAGAGTTACCTGGAATTGAGGAATCTTTGTGGAAAATATAAGATTATTAATGCCTGAAAAGCACGTTGCAACCCCTTCATTATAAAGCATGCTGATCCCAAAACCTTCAACATATAGGGCCAAACTTCTGGTGCTGATCTTCTGAAATGTGGTCCTTGAATGGCAGACCATCTCAGACACAGCCTTTTCAGTTTGTAACCGGCCAAGGCTTCTGCTCTACTGAGAAAGCCTTTAAGACCTCTTCTATTTAAACCAAAAAATGGAGAGAGTGCTTCAGAGATGTTCTCAGAGCTGTTCAGCAAGTGAGGGGAATGTCTGGGAATAAGAGTTCTGCTCTCCTGATTCCCAGACTAGGACTTTCTCCACTAATAATAATAGTTAATATTTATATAGAGCTTACTCTGTGAAGGTACTCTGCTAAGCACTTTATAATGATTTCATTTAATCTTCACAACAACTCCAGGAGGTAGGTGCCATTATTACCCCCATTTTACAGATGAGGAAATTGAGTCAGGCAAAGGTTAATTAACTTGCCGAGGGTCACATAGCTATAAGTGTTGGAGGCTGGATTTGAACTTGGATCTTCTTGAATCCCCGCTAGAACTCTGTCCTCACTGAGCCACTTAGTTGTAGTATTTAAACTGGAGGAATTTGTCAGGGCACGAATCTTAATCTCCTACTATAATGGAAGGCAGCTAAGGCTTTATAGTTAGCAAGAATTGGGTTCAGGTCTTACCTCTAATACATAAAAGCTTTGTGACCATGAGCATACTATTTAACTTCTCAGTTCTCTAAGATTGTAATACAGATGAGTTGCCTGTTTGCATATGGGTAGAGAGTGTCTACACTTTGAGGTCTTCACGCCGGTGAGTTTTATAGGTTTAGGCCAGATCACAAAAGACAGAATGCATGAGTTGGAAGGGGTTTTAGAGATCATTTAGCCCATTTATATGCAGAAATCCCTTCTACAGTGTTTCTGACTGGTGTCAATCATGGGGTCTCTGAAGTATAGCTTAGAAATGTGAGATGGCATAGTTTGGCCACTTCCCAACAGTATGACCTTGGGTAAGTCACTTTTCAATTTTCTAGCCTCATTTCACTCAGTGGGAATAATCATCCCTACTTTACTTACCTCACAGGGTTGTTCTAAGCAACAGTCTGGGGTAGTGGAATGATCTCTGGACTTGTAGCCAAAAGACCTGGGTTTGAGTCCTTACTTCAAACTTGGTAGGTATGTGACCCTCGACTCACCTCTCTGGGTCTCATTTTCTTCATCTGCAAAGTGGAAATGAGAGTCTTTGCATTGATTACTTAGTATTGTTGTGAGAAAAGTACTTTGTGAACCTTGAAGTACTCTAAAAATATGAGTTATTAAATGTAATAATCTATATGCAAGATATTTATCAATTATAACATTCTATACTGAATAGGTCTTAGCATGAGACTTTAGTGATTGATTGATTACCTCCCATTCACACTGTCTGTTACTTGTACTAACATAGTTGTTTGCATGTTCTCTCCACCACTGGAGTGTAAACTCCTTGAGGGCAGGGATTGTGTTTTTGCCTTTCTTTATGTCCCCATTTCTGAGCACAGAATCTGGCAAATAGTAAGCACTTGGTAAATGAATGCTAATTGATTGACTGTGATCATTGGTGCAGGGATGACAGATACTTAGAGGTAAGTCTCTATAATAGCATTCATGCCCTCCCATTCCTACCCTGCATTTAAAAAAAAAAATCCCCTGTCATCCCAAACTTGTTGGCTTTTCTGCCATGACCACACTTTTCTTCAAGTAAGCCCTTAAACACATCTGGTGGGTAATTATTGCACCAGATCATGCCACCTCCCCAGTGATTACATAATTAAGTGTTATTTCTGATTAGTCTGCCAACTAATATCTACCATAGTTGCTTAAGCCTCACCTTCCCCCCCCCAAGGCTGCAGTGGGTGTAGTATTGTGCTACTGCTTTCCATGCTGGACATGTTTCCTTAATGGAATTGGGCCTCTGTTGAAAGAAATCTTATTTGAGGGTGTTGGCTAAGAGACCTTCAGGTTCCAAGAAACCTTCCTGGCTGTGGCTTTGGGCTGTCATCGGCCAAGTTCTGCTGCAGGCCTAGACTAGTACTGTTGTTAGAAATGGGGCTAGGAAGTCAGGCAAGGGAAAGAACAGTGCTGAACTGTTGAATTACTCAACTGCCCAAGGAGAGTTTTAGCTGAAGCTGGAGTCTCACTTTGGGAGTAAATGTGATTTCAGTTATGGGAAGATTTATTTGAAAACTGGCATGAGAACATCTCCTTTACATTACATTTTGCAGCTCCATGTTTTGTGTTTTCTGTGTGTTTTTGTTGGTATGAGATGGCGCATCAGATAAGAAATAACCCTAGTAAGACTCCCTGGAGCCCTTCCTCTAAGGCAGTGATACCTGTGATATTGTGGAAAGGTCATTGGACTTGAAATCAGAAGATCTTGGTTTGATTCCTGACTCTGTCGAGAATTGGTTATGTGACTTTGTGCAAGTCAAGTCACCTCCTGGGGTCTTAATTCTCTCTTTTGTAAAATGAGAGGATTGGACCATATGACCTTTAAGATTCCTTCCAGCTCAAAAACTCTTAGATCCTTTGTCTAGTAGATTCATGGGCTAGTGCTTTAGTGAATTAATATTGGGAAGATTAGAGGAAATGTAGCACTGCTAGGATCTGTCATAATGAAAACAGAGAAGAAATCCAAGTGAGAACTGAGGAGAATATAAAACTTGGCCAACGAAAGCTCTCTTGTGTTGGGAAAGTTGGTGGGAGACATTTGCAATAGATAGATGTTAGCTCAGATGTAAGACAGTTAGCTTCTGATCATCCTTTTAGATGCTTTGGTGAGCTTTTTGCTCAGTATTTTATTTCTGGTCTTCCTCTCCCTCTTCTGCACATGTTCTCACTTGCCTTTGTGTGAGGATGGCAATAATTACACGATCATTTTGACTGAAGCCCAAAACAGCCTTCCTCATGTTAACTGGTCTGAGGAGAAGTTCTTTGCTCATTTTTCTTCCTTCTCATAGGTACTCTGGTATGCTTCAAAGTGGCTTGGGTGGTGGTGGGTGAGATGACCTGTAGATTGTGTCCCTATGTGTCTTAGAAGCCTTCCTTGCCCTTTTGATTAGATTGCATGATACCACATATGTTTTTAAATTTTAATGCAAGAGAACCTAAAAAGTATATGTTTGCTATTGATGTTTTAGTATTGAATTACGTAAAGCTGCTGCCTGTGTGGTTTGAAAATATTTCCTTTTACCAAATCCTCTGGGTGAAATTCACAATGATGAGTATACAGGGAAAGTGACAAGTCAGGCTGTCCAGCCATCCATTTGTCTTGCCTGGGTATCTTTAGAGTTGACTTCTTGTCTTTGATACATTTAAAATAGTCAAATAATGGCATTCATTATTGGTGTGGCTTGTCCCTAGCCATTTGGGGACTTGGTGACATTGGTTTGGATTTTAAAATGATATGGACAAAGACAGGAGGGAGCAGTAAATTCAGCCCAGCTCTCTCCCACAGCTATTCCAATAAAGAACAAGGAAGACTACTAAAATGAGTGGTGAAAGGGAAATCTGAAGAGAAATCATAGGAGGTCCTTTTCCTAGCTTCAGTTAACAGAGGAGATAGATGAAGACCTATAGGACCTTGGAGGAGGTCTAGCCAAGGAGGCCCAGAATATGGATAGAGCTGGCAACTGCAGCTCCGGACCAGGCACAATTGAATAGGGGCAGGCTTGTAATTGTGATACCCAAGCTTAGGGCAACTAGGTGGCACAGTGTCTAGAGCACCAGGCCTGGAGTCAGGAAGACCTGAGTTCAAATCCTGCCTGAGGCACTTACTAGCTGTGTGACCCTGGACAAGTCATTTAATCCTATTTGCCTCAGTTTCTTCAACTGTCAGATGAGCTGAAGAAGGAAATGGCAAGCCATTCTAGTATCTTTGCAAAAAAAAAAAAAAAGCTAAATTGGGTCATGAAGACTCAGATATGACCAAACAAAAAACTCAAGCTTGCAAGGTGTTTACTCTGTACAGGACGTGGAGTGTAGAAAAGAACTGCTCTGTTCCTGTGAGCCTAACTGAGATTTCAGATCTAGTGCAGCCAGAGTCTGGATCTGAGGCTGAATACAAGGGAAGAGAGTACAGACCACAGGTGAGCCTACAGTTCTGTCCCTTTGACCCCACAGTAGGGTTTGGGGCTTGCAATGGAATATCCAGGGATAGCCCACAGTTATGTCACTCTATCTAGCTGACAAGGGCTAGGGCCGGCAGCCCTCTACTGGAGCTCAACCAGAAGCCAGCCTGCAACTGGGCCTCTCAGATTCTAGACTGGTGTTCTGAGCCTGTCAAGCTCAGACCACATCCTAGATCAGAGCAATTAGAAAGCAGAAAGTGTGCTGTTGTTGACCTGAGGTGCTGCTGAGGTTCTTAAAGAATAGAATCCTCATCTAACTGTACTGGTAATTATCGAAAATACTTGGTACTGGCTAAGAAATAGAGTGGTGGATCAGTGGAATGGGTTAGGTATGCAAGACACAACAGTCAATGACTATACTAATTTACTATTTGATAAATCCAAAAACTCCAGCTTCTGGGATAAGAAATCACTATTTAGCAAGGGAAAACTGGAAAAATGTATGGTAGAAACTGGGCATATACTTACATCTTAATATACCAAGATAAAGTCAAAATGGGTACAGGATTTAGATATAAAGACTGATACTATAAGCAAACTAGAAGAGCACAGAAAGGTTTACTTTTCAGATCTATGAAGAAGAGAAGAATTTATTACCAAACAAGAGATAGAGAACATTATGAAATACAAAATGAATTTTGATTACATTAAATTGAAAAGTTTTTGCACAAATAAAGCCAATACATCCAAGATTAGGAGAGAAGCAGAAAACTGGGAAAGAGTTTTTCCAACCAGTATCTCTGATAAAGGCCTCATTTCTAAAATGTAGAGAACTGAGTAAAATTTATAAGAATACAAGTCATTCCCCAATTGAAAAATGGTCAAAGGATATGAACAGGCAGTTTTCAGAGAAAGAAAATAAAGCTATCTATAGTCATGTGAAAAAAAATGTTCTAAATCACTATTGATTAGAGAAATGCAAATCAAAACATCTCTGAGGTACCACATCACACCTATCAGATTGGCTAACATGACGAAACAGGACAATGATAAATGTTGGAGAAGATGTGGGAAAATTGGAACACTAATGCGTTGTTGGTGGAGTTGTGAAATGATCTAACCATTTTGGAGAGCAATTTGGAACTATGCCCAAAGGGCTATCAAAATGTGCATACCCTTTGACCCAGCAATAGCACTTCTAGGTCTGTATCCCAAAGAGATCAAACAGATGGGAAAAGGACCCGCATGTACAAAAATATTTATAACAGTTCTTTTTGTGGTGGCAAGGAATTGAGGGGTTGCCCATCAATTGGGGAATGGCTGAATAAGTTGTGGTATATGAATGTAATGGAATACTATTGTGCTGTAAGAAATGATGAACAGGCCGACTTCAAAAAATCCTGGAAAGACTTACATGAACTGATGTATAGTGAAATGAGCAGAACCAGGAGAACACTGTACACAGTAACAGCCACATTGTGGGATGACTGACTTTAATAGACTTGGCTCTTCACAGCAACGCAAGAATCTAAGACAACTCCAAAAGACTCGCTATAAAAATTGTCATCCACACCCAGAGAAAGAACCATGGAGTCTGAATGCAAATGGAAGCGTTCTATTTGCTCTCCTTTTCCTTTGTTGCTTTGATTTATTGCTTCATTCTCGTGGTTCCTCCCATTAGTTCCCATTAGTTCTAATTGTCCTTTACATCATGACTAATGGGAAAATATGCTTAAGGTGAAGGTATATGTAGAGCCTATATAAAATTGTACACCATCTTGGGGGAGGGGGAGAAGTGAGACAGGGAGAAAAATTAAAACTCAAAATCTTATGGAAGTGAATGTTGAAAGCTAAAAATAAATTAATTATTTAAAAAAACTATAACCCTCAGCCCCTGGAAAAAGCTGCAGTAGGACTCCCAAATAATACAAATTAGAACCAAATAAGGTGCCAATATTTCATCTAGAAGTATGCAAGGCTGGGCCCTAACATAGCATCTCAATTCAGGAAGTAAATCTGGAAAAATGAGTAAACAATGGAGACACCAATGGTAAAGAAATATTATGGAACCAGGGATGCCCACAACACAAATCCAGAAGAAGGGCATCACTTCACAGCATGTATAGTCAAAGCCTGAAACAAGAACATAGCCATGAGATCAGCTAGAATTCCTTGAAGAAATGAAGTAAATATTAAAATAAGGATATAAATGAAATGAGAGCTCTAGAAGAAAAATGTGAAAGGAAAATTAATAACTTAATACAACAGGTACAAAAACTTATCCAAGTAACAGACTCCCTGAAAATCAGAATGGACTAAATATACGTTAATGACTGTTAAAAACAATGAGAAATATTAGAACAAAGTCAAAGGACTGGAAAAATAGAAGAACATATTAAGTATAACATATAAAAACCAACTAACTTGGAAAGCTGGTCAAGGAGAAAAAAAAATTTCGAGAAGAAAAAAATAATCTAAGAATAACCAAACTACTAAAAAAATAGCCTGGATACAACATTTTAAGAAATCATGAATTAAAACTACCCAGACTGATTAGAACCAGAAGGAATCTACTAGTTATTCTTATAAGAAATCTCCAAAATGAAATCACTTATAGTCAATATCCAGAGCTTCCAGATCACAGGAAAAAAAAAACCATGAACATACAAAAGGAGAGTTTTAAGGATCATAGTCAGTAATATACAAATTTTGACATGTACAGCTCTAAATACAAGAAAAACTTGGGGTACGGTAACATACAAGGCAAAAGATAAAGGCTTATAACCGATAATACTTTGTCTGGAAAGATTTAATATCACTCTACAGGAAGAAAATGGATTTTTAATAAAATAGAGGACTTCCAGACATTCTTAATGAAAAGACCAGAGCTGAGTAGAAACTTTGAAATGTAAACAAAAGAATCAAGAGAGACATAAAGAAGCAGAAACATAGTAAGTACCTATCAATTGGGAAATGACTGAACAAATTATGGTATACAAATGTAATAGAATTATTGTATTATAAGAAATTGTAAAAGGATGGTTCTAGAGAAACCTGGGAAGACTTGTATAAACTGATGCAGAGCAAAGTGAGCAGAACCACGAGAACGTTATAGTATCCACTGTACTGTAAACACAGCTTTAAAACTCTTAAGAATTCTGATCAGTGCAAATGACAACCACCACTAGAAAGGACTGGTAATGTGGAAACATTCTGTCTACTTCTCTACAGAATGCTGATAAGCTCAAGGGGGCAGAATGAAACATAAATTTATTGACATAGCAACTATGTGAATTTTTTTGTTTGAATATGTTTAATTGTTACAAGATGTGTGCATGTGTGTGTATGTGTGTATGAGTGTGTGTTTTGTGTGTGTGTATGCTTGTGCATGTGTGTTTAAATATGGGGAGAATTTGGGAAGGAGTGGAGCTGGTAATAAGATTGCCAAAATTAAAAGAAAGAAGATGGGAACATTGAAGCATTTTCAAAAACGCACTGACGAGAACTAAAGGACTTTAAAAAGAAATAGCCAAGCAGTACAGTTTTGAAAATTATGTTGAATTTATAGTATATTTTAAAAAGCAAGCTCTAAGAAATAGAGATATGTGTTTTCACATATCCTTCCATTTCTGTAAGTGGAAATTTCCTTTTTTGGGGAGGTGTTTGCTAAATTCAGAATAAATAAATTAGATGATATAAAAACTCCCTGGAAGGAACAGAATGCCTCTGGGCATGATAGAGCTAACAATTATGTACATGAGTATTGTTTCAAAGTAACCCTTTAGTCTAAGCTTTCTGCACGTTCAGAAACCAAGATGTTTTTCTGTGTTGAAAATACATATTTTTTCCACTGCAGTTTAAGATTTCTCAAATAAAAAATCACCTTGGGGTTGCATGGTATCAGTAGGAAGATTATTAATTGGCTCCTGTTGAGTAGCTGCAAAACTAACATGAATTACAAGGTCCCAGGTCACATTGCCCAGGGAGGAACCACAATTGTAGCAAACTCCCAGCTTTAAAGATGTACTGTGGTTTCCTTATTTAAGTGTTATTAAATCAATTGTTAGCCTCTCAGTTGAATAATTTCTTTGTTGGAAAGATCTTAATTGAGTCACAGTGACATAATAATCTGTGCTGGTAGCCTTTACCCCCTCCCTCCTTTTATTTTAGGTGAAATATCATTCAAACAAAATTAAAGATGTAAAAATGCCTAAGGAGAAAAGGATGGTGTTTGTATTATAGGCTGTTGGAATTCTACCTTTTTGATCTGAGCCCTTATCCAATGACTTGCCCTGGCAAATGGCCAGTGGTTTTTGCAAGGGTCTAGAAATCTCCCTTAATCAAGTTGCTCAGTAGCTGTGATCTCAGAGGAAATTGTTACTTTCTAGTTGAGTGTGTCAATGCAGGCCTTAAGTCCCAAATTCTTTTTCCACTTTGTGCAGGGTTGTGGTACACAGACTGAGATATTTGCAAGAGCTGTGAGTGAGACTGCCTTTTAAGTTACTAAGGGCGCTCAAGACTTCCTAAAAGCAACTAGTACCATGACCGGTAGGAATATAGAGTCATGGTATTGCCCTTGTCTTAACAACTTACACAAACAGGGATCGGTGTGGGAGCCCCAGTAAGGAGGGGCTTGGGAATGTTTGGAAGTCCATGTTTTGGGGAAGTAGCAGAGGGAGTCAGGTCAAATAAAGATTCTGCTCCTAGTATGTTAAAGACTGGTCTAATATCATTCAATTCCATCAATTTGTGTTGAGATAATTGTGGCCCCCAAGATAGAGCTTCTCCTGTCAGCTCTCCCAGGTGGCATGGTGTAGTGGAGAAAACGGCCAGGAAAGAACTTATCTTGAATCTTTCCTTTGATACTCTCTGCCTCAGTTAAGTTCCTCAACTTAAAAATGAATATAATGAAATACATATGAATATATGTGCTATGTGTAATACCTATTTCATACTGTGCATGGGACTTTCTTGGCAAAGATCCTGGAGTGGTTTGCCATTTCAAAATCTTCTCCAGTGGATTAAGGGAAATAGAGGTTAAGTGACTTACTTGCCCAGGGTCATACAGCTAATAAGTGTCTGAGGTAGGATTTGAACTCAGGTCTTCCTGATTCCAGGCTCACTGAGCCACCTTTCTTGCTATCTTTTTTTTTTCTGAATCAAAAGATTTATTCTCATTGGCAGAAAAAAAACAGAAGCAAATAGGAGTAGAACGGTTCTGTCTTCTTTCTGTCATCCATTTTTATTATCCATCCTTCTTCTTTTGTCTTCTTGCCTTTCCAAAAGAGTTAAAAAAAATCCTATTTGTTGTGTTTCTTTTATATCTGGGATTAGTGAAGGAGAGTGTAAAATAGACCAGCTTTCCATTCCCTGCATCTTGTAATAAAAACTAAACTCTCAGGTGATAACAGCATTGGGAATAGCTGTATGACTTACTCTAGGAACCCTGTCTATATTACCGTTAAATTGTGAGACACGACTAAATGATCTGTGTACTGATGGAATGGGCGAATCCTAAGGCTTGTTTTCCTGTTCATCTCCTTCTCTGCATCCGTGTCTCTCTCTTCATTTCTCTGTCCACATGCTAGGCTGCATACATCTTTGCATTCTGAATCCCCAGCACTGTTTCTTCTATTATTATTTTTTAAAATAACTTTTATCCAGTCTTCTAGATAAAGTACATGAATGTCTGATTACTGGCTGTTAACTCAAACCAGCTGAGAATTAAAAAAAAAAAATCTAAAACCAACTTAAATGGAATTTTTTCTTTCTTTTTTCCCCTCTCCTTCTGCCAATGGTTTTGATGTATATTGTGGCAAAAATAATACATAAAAGGAGAATCAGCTGTGTAATGATACTTGTGACTGTCCCAGATAGCCTCCTGTGACCCACCTTTCCCTCTTTCATATGCAGATTAGCAGCTTCATCTCCTGAGAGGTACTAAGCTAATTCCTGCTCAACCAAGTGCATAGGAATATTTTAAATTGTTACCCCAGGAAGCAGCACATTCCTACACAAGTGTCAGTTTGACTCTAACTTTATCCAATGTATCAACTTGCAGTGGCTCATTTGCCTGGTTTGTTGAGGTTTAATTACCCATATGGCTCTGGACTGCCTGAGCAACATGCAACTATTCCTTCTAGCTGGCTGTTTGTATGTCATACAGCTCCTTTTAATTAAACAGGCTGAAGTTTCTTTTCCTTCCTTCCTTCCTTCCTTCCTTCCTTCCTTCCTTCCTTCCTTCCTCTTTTTTCTTACATAGACTGTCTTACCCATTCTGGTTTTTCTCTTGACTTATGGATGAGTGAAGTTTTCCTTTTCTCATGCTAAGATTTCATCTGTGAAGACTTTTAAGAAAGAACCAATTATTTGTGTGAACGTAAAAGCTTTTGCTGTCTTTGTCCAGAAGGGAAGAGAATCTATTGGAGGGAAGAAAACTGATGCCTTTTGAGGGTGGGTACTTCTAAGCACAAAGAGCTGATAGAGGAAAAAGTTGAAAAGTTAAGAAATAGAAATATTTTTACTTAAGCACTCCTTTGGGATGCCTCCTTTGTGGTCTGTGGGTAGGTCTGGACTCTCAAGGAACATGATAGAGGAGTGTGAGCTTTGGCATGTCTTGCCACTGTGTAAAGGCATTGAGGCCAGCTCATGTTCATTTTGGAGAGGCTGGCACAAGAGGAGAATCAGCATGCAGTCACAGCTGATGATCATTAAGAGGCAGTATCCGTGTAAGTGAGTTATAGCGTTTGACTTGCAGTCAGAAAGATCTGAATTTGAATCCTGCCTAAGATACTTAATAGCTATCTGACTCTGAATAAGTCAATTGACTTCTCAGGCCTCAGTTTCTTTATTTATAAAATGAGGGGGTTGGATTAGATGATCTTTAAGAGCCCTTGCAGCTCTAAATATATGATGTTGTGATCTGAGGTATAGGAAGTATTCTGATCTATATTGTTAGAAGGGAGTAACCACACCTACAAAAGCTAGGTGGGAGCTAAGTGGCACAGTGTAAGGAATTGGATCTAGCATCAGGAAGACCTGAGTTCAGATCCAGCCTCAGATGCTTACTAGCTGTGTGACCTTTGACAAGTCACTTAATTTCTCTCTGCCTCAGTTTCCTCATCTGTGAAATGTGGCTGATCATAGCACCTACCTCCCAGGGATATCGTAAATGAGAAAATCTGTAAAGTACTTTGCAAGCTTTAAAGCACTATACAAATGCTATTATTACAAATAATAATATAATCCCAGATCTCTGAAGTATAATATAGCATGATTGCTGTTTTTCAAATGGGTAGAGATAGAAATTGTTTTTATTTTTTTCTAGGACATTGGCATGTTCTGCTTTGTAAAAAAGGAAACTACTTGATATTATCTAACTTAATGTTGCTGTTCAGTTGTTTTCAGTCACATCTGACTCTTCATGACCCCATTTGGGGTTTTCTTGGCAAAGATACTGGAGTGGTTTGTCATTTCCTTCTCTAGCTCATTTGCCTGGTAAAAAACTGAGGCAAGCAGGGTTAAGGGACTTGCCCATGATCACACAGCTAATCTTCCTAACACCAGGCCTGGCACTCTATCTGCTTCATCACCTAGCTGCCATATCTAACTTTGGACATTCCCTCAAAACATGTAATTAAAATGTAACCAATGACAGGTAGTGCCGCTTGAGGTAATTTCAAGCCTTTGTCAATTTGAATTCAAAGGCATTAGTTCATTAGGTTGGGCCACCCACCTCACAAGGTTATGGAAAGCACTTTGCATTTTATAGCTACTTACTTTAATCACTCTAATTATAAATACCACATTTATCTCAACATGGATAACCTCAATAATAAGCTATAGACCTAAAATATTATCTTTTTGAAAGGAAAAAAAATAATATATAAATATACATATATAAATGCATGTGTATACTTTTTGGGGGGGGGGCTAGGCAGTGGGGTTAAATGACTTGCCCAAAGTCACACAGATTGTAAGAGTTATGTGTCTGAGGTTGGATTTGAACTCAGGTCCTCCTGAATCCAGGGCCAGTGCTCTATCCACTGCGCCACCTAGCTGCCCTGTGTGTATACTTTTTAAAACCACAATATATGCCAAAACCATTTATGGAAGGAGAGAAAAAAAGGAAAAATACCATTTATGTTGGTGTATATATACATAACCACTTTTGGTGGTATGTGTGTATACATATGCATGCATGCATGCATGTATATGCATATGTATGCCTTTTCTTTTATATGTATAGTATGTGTATATGCATATACGTATATATATGTATAGATACATAAAAAATTACTTTAAAATCCTTCATGGAGCCCCAGAAAAGTCTCTGTAAATAGTCTTTTCAGTTAGCAGAAGTTTTGGGGAGATAGTGGCCTGATGGCTTTGTACCTATTCTTGGACTTGTGGGAAATTCTTGGCTTTCAGGACATTTGGTTTTGGTGTTGCAGATGCTATTTGCATACATTTGTGCTAATTTTCCTCTTTGCTTTCCTTCTTCTCTCTCTCTCCTTCCTTTCTAAAATTTTCTTGTCTGTGCATGTATTGTAACTCTTACCTCCCCCGGGAAGCATCTTGAAGGTAAGCTGCCCTGCACATAGTAGGTGCTCACTCTGTAAATATTTGTTGAAGTGAATTTGATTTCATGGTCCAATAGATGGGACAATTGTATTTGTTGCATTTAATCTTACAACAGCAATGGAGAAAAAAGTAAAATGTTTTATATTTTTGACCAGATTTTTTCCCCCAAATTGGTGACAAGTTTATATTACAACCCCAAGCAACAACAGTGTGTTTAAAGAATACAATTTAACCATTGTTAAAAAAAAGATTAGACAGCATAATTTAAATTATCCTGAAATTTAAAAACAACTAACTTTAAATCTTCCTCCCACAAACACTTTAAATGACAATGTTATTAGACTAAATTAAAATTTATTCATGTACCCATGGCTCAGTTATTTAGTATTCATTGAGCACCCACTGTGTGTCAAACTTTGTTCTTGGTTAGGTGAGTTATTAAAGAGAAGTGTAAGATACATTGTAGATAAAAAAAAAACAGGAATTCAGAATTAGAGGACCTGGGATCAGATCCTCAGCTTGGTGCTTCACACTTTCAAGTATCCTGGAGTAAATCACTTCATTTCTTTGGGCCTCAGTTTTCTCATCTGTATGTAGGATATAAGTGCCCATGTGAGGCATGTATGTTCACATAGATGATGTGGATTTGACTTTCAAGCAACTTGGATAGATATCTTTGGAACTAAGGGAAGGAGAGGGATTATGGCTGGGTACTTGCTCCTTCCTTCATGGATTTCCAAGAAGGGTATTGGGCTAGCTTTGTATCTATCCTCTCCCCCCCAAATATTGACAGTCCAGGGGTTCAATAAATTCAGAACAAAAGCTACTTCTCTGGTCACTCTTATTTGGGGAGAATAGCCCTTAGCTTATACCTGTCAGTTTATCTCCTTCCCAGTAAACAATGGTTACTCAAAAGGCAAATAGTGAATAATGAATAAAATCGTTTAAGCAAACATAAATTGGAAAAGTTAAACGAATTAGAATATAACAAAGACTCTACAAGAGTGAATGAACTTGTTAGATCACAGTGAGACAAGATCTCATCTCAAGATCTCAAGAGAGACAGTGTATCTTACCCAAGTCAGTCACTCAGTAAGTATTTGTTAAGGGCCTACTGTGTGCCAGTAACTGTGCTAAGCACTGGGGATACAAAGAAAAGGAAAAGACAGTCTCTGTTCTCAAGCAGCTCACAGTTTAATGGAGGAGTCAACATGAAAACCACTATATACAAACAAGCTATATAGAGGATAAATTGGAGATAATCAACATAAGGAAGGCATGAGAATAAACAGAAATCAGAAAAGGCTGATAGAAAATAGAAAATGAGATTTTAGCTGG
This sequence comes from Vombatus ursinus, assembly GCF_900497805.2. Taxonomy (NCBI): domain Eukaryota; kingdom Metazoa; phylum Chordata; class Mammalia; order Diprotodontia; family Vombatidae; genus Vombatus; species Vombatus ursinus. The sequence continues at coordinate 4,412,438 of NW_020954556.1, read as the reverse complement.
GACTTGATAGAAGCCAAAGGAAGGTAGAGATGAAAAGGGAGAGTATTCCAGGTGTGGAGAACAGTTAGTAAAAATAAACACAGATGGAGTGTCTTGTGCAACGAATAAGGAGGCCAGTGTCACTGGATCCCAGAGTACCTAAGGTATAAGAAGGCTGGAGAGGTAGGAAGGTAGCAGGTTGTGAAGGGCTTTGAATCCCAAACAGGATTTTATATCTCCCTGAAGTCTCTAGAGAGAAAAGCAGAGAGGAAAGCTGGACCCTAGGAACTTATTGAAGACGGTCATCTCAGTGGCTTCCAGAATCTCTACACGTCTCTATCAATGGGTCTCTGGAACTGCACTGTGCAACATAGAACCATGACATCTTAGAAACTCTTCCAAAGAAGGAAACTGAGGGAACATGATGGGAAAAAACAAAACACCTCCCTCCCCCAAACAGCCTGTCAGAAGATAATTATCAGGTATCAGTTTTGTCCGACTTGACTCTTATAAAGCTCTTTTTTTTTCTTTTTAGCAATAGTACACTTTCCTGAACTAGTGTTTCTCTTTCTATGGAGAGCCCTCAACTTTCTTCCCTCTCCCTAGCACTCATAACTAATAATTATCTCTTTATTCAGGTCTTTTTTTTTTTTTTACATAGCATCTTCCTACTATCCTCTTTGGGTTGGCTCTCTCATATTCAACGGTGCCATTATTGACCCACTGTCAGTAAGATGGGCACTTTGCTTTTTGCATTATTGGTAAAGGGTCAGGCTGAGCCTTTCATACTAGGTCACTGTTAATTAACTTTGAGAGGGTTTGAAATTCAAAATTGCTGGAGGCCCCATGTGTTCTGGTATCATTATTATTCTGAGCTGTGTGCTAGCTCATCATCTCTGTATTTCAATAATATCATTCTTTTGACAAGCTGGGCCAGTTAGCTTTCCTCTTTTCCATGGCGGCAGACAGCACACTTAGCTCCACACTGTTGCAATTGGCCACAGGGGCGACCAGGTGCAGTTATTGGAATGGATTATCAGAACTCATCCCCACTTGAATTAGCCTCAGAGAGAAAATTGTAGCTAGATGACCTCTAAGGCCCTTTCCACTTCTCAAGTTGTATGGGATACTTTACAATTAATGTTTCTATGAGGGATAACACCTTTTCATCTGCCTTTGCAAAGTCTTACGGTTAAGGACTCAGTTAATTGGCTGTGGCAGCAACCAGAGATAGTGAAATTGTTAATGCTATTCATAGATAATTGTAAGTAGGGTTTGGCTTTGCTGATTGTGTTTAGTGCTTAATAAATTAGTGCTTATTACAGACCACACATGGGAACATTAATGTGGAGATAGAGAAAGGAATAAACAGGTTGGCTTAAATGCACTGGACTTGAAGGCAGAGCAACCAGGCAGTTTTTTGTGACATTCTGATGGGAGTGTCGTGAAAGGTGGTAGTTCTTCTCGAAAATCTTAACCCCCACTTTCATAAGAAGTGTGGAAGCTGAGGACATCATTGAGCTATTCATAGGGATTGTGCTTTGATTGTCCGCCTGCTAGTGGCAACCTTCACCTCTGCCTACATTCAATGCACATTGACGTCCTTGCTTGAGAAGGTGAAAGAAGGGGCTTTGAGGGAGACTGCTATACGCTTTGGCTTTTCAGAGTGGATGAAGAGTTCTTAGGGTAGAAGAAATGATCTAAGAAGCAAACCGGACACTAAAGGCTTTTGAGGCAGAAGGGAACTGAAAGCTGAGACTGAGAGGTCAGCAAATGAAAGGACACGGAAGCAGGCAATGGAGCAGATGAAGGATAAGAAACTCTCAACCACTGGAACTTTGCAGTAGGTAGGATACTTTTTTCAAAGAGAATGAATTCAGACTTTCTGAAGCAGCAGCATCTTGTCTGTGAAACAAGGATGAAGATCCACAGACACCAGCATGCATAAAGAATCCTGCTTTGGACCTCAGAGGTAGGATGTATCATTGTGGCCAAGGAGTGACTCCTAAAGAATATAGACATGGATGTGACATGTCCAATCAGATGATCTGTCTTCCTTGGTTGTGTACTTTACATAGAATGTGATATCAAGCTTCCTTCCAGCTCACATGGTTCGTAGTTGTTCAGTCGTTTTTGAGTTGTGTCCAATTCTTCATGACCCCACTTGGGGTTTTCTTGGTAAAGATACTGGAGTGGTTTGCCAGTTCCTTCTCCAGCTCATTTTACAGATGAGGAAACTGAGGCAAACAGGATTAAGTGACTTGCGCAGGGTCACACAGTTAGTGAGTATCTGAGGTCAGATTTGAACTCAAAAAAGATGAGTCTTCCTGACTCCAGGACTGGTACTTTATGCACTATGTGCCACCTAGCATAGAGTGAACACTAATACAGCCAGAAAAATATTGAAGTAAATGAAAAGATTAATGGTGGAAGAAAGCAGGAATTTTTTTTTAGCCTAAGTATAAAGAGCATCAAAATAAACTCACTAGGGGGAGAAGGGGGCCAACATGGCAGAAGGATGGATTTTCTAAGGGGAGAAGGCTTGAGGCACTGAGGAATCATAGATTTTAGGGTTAGAAGAGATCTTAGATGTAATCTACTCTAAATTACTCATTTTGCAGATGAGGAAAGTGTGGCCTAAAGATACACAGGAACAAAAACTGACTTCAAACTTAGGTTTCTGTTTCCAAATTCAGTGTTCTTTTCAATATACCCTGCCTTTCTGCAACCGTTTATTTCATGTTCTCCCAGCATCACCTGAAGTAGACACTTTGTGATTTAATCACCGGCCTGACTTTTTCTGAAATATGAAATGAGTAGAATTGCAGCTGCTCTTAATACGAAGAAACTAAAGTGGGAAAATTTTCTTTAAATCATGAATCTAAAGAGACTGAGAGTCTGGATATTTCCCCCCCCTCTCTTAAAAGCACCAGTAAAGTACCCATTTATTTTCATTGAAATTGACTTTTGGAGGACCTTTCCCATAAGCGATATCACTAATGATCTATCTGCCTTACTGTTGATTGTAGAGTGAATTGAAGGTAAGCAAGGAGAATTATTTCTATTTGACTGTACAACATAAATTTAGGTTAGAAGACATATTTTTGGAAATAAAGAGCATTTTTCCCCTACAATGTTTAAAATACTATAGTATAACTGGCTACATGTGCAGCACTGATAACTTGCCTGGGGCAGGTGTGTGTGGGAAGAATGCACAGAATGCTGACTGATTTTATTCACTTTACTACTTGTATGTTTCATAGGAGCAAGACAAAGCTGGGTGGACGGGTCAATTTTGGTATTCATTTGCATGGTAGTTTAATTCTCCAAATGTTGAAACATCCTGCTATATTGATGAGAAAAAAATCCAAAAATGAGTCATTTAACCTTTTTGAGGTTCAGTTCCTCTATCTGTAAATGGGGGAGAAATGATCACCATAGACCTTACTTCTCAGGGTCATTGCGAAGTTTAAATTCAATAATACATGAGAAGCAACTTGGTGTGGTGAATAGAGAATGAATTCGTAGTCTGCAGGATTTGGGTTCAAATCCCATATACATTCTGGATGACCGTAGGCTAAGGCACTCAACCTCTCGGTGCCCTTGGCAGCTTTCTAAGACTATTAATTTAGCATTTGTTGACCTGCATCAGAAGAGGGAGTTCCCTACATTGATGAAATCACTAGGCCTACCACATCTTTCCAAAAAGTAAAACTCCAAATAAACATCATCTGTCATTATTGTTGTTATATGAGAATACCCACATATTTTTAAGTCATGAGGTTTAACCAAATTTGCAATATAATCTTGAGTCTCTTCTGATCCTAAAATTTTACACAATGAATAGTAGACCTTTTCATCACACTTACACTGCTCATCTCAGACTTGACTATGATCTGCCACGTATCTCTATACATCCAAGAAATATTTTGTTGTAAATTATTTCTCTGTGTGCTGAGTCAGGTGGAATTTTAAAATATGTGTGTGTGTGTGTGTGTGTGTTTGTGTATGAACTTAGAGGGTCATGGCTATTCTGATGTATATGTATTTGTATTGTTCCCTTATGATAATGCTGCTCTGTCCAGTGACCCTCTGATTACAAATATCTCAAGATACATAAAATAGGGAGATGTAGGCTCCCAAAAGGTATTTTCCACTGTGATGGAGGAGATACAGCAGAGTATCATTCTTTGTGTATCCTTTGTATTCTTTGTATATCAACTTCCTGTTTAGGGCAGGAAGTAATCTCACCCTCAATAAACATGACTAGCCTATAGTCTGCAGGTCTGAGAGCAACTGGAGTGAGCACAGGGAAAAGCAGCTGAAGCCTGTCAGCCTCTTGCCCCTAGCAGATTCTGACAGCAGCTTAACAGACCTGGAATTGGATTTGTCCAGGTGATCTCTGGGTACACATTACATATCCAGATTTAGGAATGCCATGAAATTATGTATATTTTAGTGTTTGGAATTTTTCTGCCCAGCTCTTCTCTTGTGTTTTTTCCCTTTTGTCATTAACATGGGAGAGTTGCAGGTGTGTGTGAGTGTATACATATATACATATACATATGTGTCTCTGTGTGTGTGTGTGTGTATATATATACATACATATATATATATATATATTTGGCCTCAAATTTGCAAGTTTCATTAAGTTTTATCTATGACCTTTGGGTTTGCAAAGTTTTAATTAACTTTACTCAAAGCCTAAAGAAAAGGAAAACATTTTTTTTCTTTGAAAATCTCATTTTGCGGCTGGATACTTAGGGAGACACTAACTTTGTGAAAGGGAAGTTATTGGGTAGGATTTTGTATAGCTGCCTTACTTATACATTTTTCAGTGATCTCTCTTCTTCCTTTCTTTTGGATGGCTATTTACTTTGGTACTTGGGTGTATCTTCACCTTTTCCTGTGTGATTATTGTCCATGCTTCCCCAGAAATCTCCCATGGATTTGTGTTTGCTGAAGGCCACTGTACTGAAGGTTTTCCTTTAGTATCTTGGGGTAGCAGTGCACCATTTAGACTTTCTATGTTTAGTGTCTCATTCTTTTTACATCATTGGCTCACTCTTTATCCCTTCCCGTATGCCCTTGATCATGTCTTTTATGCCAGGTCTGATTTGCAAGGCATCTTTTTTTTTTCTTTTTGGTGAGGCAATCGTGACTTGTCCAGGGTCACACAGCTAGTAAGTGTCAAGTGGCTGAGGCCGGATTTGAACTCAGGTCCTCCTGACTCCAAGGCTGAAGGTCTGTCCACTGTACCCCCTAGCTGCCCCAGCAAGGCATCTTTGATAACATGGTAGTTACCATTCTGGCAATGTCTTGGCTAGTCAAGACTTATTTAATCAATAGATTTCAGTTCATGCCTAGAGAAAGCCTTTAGAACCGCTGACTCATGAGAGGTAATTTTTACTATAGTGGCCGGAGCGCTGGATTTGGTATAGTAGGACCTGGATTCAAATCCTAGGTTTGCTCCTTTCTACTTGCATGGCATTCCTATTCTGTAAATGAGAGGGTTGAACTAGATCATTTCTAAGTTCCTTTTCAGATCTTAATTCTATGAGACCTTTGAGTCATTAATTACAACTGCTCTAACTCTTCTTCTTTTCCAATATTGAACATTTATCAAGCACGTAGTAATGCAGTGCTTTGGCTAAGTGGTAAATGTTTATTGGATAAATGAATGAATGAATCAACCCACAGAAGTTCTAAAACCTTTGATTTTGCAAGTGATGTTACTAGGCACTCATAAAGGAGGATTGCCTCTGTGGGTGGTCATATTTAGCATGACTATTTCCAGTTTATCTGGTACGTAGCTTGTTTGCACATAGTTGTTTGCAACCTATTGTCCCCATTAGACTGTGAGCTCCTTGAGAGTAGAGGCTGTCTTTTGCCTTTCTTTGTATCTTGAGCACTTAACACAGTGCTAGTAAACGGTAGGCACTTAATAAATGTTTATTGACTAACTACTAACATTTGTACTTGTATAGTGCTTTGGCAAGGCAGTGTGGTATATTGGAAGGAGCACTAGACATAAATTTAAGAGAGACCAGAAGATCTGGATTTGAGTCTGTCTTACTGTTTACTAGTTCCTCATAGAGGTGTCTTAAGGATTGAATGAGATGATGTAAGATGTTTTGTCAGCTGAGAATGATGATGATGGTAATAATAATAATAATAGTAATAATGATAATAAGCTTTTATATAATGCTTACTATGTGCCAGGTATTGTGCTTACCACTTTACGAGTATCTCATTTGATAAGAAGTGCTAGATCAATGTTAGCTCTTGCTACTAATGTTACCACATGGTTCTTGCTTTGAGTGGGTGAGAGAACTGGACCTGTGATCTCATCAGTGTAGGAAACTCAGTGAAGAACCTCTTTGCATGCAGATCAAAACCTCTGCCAGTGATGTTTTTAGAGAGTTGCTTAGGGCCATTGAGAAGTGACTCAACCAGGGTAGCAAGTCAGTATGTATCAGAGGTGGGGCTTCTACCAGGATGCTTCTCACATGGGAAGGCAATTCTGAGAGACAGTTCTGTTCAACAAATGGCAGCATACTTGAATCTGGCAGTGGCTGTAGCCACATGTGGTCCATGGGGCTGACTATATATAACGTTTCCCACACTGAGGGAGTGGGAGAGTGCTGTCATTCAGGACATCCTGGGACATTCTGTTGCAGGTCATGGGAGAGAATGCACAATGCAAGTAAGTAACCAGAAATGTAAGTCTTAGAATTGAAAGGACCAGGTACAGCTAATGTCTGAAGTAGAAGTCAGATTTGATTGCCAGAGTTGATAGTGGGGAGTTGAATAGGTGAGGGATAATAACAATGACCAGAGAGGAAGCTGAATGAAAGCTAGTATGACCTGATGCAGTGGAGATTACGCCTGGGTTTAGAATCAGTGAATGAGAATGAAAATGTTGTGCTAAAAACAAAGATAATTCCATCTTGGTTCATTCAGTGTTGTATCAGTGTACGTGATTTTTTAAAAATAGCCAAGGCTGAGCACTGCCTTTCATTTTACTTTGAATTCCCTTTCCCTAGAGAATTCCTGCTGCCACTGTTGAGATCATTAATCTCCATAGTAACTGTGGACTCTATATGCAGTGGTATACAAATTGTATTGTGTTGTGGGAAGAATGCTGATTTAGGCTCCGTAAACCAGTCTGGGTTCAGGATGAAGACCTCTTGCTAGCTATATGACTGTGAGCAAGTCAGTTCATCTCTGAGATTCAGTTACTTCACTGGAAAATGGGGCTTATAATTCTGCTAGCTCCTTCACAGGCTACATAAAGGTAGAGGGCTTGTCCGTTTTAAAAAAACTCTAATGGAATGCTATAAAACTGTCCTTGGCCCTGTTCTATTCAACATTTTCATCAATAGCTTGACTGTAGGCATGGCTGGTATTGCTCTGAGCCTTCTTCTTTTCCTTCTTTATATGCTTTTCTAGATCATTCCATCAATTCCCATGAGTTCTTTTGTAATTTCTATACAAATGCCTCACAGATCTATATCTCTCTAGTCCATATCTCTCCTGAAACACAACTCTTCAATATCTACTGATTATTAAAGATTTCCAACTAGACATCCAATACACATCTCAAATTCAACACGTTCCAAACAGAACTCATCTTTTCCCAAAACCTTCTTCACTCTAAGCTGCCCATTAACATTCTACTTCCCGGTTTCAGATGAGGATACCGCCATCTTTTCAGTGACCTAAGTTCGCAACTGCAAAGTCATTCTCCATTTTTCTCACTCTCACTTGTTTCTCACAGCCAATCAATCGCCAAGTCTTGTTGATTTTGCTTCTACAATTTCTCTCTCATCCAGCCCATTCTCTCTACTCCTATGACTGCCCCTCTCCCCATTTCAGGACCTCATCATCTCTCACCTTGACTTTTTGCAGTAGTTTCACAATTGTCCTCCCTGCCTTAATTCTCTTCTCTCTCTCATCCTCCACATAGCTGCCAAATTGATACTTCTAAAGCACAGGTCTGAACAAATCTCTTCTCTGCTCAACAGTCTCCAGTGGCTTCCTGTTGCCCTTAGGATAAAAGAGAAACTTCTCTGTTTGTCTAACACTCTTCATAACCTGTCTCCAGTCTACCTTTCCAACCTTTTTATGCATTCTTTCTCTTCATGCACCCAGTGGTCTGGCCAAACTGGTTTTCTTGCTGTTCCCACATGATCTTTGATCCCATTTCTGTGGCTTTGCCCTCCATGCCTTGAGTACACTCCCTCTTCATCTATGCCTCATGAATCCCTAGCTTCCTTCAAAGCTCAGCTCGTATGCCACCTCCTACAGTAGGTTTATCTTGATTCTCCAGTTGCCAGTATCCCTTTCCCTTCCACTAAGAATTTACTTTGCATGTTTTATGTATTTACTTAACTTCATATGTATCATTTTTCTCAGTACAATCTAAACTTTCTGAAGGCAGGAACTGTTTTGGTTTTGGCTTTATATACATAGTGCCTGACATAGATTAGTTGCTTAATACATGTTTGTTGAATTGTATCAAATTATTAAACATGGAATGGTGGGAAGCTGGGAGGAATATCTGAATCACCAGATGGCAGAGTAGGGATCCAAAAGAATCTTTAAAGGCTCTAAGAAGATGAAATGTAGTGCTCATAAATGTAAAGTTCTGTATTTGGGCCAAAAAAATCAACTGCATGAAGCCAGAATTGGAGAGACTTAGATGACTGTATAAAAATTGTGGGTGTCAAGTCCAATGGTGTCATATGGAAGTCAAAAAACTAATATGACCTTAGCCTGTATTAATGTAAGCATTGTTCAGAATGAGAGAAGTGATAGTCCCACTCACTGTATTCGTCTCCAATCCTTTGTACTATTAATAACCAGGAACCCCCTTGTCCATAACCTCTATAGGTTGTTTTGCTCTTCTTTTTATTCAGCGAATGTTTATTACATATGGTTTATTGTATTCAGGATTGAACACTACATTTTAAAAAGAACTCTGGAGACATTTAGATAGGAGAGAACTTAAAATTATACTATACAAGGTTGATTTGAAGGAATGGGGGATATTGTAACTAGAGAAGAGAGGACTTAAAAGGTGCCTGATCTCTGACTTGAAATATTTGAAGTGTTATTATATGGAAGAGAGATTTGATTTGTTTTGCTTCTCATAAGGTGGAACTTGAAGCAGTAGGTGGAAGATGCAAAGAAACAGATTTTTGGCTTCATAGAAAGAGGAACTTTCCATTAGTTGAAATAATCCAAACGTGAAATGGGCTCCCTCAAGAGGCTTCACTTGTAGAAGTGGGGAACCTGTGCCTCGAGGCCACATGTGGCCCTCTGGGTCCTCGAGTAGGATCCAGTGCAGGACCCAAGTAGGTCCTCAAGTGCAGATTCGTATTTGAGGACCTAGAGGGCCAAACGTGACCTCAAAGCTGCAGGTTCCCAACCACTGGAGAGTGTTCATTGTCATTGGAGGTTTTAAAGCAGAGTATTTGTTACTATTGTAAATGGTATTTTTACTCAGCTATGAATTAAATAATAGAGCCCTTGCAGTTCCCATTAACCCTGCAGTTATTAAACTCTGAGGTTTAGAATATTAAACTTTTCTAAGAATGCATATAAAATGAGGCACATCGTGGAGATGTAATTATGCTGCTACAGTCTTTGAAAATATTATTCTTGATGTTTACTGAGTCATACCATTACTGAAGAGTAATTAAGGCTTGTGGGCTTTCATTAAAATTTATTGTATTTAGAATTAAATTCACTAACAGTAATCAGAGAAACTCATCTGTCATTATGGCTGCCATTGTGGTGAACTCTTATTAAGCTGACTATAATGATAATAATATTCACCTCTCTGTGCCTCAGTTTCCTCATCTGTGAAATGATGGCAGTTGGACTAGAGCAGCTTTAAGTTTCCTTCCAGCTCTAAATCTATGATTCTCTGTTCTTGCACTCATGACAGTGGGCAGGTTTCAAAGAATATTCAATTATATTATTTCTTTTAATGCTCATATCAGTTCTGTGAATTACTCAGGACAGGCATTATTATCCTCATTGTACAGATATGGAAACCGAGGTCAGGGTGGTGAACTGGTGTTCCCAAAGTCATATAATGCGTTAGTGTGAAGCTTAATTGTAGCCCAAGTCCTCAGACTACTAAACACTTTCTCGTTTCTATTCCTATAGCTCATAACTTTGATTTTCATAGTTTTAAATTTTTTGTTTAATTTTTTTTCAGTTAAAGAAAATCTACTCTCTCTCCCTTTCACCCCTTTCCCGGCCATCATTGAAAAAAGGAAGAAAAACAAAACCTTTGTAACAAATATTCATAGTCAAGCAAAACAAATTCCAGAATTGGCCATGGCCAATCTGTGTCTCAATCTATACCTTGAGTCCATCACCTCTGTCATAATGTGTGTAGCACTGAGTAACCTTTTAACTATATTATGTTGCCCCCAGAGAAGCTCCATGGCAGAATGGATGGAGAGAATTGTCCTTTGAGTCAGGTTATGCTTCAGATAGGTACTGGCTGTGTGGCCCTAGACAAGGCACTTAATCCCACAGTGCCCTCAGCAACTCTCTGAGACTATACATTTCAGAGAAAGTGCTAACCTACTTCAGTAGAGGAAATTTCCTTATCTTGGAGTTCTTTTTTTTTCTTCGTTTTTTGGTGAGGCATTTGGGGTCAAGTGACTTGCCCAGGGTCACACAGCTAGTAAGTGTCAAGTGTCTGAGGCTGGATTTGAACTCAGGTCCTTCTGACTCCAAGGCCAGAGGTCTATCCACTGTGCCACCTAGCTGCCCTATTGGAGTTCTTTTATACCAATGAAATGACAGAAGTCTGGTCCCTATCTTTGTATTGCCTTCATAAGTCGAAAGGACATTTTGCTAATGAGTCCACCAAATTCTTAGCTGTTAAGGGACTTTTATATTTATGGTATAATATTATGAAATGTTGGCCATCTGGGAAAATTATGATGATTGCTCATATTAACATAGCCCCTCAAGATTTATTTTTTTTAAGAGACTCACTTATTTTGCTTATTTGTGCCTAATTATCTATTAATTCATTCTGTTTGAAAGCAAATCAACTGTATTTCATCAGAATATTTCTGCTATTCTAACTTAAATCATTCAGGACTCTTTTCTCTTCTCTCCCCAACTTTATTTTTTAAGGAGCAAAGCAGAATTCTGATTTAACAGAATGGCAAAACCCAATTGTGAAAGACAGGCATTGCTCCTCAGCTGGAAGACCTCGTTGCTGAGTTTGCTACCTCTCCTGACAGTTCCTTACTTGCTCAGGCCTCTGGCTGCTCTTTTCAATGGCATATGGGTGAAATGTGAAATGTCCAACCCAGTGAAATAGAGAGAATTCGCAGAGTGATTGTGTAGAAAGAATACTAGGTAAGTAGCCAGAAGACTGAGTTTTTAGTCCCAAGTCTGCTGCTTCAAATGATAGAATCCTATATTTGTAAAGGACCTTAGAGGCCACCTAATAACAACCTTTTCCTATTAGCACCTGCTCTGAGCAAGGTACTTGGCCAGGTGCTAGAATAAAAAGATTAAAAATTATACCGTCTCTGCTCTCAGGGATGTAAGGCATGAAATCTCTCTGTAATTGACTAACCATGGCTAAGTAATTTCATTCCTCAGAGCCTCAGTTTCCTTATCTTCAGAATCCTGTTTTGTTTAAGGGCAGTGGAAAATGCTTTGCAAATCTCTGTAAGTATGAGTTCATAAAATCATGAATTTAGAGCTGGAAAGGACCTTAGCGGCTGTCTAATCCAACCCCTGAATTTTATAGTTGAAGAAACTAAGCCCCAGAGAGGTCAAATAACTTGAATGTAGGTCCTTTGATTCCAAATTCCCACTTTATCAGGCTGCTTTTCAGTTTATTGCAAAGGTGGCCCACTTCTCAATGCCATCAAGCAGCATTGTTGTAAAGGGAAGATTCTTTTTTGGTTTTGTCGTTGTATTCTTACTATCTAGCACAGTGCCTTGCACCTAGTAGGTGTATAACAAGTGCTTGCTTGTTACATTGTGAGAATCATCAAAAGCTATATGTAGAAGCACTTGAAAACTATCAAGCACTATCAAAATGGCACTACCAAAATGTTTTAAATTCTTTGTTGTAAGGGATGACTTTCTGGAACTGGGGAGAGAAAAGGAATAAAGGGGAAAGTCTAGGCAATGTAGAAACAAAATATATCAGCAAAATCTGTCTTGAAAGCTATACATATTTTTATTACACTTTAAGAGGAAAAGGGAGTTCATTAGAGACTGCTAACATTACTAAACAGTGATTGAATGGTTTCTTAAAAGGGAAAAACAGGAAAGTATTACATCAAGAAATGTTTGCATCTACCATGAGATTGCAAAATCATGATGTGGTGTTAAAACATATGAGAATGTCTCATTTGCAGGAGGATAAGGGTAGAAGTTTTATACAGTAGGGGTAATAATATCTGCCCAGAGTAATTCACAGGGTTGATGTGAGAATCAGATGAATCAGTGGAGGCAGGGGAGGTAGTGTGGTACAATGGAAAGAGTACTCATTTGGAATGAGAGGGATCTGGATTTAGATCGCAGCCCTGACACTCAGGACCCGAGTAACCTGGGGCAAGTCACTTAACCCAGCTGGGTCTTTGCTCTTCATCTGTAAAATGAGGGAGTTGAGTAAATTGCCTCTAATGTCCCTTCCAATTTTGAATCTATGATCATTTGAGTGTTAAGTAAACACACTTTGAAACCTGCATACTACCATGAGTATAAGATCCTTGTAAAGAACCTGGTAAACTTTAAATCTCTCTTTAAATGTGAGCTACTATTATTTTCATCAACTTCAATCTTTAAACTCACCATAGGAAAAAAAAAGTTTTGTAACCAACCAGCCAAAATTATGGAGAAAAGAAAAACTAACCATTGTGATGTGTTTATAGAGAGTTATGAAGAGGATATAGCAGAAAGGAAGAGTGGATGATCACAATTTTAGGGATGGTAAAGAGGCAGATAAATGTATGTGTGTGTGTAAGTCAGGAGAACTGACCTACCTATAGGGAAAAAAGCAGGATTAAGGGAAAACAAATGAAAATATAAGAGTTTTGAGATTGCAAGACATCATTATCAGACATTTGTAGAAATTTGTTGATAGTAGATTTAGAAAAGATAAATATGATACAATTTAAAATAAAAAAGCCTATAGAGATCAAATTACCTAATAATAATGGTGATTTACATTTATATTATACTTTCAAGGTTTACAAAGCACCTTGTCAAGCAACCCTGTGAGCTAGAGTACAAGTATATAAACCCTGTTTAATTCCTTTGTGTTCCAAAAGAAATATACAACTGACAGAGCTTAAGTAACATGTTCAGGTTAAGTGAGTAGCAGAGTCAGAATGTGAACTGAGGCCTTTTGACTTCAAGACTAGGGGTGTTATTCTGATGCAAGGTGTTGTTGGCCATGTTAATAGCTCTTTGGCCATTTTCCTGACATCTGTTGTGCTCTGACCTCTGCCTCCAAAGATGAAGTAGTTCTTGCTCTGGGACCCTGGACTTCTGATTGATGACTGTTCATCATGTGTAGCCCAAGACCCACCATGTTCCTGTCTATCTTCCTGCCCTACAGCTGTGTTTTTCTCTCCCACGCTTCCTCCTGTCCCCTTTTGTAGCTCAGAGATCAATAATCAAATCAATACTACCATTCCTGGAAAAAGGACCATCAATCAATTGCCCTATGACTCCACTCATCATCCCTATGTATTCTTATGCCAAATCGCTCTTTCCTGGCCACCATTTCTCTATGTGTCTTTTAGAATGTAAGCTCTTTATTTTTTTCTGTACTGCTTTCAAACATATCCAAATCTTCTTTATCTTAAAAACAAAACAAAACAAAACAAATCTTCATTAGACCCTTTAAGCTCCTCAAACCATTATCCTTGATCTTTTCTCACTTTTTCACTTAGACTCCTAGAAAGAGCTGTCTTTATTCATTGCCTTTACATTTCCTTTCACTCACTCCTCAGCCTTTTGCAGTCTGGCTTCTAGTCATTCAACTGAAACTGCTCTTTCCAAAGTTACTGATGACCTCTTAATTACCGATTCTGATGGAATGTATTCCCCCTTCACCAATACTTCTTGGAATTCCTCTCTTCCTACAAGACGCAATGACCTCAAGTACCATCTTCTAGATGAAGCTTATCCTACTCCTCCCAACTTCTAGTGCCTTGTCTTTCTATCTTATATTTGTGTGTATTTTCTTTACATATTTATTATATAAATGCTAACATATATACATGTTGTCTCCCCAAATAGAATGTAATCACCTTGAGAGGAGGGATTATTTGATTTTTTTATATTTGCTTACCCAGAGTGAAGTGCATGGCACATAGTAGGCATTTAATAAATGAGTGCTGCTTGATCTCTAGAACAGTTTAAAAATCAGTATTTTCTAAGGTCAGATTTACCTTGAGAATAAGTGATATATTAATATAGCCTACATGACTATAATACAGTCCAGATGTTTGGACCAAAGAAATTAATACTCTGATGGATCTATGATTTCACTGGTGTGACCACTTTCTGCACTGATGTTACAATCCCTGCACACATTCTCATATTGTGTTACTTTTGTTGTTGTTGTTGTTGTTTTGGTGAGACAGTTTGGGTTAGGTGACTTGCCCAGAAAGCTAGTGAATGTTATGTGTTTGAGGTCACATTTGAACTCAGGTCGGTGCTGTATGCACTGTACCACCTAAGTGCCCCTCTTGTGTTACTTTTGATTTTGCAAAGCAAGAACCCAGCATAATACCTGATGCCTAATAGACACTTAATAAATGATTGTTGAATGGAATGGAATATCTCATTCTGTTCTGTGAATGGAATGGAATGTCTTCCCCAGTCTTTCGCTAATTGTTTTTATATCTGGGAGTTGTCTTTGTATTTCTTAGTCTGTCTATCTGTTGCCTCTCATTCGTGTTTGATGGCTGGCTCACTTCTTCTCTAGTCTTGTATATTCTTGACAGTGTCTTTTAGACCATGTCTCCCAAATAAGCCATTGCTGGTGTCATGCTGCAAAGTACTTGACACCACCATATGTTTTTGTATTGCCTCTTAGTTGTTTGTTATTTTGATTTTTTGGGGACCATAGTGTTCTGTGATTTCCAGCCATATGATATCAGTTGGAGAATATTGATGTTAAAGAGATTGACTTTTGTAAGAGTGAGCTGTTGGGACTTATTGAAAATACTGCATACTCTCTCAGATGCCACCCAGCCTGATCTCATCCTCAGCAATTCTGGTCCCAGCTCCTTATCCCTCTGTAGTGCCTGTTCAAGATATCCATACTTTTATATTTAGGTCAGCTACCACACTGATGGTAAATTATTTATCTTGAAAAGGTTACAAGCCAAGACAAAAATGGAGATAGGGTTGGTGCATGATTTTTTTGTTTGCAGATGATTGTGCACTCAATGCAGCCTCTGAGGCTGAGATGCAACAAAATATGAATCCATTCTCTGCTTCTTGTGCTAATTTTAGCTTAACAATTAATAATAAGAAAACACAGTTTCTCCAGCCAGCACCGCATCATCCATACATGGAACCATCGATTTCAGCGAATGGAGAAATATTGAATACTGTGAGTGAGTTTACTTACTTTGGCAGTATACTTTCCAGGGATGTATACATATATGATGAGGTTGATGCATGCATTGCCAGAGCTAGCTCAGTGTTTGGGAGGCTTGGAAGGAAAGTGTGGGAGAGAAGAGGTATTAGGGTGCCTACCAAACTGAAGATCTACAGAGCCTCTGTGCTGACCTCATTGTTGTATGCCTGTGAAAACTGGAAAGTATACCAGTTCCATGTGAGGAAAGTGAATTGCTTCCGTCTGAATTGTCTTAGGAAGATTCTGAAGATCACCTGTCAAGATAAGGTACTGGACACTGAGGTCCTTTCTTGAACGAAACTGCCAAGCATTCAAACTCTATTGCAGAGAGCACAACTCTGATGGATTGGCCACATTGTTTGAATGCCAAGAGTACGTTTGCCTGAAAGATTATCTTTTGGAGAACTCACACAAGGCAGGTGATCACATGGAAGTCAGAAGAGGTGATACAAGGACACTCTCAAGGTCTCTCTGAAGAACTTTGGAATTGATTGAGTGTCTTGGGAGACACTGGCACAGGACCACCCAGTGTGGTGTGCCCTCATCAAAGAAGGCACTGTGCTCTATGAATGAAGCAGAATTGCAGTAGCTCAAAAGAAATGTGAAACGCACAAATTTAGAAACCTCTCTACTCCAAATGTTCATGTGGACTTTTTCTCCCCGAACCATGGTAAAGCCTTCCAAGCTCATATTGGTCTAATCAGCCATAGTTGGGCACACTGTAACTTGACTCCAACAAAGTGATGTTATTTTGGTCCTCTTTGAGAATGAAGGACAACAACCAACCAACCAACTTTTATTTATTTATGTGTGTGTGTGTGTGTGTGTGTGTGTGTGTGTGTATGTGTGTATGTACGTACATGTAAAGACAAATCAGGGGACTGCCCATTCAACTTCATGTCAAAAGCTGGCCTGTATATTTTCATCCATGTTGTTTTTCTCATATGAATGGTTAGACAATTTCTTTGTATTACTGTGGGTTTTAAGGAGGAGACATTGTTATTCTGTGATGCAATTAGTCTAATTTCATCTTTGAAGAAATTCGGAAGTCTTTGCAATAGATGAAAATCTTTCTTATGTTGGGCTTTGCATAAGGATCCTCTGCAACAATTCTGAGTACCTTGGATGTTACTATATATATATTATATATATATGTTTATATATAAATATACTGTTTTACACTTCAGTTGATGTCACTATCCAGAGAATCATACAAAAGAAGTACTCTGCTGAATGGAACCTCCAAAACTGCATTTTATTTTACCGTGTCCAGTGCTTTAAGAAATCAATTAACAGGAGCAGGGGCTTATGTTCTCTATACCTCTTAATTGTTTGACCATAAAGATATGATTGACCATAGAAAATCATCCACAAAAGCCTTCTTATTCCTTTTTGACTATTCATCAAGGGTATCTTTGATGTATTTATCATAACTATAACTCCTATTTATATAGTGCTTTAAGATTGGACAAGCACTGAGAAATTGTAACACGAGTATTATTATAACCATTCAGCAATTCAGAAAACTGGGGGATTGTGACCTGCCAGTGAACAAATAAGTGTTGGAAGTGGGAGTCAAAACCAAGCCTGTTTATTCCAAGTCCAGGACTTTATGACCTTTTCCCATTCTTTTGGAAGCTTCTCCTTTTAGAAAGAGCCTAAAAATCAATCTTTAAGTGGCTTTAAGATGTATCTTATCCAACATAGATTTATTCTGCATGCATTTATGTATTTGGTTAGGTTGATCTGTTCTTTCCAAATTCATCTTTTTAAATGCCACTTCTTCACTGTGTCTTTGTGTGGAGAATGAAATTCGAATGGTTCTGCAGTAACTCCCAATTTCAGTATCCTACCTACGGATTGGCTTAATTTAGACAGTCTTGTTAAGTTCTTCATAAAATAAAAATAACTAGTGTTTATGCAGCAGTTCAGGGTTTTCAAAGGTTATGTTAAATAATTTGATCCTCACAACACCCCTTTGAGAATCACTATTATTATCATTATCTCCATTTTACTAATGAGGAAGCTGAGATTGAAAGGTTAATTAACTTGTCCAGGGTCACACAGCACCAAGTCTTGGAGGCAGGATTTGAACTCAGATCTTCCTGATTGCAAGTCTAGCACCATCTGCTGTACTGCCTAGCTGCCTCTACTATAATTTATCTGTATCTTCATCCTCATCGGTGATGTTTGCCATATGAACTGTAGCCTTCATGTTGGTATTTTTGTTTACGCTTATTCTGTGTTGCAAGGTAAGATGACCAATTATCTAATATCCCATGAAGCGTTTCTTCTTGCTTCTCGGAAGAGGAAAGGGAAGGGAATAAGCATTTATATAGTACCTACTATGTGCCTGGCACTGTACTGAGTGCTGTACAAATATAATCTCATTTGATCCTCAGAACAACTCTCCAAGACAGGTACTGTTATTATCCTCATTTTATACTTGAGGAAACTGAGGCAAGCAGAGGTTAAGTGACCTAAGGGTTGCATAGTTAGTAAGTGTCTGAGGTTACATTTGAACTTGGGTCTTCCCGAGTCCTGGCCTGGTGCTCTATCCAGTGTGCCACCTGGCTGCCCAAGGGTGCGTGGTGAAACATTTTTACCAGTTGCTCTGTTCACTCCTCCAAGGAAAACTTGTGGCTTTTCTTTCATTTATCTGCAGCTTCTTTAGAAGAAGAACTAATCAGAAGAGTTTTCATTTTTGACAAAACTATCAATCTAGATATAGTTTATGTCTCCCATTGGAGGAAATCATGGGTCCCTGGACAAAAATTTAATACTAACCAATGACAGTGAAATGAATGTTTCTAGATGGTTTAAGAAGGGTGACAACATCTTCTTTCCCTCTTCTGCCACTCTTTTTCCATCGGAGAATACAGGACTGATGGCCCTTTGGCACATTCAGATTTTCATGTTTCACCATGGGGAAAGTGATTAGTCACTTTGTGGCCAACCTTCTGGTGATTAACCTCTCCCTCTTTACCAACAACAGACACATAGCTTGTCATTCAGCCTGGTGGGTGAAACTTTTCCAGCTTGGTAGAGCCAGGCAGAACTTCTGTTTCAAGAACCCAGTGTTAACTCCATGCCAAAATGAGGTACCAGAGTGAGACTTTTATGGGGGCTAAAGAAATCACTCAGAAAAAATTAATTGGTTGATGCTAGCTTGCAGTAAATAAAAAGCACCCGTATAGAACAGTCCCAATAATGCAGAGTTTTTATTGTAGCAGATCATTAGCTTTTCTAGCAAATGATTCTTGGTCAGCATTCTCAGCTGCTCTGGGGATAGTGGCACTTAATATTGACATGGCTTCCTGCCCTGAATTGGTGCCAAAAGGCAGATCTATTGGTTTGGATTTATGACACTTGACCTTTGGGATTTTTCCTTTAAAGGAAAGGAAAGAAGAGAAAGCATTAGGTGCATTAAAATGACATTAAAAGTAAAGAGCTCATCTCCATTTGGTGTATTCTTGGGTAATTTTGTCTACACTTAGTATTGCATCCATGTAGCTATTGTGGTTCATCTTTGGGAAATGACATGAAACACCTTCCAGATGACTGTGATTAAAATGGAACTCCAGTGGCAAACAGAGATGGAAATTTTACTCATTAGATCTCTTCCTGGTTGCTTTGTTACTAGGGGAATGAACATGCAGAGCTGCTCAATTCCCAAAGATAAGACAGTGGAAATGTGTTTTAGCAGGCTAAATGCAGGTTTTCCCCCCTACAAAACAGGCTGGGAAAATTCCTGTGATGCTAGGTCACTGGACAAAGTGGGCCAGTTCCTCTCCTCTCACTTCAGGTGCACCTGAGTGCCCCTCTCTTGGCGTTGTTCAGGTGACTATTTTTAAATCTTCATTGACATAAAGTGTTCAGCAAACATTTATTAAGTGCCTAATGTTTGCCAACCATTGAAATAGGCTGTGGTGGGTGGGAAGAGAGATACATAGTTTACTAATACATTGTCCTTGTCTTTAAAAAGCTTACATCCCAATGGGGGTGTGTGTGTGGAATAAGACACCAAGTCTATGGGCTCCTATTATGTGCTAGACATTGTGCTAAGCAGAAAGGGAAAAAAAAATCCCCGCTGTCAAGGAACTCACAATCTAATGGAAGAGAGAAAATGCAAACAACTATGTACAAACAAGATAAATTGGAGATAATTTCAAAGGGAAGGCATTAAAATTAAGAAGTTGATGGACTGATATAAATAATTGTACATAAACACATATGTAATACAAATAATAACCCTTAATTGGATGTTTTTACTACTGGCTAGCAATGCAGTAAGATACTGCCTATGGAACTCTTCCCTATCCTCTAGAGATTAACTCAAGTGCCTTCTCTCCTAGCAGACTTGCCTTCATCACCTTGGTTGGCACAGACCAGTGCACAGTTAGCATGTAGTAGGTGATTAATAAATGTTTGTTGAAGTTCTAAAAGAAATTGTTAATGATCTTCCTCAGAGTTTCTAAAGCACTGTTTTGTAACTCACTGATGCATTTATTACATAAATACTGTATATGATAGCTATGGCTTTTAAAGCTTTTAAAGCCTTTCATAACCTGGCCCATTTCTACCTCCCCAGTCTTCTTATACCTTACTCTCCCCTACTCTCCCACATACTCTGAGATCCAGGGACACTAGTCTCCTTGCTGTTTTTCCCACTGGGCACTACATTTCGCAATTCTGGGCATTTCCCCCTGGCTGTCCCCAGTGCCTGGAATTCTCTCCCCTTCCTCCTCTCCACGTCCTATTTTCCTGCAGGTACCAGATAAGGTACCTCCTTCTTCAAGAAGCTATATGCAGTTCACCTTAATGTTATTGCTTTGCCCTCTGAGATTATCCAATCTGTATACTGTCTTCTGTGTATTAGTTATTTAAATACCACCCCCATTAGAATGTAAGCTGCTTGAAGGCAGGGATGGCTTTTCCCTTTCTATGTATCCCCAGTGCTTAGCACAGTACTTGGCATGTAATAGGTATTCATTCAGGATAGAGCACTTTAGGTGTGTGAAAACTGGAAACCTTGGAAAGTTCTATTATGAACTATAATAATTTTCTTTGCCAATTTCTACTTTTGTGCAGCCTTTTTTTACCCAGATCAGAGTAATTTTTCCCTCCCATGGTTTTATAATAATTTTTCTCTTTACCAACCAGTCATTCTGCAGATCTGTAATGTTAGTTATCGTTTAATGTTTGTGTGCCATCTTCCCATCCCTTGTTGGAATGATCCATATCTTATGCTCCTTTTGTATTCATTTCAGTGCCTTACAATACCTTGCACATAGGCTGAATTCAGTTAAGTATTTGTTTTTGCAGTTTATCCTTGGTACTATTTATTTCTCAAAGTCCTTTTCACTTCCCCCCTCCCCAAACAAAACAGAACAAAACTCTCTGTATAGCAGGAACCAGACTACAATGTAATTGGAAAAAAATAAAAAACCAAAAAAGATAATGTTAATTTGTGGTTTACAAAGTAATCATAGGCCCATAAGAATCCATTTCTGTTTAAGTTGGACAGCAGTGGTATAGTAGATAGAAAGTTAGCCTTGGAGCCAGGAAGATCTGAATTCAAGTCCTGCCTGTAATGCATCTGGGCAAATCATCTCTCAGTCCTCTAGGCGTCTCTCTAAGACCAAGTTGCAGGGGAAGTCTGACCTATACTGGTAGAGGGAATTTCTTCACCTTGGACTTTTCTAGACCAATGAAATCACAGATCCAGGATTGAGACTGGATCTCGATCCCTTGTGCTACCAGCACAGTGCCTGTTCAGAGTGAGAGCTTACTTAATAAAGGTTTGTTGTAGTCAAGCCTCACCTATCCCACCAGAGCCTCCCGTGGTCCCTTTTTCCTTGGAATTCCTCTATTGTTTATCATCTGTACTGACCATTTTGTATTGTATTGCTTTCTAACTCATGTTATTTAACTTCTTTTTGCTCCATCTAGATTGTAAGCTCTTAAGGGCAGGGGAGTCTTTCTAGTAGTGACACAACAGACATTTGCTGATTTGCTTTAGTTTTACTGGAATCAGATATGTTGGAGCCCCAGTAGAATACTGCAACTACAAATTCAGTCTAGCATGCATGCTTTTGAATACTACCACATTATCAGCAGGAAGGGCAGTGATGGGGAACAGAGGTGATGGATGCAGTGCTCAGTGGCTGGATTTTCAGCATATCCTGGCCATGGACCTGAGGACCCAGCCACTCACCACTATCACTCACCACTGTACTCATGTTTACCATCTTCCTGTTTTCCCTTTGATCAGCTCTGCAAAGAGGGACCAAGGCCTGACCAGTAGCTGGCTGGGTGCTCGAGGTAGCTGAATGGGGGAAATAAAAGCTGTATGGTCCTCTGCTCAATCTTTAGGTACAAGATAGGAAGACAAGAAAGGTAAAGAGAGTTGAGCTAAAGACCTTGAACAAAATACATAGGCCCTAGAGGTGGCTCTGTACTCTGCTTTTTTCCTACCTCTTATATGGATAGAAAGTGATCAAGGTAGGTTTTGAACCCAGGTCTTACTATGTCAACACATAAGGTGTAATAATCATGAATATTAAGAAAACATGCAACATAGTTTTCAAATGCCAAGGTGCATTCTCGAGGAGAGGACAAGACTTTGAGGACCACCAGACATATCACAGGAAGCTGCATCTAAGGTTACTGATCAGTTCTCTTGGTATCTGCATGTCCCTAACCACGTGTTAGTCGTCTCCCTGTCACCCACGGAACATCTTTTCCTGTTTCCTTGGGAGTTTTCTTTAAAAAATATTTGACAACTATATTTCAATATAATTAGTTTTATTTGTAAGTCAATGTATTTCATGCATTTAAAATCAGTATTCCGCGAAGGGGTCCAAAGGCTTCATTAGAATGGCTGTGGGGTACCCAATGACCCAAGGGCTCCATGCCACAAAAATGGCTAAGGAGCCTTGTCCTAAGCATTCTCTTGAACTGAGAGACACAGCTGAGAACTAGAGAGACCTTAGACATGAGGAGCAGCCCTCGGATCTCCCAGGACAGCTGTTAGCGCACCAGCACACTGATATGGGAAGCCCCTTCCTGCTGCTGCTTGTGCTCACACAGCACTGCACTGCCACTGCAGCATGACTTTGGCAAATCTAATAATGCCAGGAGCTAATTGCCACCCCTGCAGCCTGGCATCACCAGGTAGCTAGTGCCTGCAAACTGCTCATTCTCTCAGCCCGCTTGGTGCTAGCATCTAATGCTTCTCCTGACTGCTGCTGCTAACAGGTCTAATCTCTTGTTAGTGTACAGGGATTTCCGCATATAACTCGCATTTTATAATAGAGGGAACAAGTCACATTAAACAGTAAAACCTCATTATGTCATACCCCACTGATCTAAAATTTGCTGAGTAAAAAGTTCAAAATAACTGACATAATCAAAGATCTCTAAGTTTATGATTATGGTATATCATTAAGAGAAATAGGTCTGTTGTGAATTAATTTTTTCATTGAATTACCTTCTATTCCTTATGAATATCCATGTATCATTCACCTTCTACTGTGGGATATATTATAAACTAATTAAATGACATTTCTTTTGAAATACTATATAATTCACCAGAGCTTACAGGACTCCTTTACTCATTCCCCAATCTCTACTCCAACCATATTCCAAGTATCTTTGTCATAAAATAGACTCTAGATTTTTTTTAATCACATAAAACAAAGAGGATTTTAAAAAAATTATAATAAAGTAGATCTTAATTTTGCAAAGTGCCATTTTAAAGCATAGTATTCTGGGCTGAATGTAGTTGTGTTTGATATTCTGTAGAGCATACTTCACTGAGGCTGTCTTCTTGTCATGCAGCCCTGCCTTTGCTGCTGCTGCTAGAATGCCTTCCAAACCTGACCTCCAGAGACTGTGCTCTGGAGGACTTATGCTGCTCAGCTTTGGAACTCATCCCCTGGAGCTGAGTTCTCCTGGTTAGTAAGTACATGAGCTCATGTACCCTATGATATAGCTGGCCCCAGACTCCTATTCACGTTTGCCCCAACCATCTTCTTGGCATGATATTGCATACATATACTTCCCCAGGCAACCTTGCCCTTTCTTCATTTTTTTGAGGCAATCAAGTTTAAGTGACTTGCCTAGGGTCACACAGCTAATAAGTGTCTGAGGCAGGATTTGAACTCAGACTCCAGGGCCAGTGCTCTATCCACTGTGAAACCTAGCTGCCCCTCTACATCTTATTCTGACAACAGTCATCAAATCAATACTACCATTATTTCTGGAAAGAACATTCCACTTGTCTGTCCTATAGCTCACCATCACTGTAATTTCCCACACTCAAACACCTTTTCTTGGCCACCACTACACTTGTATGTGTTGTCTTCCCTTTAGAATGCACATTCCTTGAGGGTAGGAACAGTCTCTCATTTGTATTTGAGTCCCCAGTGCTTACATAGTATCCTGCACATTTTAAGCCCTAAATATTTTTTTAATTCATTCATTTATTCATGTGCATACATGATTGTGTCTATTCAGCTGATCAAGAAAAAAGATAATTTTTGAATTTGGTTGAAAATCTTAGTAACAAGCAAATGTAGAACATCCACTTAAATTGATCTTGGAAAATATTAGAAACGATCTTCCTCATTCCGTCATACTTTTCCCCTTCTTAAGCACCACATATTTATGAGCCACATAATCTTGTCCTGAGGTACAGGATCATAGCGTATAAAGCAGTATCTAGAGGTCTTCTAATTTAGGTTCTTGCCACCACGAGGAAAACCATTCTTGCCACAGTGTCCATTGAGTAGACTTCACTTAAGAGAGTAAGTTCTTACTGCCTCCTCATGTTATAATAATTTAAATCTGTATTCCTTTGTTTACTCCAAGTGGGAATGCAGGGAAAGGAATAAGTATTTCTATAGCATCTACTCTGTGTAAGGCACTCTGCTTAGTGCTTTATAAATATCATCTCATTTGATCCTCACAACAACCTGTGAGGTAGGTGCTGTTGTTATCCCCATTTTACAGTTGCAGAAACTGAGGCAAGCAGTGCATGATTTGCCCAAGGTGGCACAGTTGGTAAATTTCCAAGGCTAGATTTGAACACAGTTCTTCCTGACTCCAGACCAAGTGCTCTATCTGCTATGTATGCCTCCTCCATAGCCGCCTCCTACCATCCCCTCTCTACTTTTAACATTCCTTTATGTTCTTGACTACTATTCTTTTCATTCATAAGCCTTTTTCCTCAGATCTCATGTTATATTTTTAGCTATATCCCTTGAGACTTCATCATTTTTGACCTCTTAGCATTATTGTTCCTTGAAGCATAGAACTGGATAGAGTACTCTTATAAGACACATAGACCAGTAGAGCTTGAAGGAAATTTAGAAGTCATCTAACTCTTTCATTTTAACATTAATACTGATGCAAAATTTTTATTATAATTTTACTTGAAATCAAATTTGAAATAAAAATTTTCACCCTATCTATATTTTCTTTGCCATATAGTATATGGGCCGCACGCAGACCTTCTGCCAGTCGTGCGCCAGTACCTACTTCTCTTAAAAGAAGTACACTACCAGAGTCTTACCCACGCCTGGGTCTTTGGTTCTGAGCCGGATCACCACACAGAGACGAGCCATCGGGAGGCACCAACACCAGAGCTTTATTCAGAGGCCAACACAGCAAACCATCATAGCAAGCCCAAGCAGCAAGGCCAGAGCAACAGGGCAGGAGCCAGGGGAGAGCGCACGTGTGATCTGACCACGCTTGTTCCTAAGTACCTACCTAGCCCCTCCTCCCCAGCCCGCTACTAGCCAATGATTGTAGGGTCAGATACCGGAAGGGGCTGTCTGAGTTTAGCACACCAAGGGGGAGGGAGTGACGTAGGAGGCTAGGATTGGATACAGGAAGGAGGCATCTGGGATTGACGCATGGACAAGAGTACGTGACCTAGAAAGTCAGACTCAGGAGGGGACTGGGTCAGTGCTGCACAAAGGGACCCAGGAAGTCAGGAAAGTCACAAGAGGCATCTGGGGATGACGTTGCATATAGGGAGGGGACTAGCAGAGGGAACTCAGTCCTCTGCCATCCCACTCCCACGTGGCACCGCCCCTTGCCTCAGGAGCTCAGGCTCGGCTACTTCCTTGTACCCAGCTTATGTCACAGAGCACTGCCCAATTGCCTCAGGGCTTCTCCGTATCCAGCCCATCCCAGTGCACACGACTCTGCCTACCACAGTCCCTGTCTCGACTTCCAAAATACCCAGATCTTACCCTACTCTTGCCACAGTGCCCAACCTGGTAGCTGCCAACATCAGACAGTCCCTCACAATATAGATTTTTTAAAAATGCACTATGTCAATTGACACAAGTTGGTCCTTTAAGATATTCTTAAATTCTGATCCTTCTAGTGTATTAAGGATGAGGAAAGTGGTGCCTTAGTTGACAACAATAATGATCACTGACATTTGTGTAGCAATATAAGGTTTGCAAAGTGTTTTATTAATACTTTAGGGTTTGCAAAGGGCTTTACATTTATGATCTCTTTTTATTTTCACAAAAATCCTGGAAGGTAGGTGCTATTGTTATCTTCATTTTATAAGTGAAGGAATTGAGGCAGACAAAGCCTTGCCTAGGCTCATGAAACTAGTATGTGTCAAATTTGAACTCACATCTTCCTGACTTTAGGTCTAGCCCCTATCCACTGTGCAATCTAACTGCCGGTAGGTGGGGAAACTGAGGCTCAGAGACGTTAAATCCCTTACCCAATCTAGTAAGTGATTGAAGTAGGTAGGATTTGAACCCAAGTCTTCCTGACTCCAAGTCCAGTGATCTATCTGCTGTGTCATACTGTGATGATATTATGTTTCCAAAGAGCTCACTATGTGATAATATGAAAATGTGCTTTGTAAAATGTTTAGGTGCCAAACATTGATGAGTTACTCCATTACTTCAAAAACAACAACAACAACAAAATCTGTGGTTACATTAGTGTCGAGGGCTATTTCCACTGGTGCAGATTTCAATTCCTACACTGACTTTTTAAGCTGCTTGGGCCAAACTTTTCATCCTCTGGTATCCCAGTTTATGGTTATGGTCTGCTCTGCGGTTAGCAATTTTGATCTTCAGACTCTGGCTAGACTCCATCATGAGACCTTTGTTCTTTAAAACAAAATTATATTCCATAAAATGGCTTTTCAAAGATTTAACTGGAAAGAGCCATCACCATTAGCTTATAAAAATTGCTCATAAAAATGATGAATTTATGAGTTTGGCATGGGTTATAGTTTGGGACTGACAGGTTAAGTTGTTGGGTTGAGGCTTGACATTGAGATGTGTGGATATTAAACTATATATAGACATGTAGTAACTTAAAGTATCCTGGAAGATTCAAAGGAAGTTGATCTGTTGGAGTAGAGCCAGTGGAACTTTGGAAGTTGCCTGGCCTGACTCTTCTTCCCTGTTGGTAAAATCCAGTTTTAATGAAAATGGCAAATTGCCTCATCTTCTTTCAATGATTAGTCTCTGGCTACTGGTGGGAGATATCATTCAGATGCACTACTCATTCGGCATTTTAGATGCATTCTCATTGGAGTCATATCCCAGCTTTGGAAATGTGAGTTTTTAACTGTCATTCTAGAATGAATACCCTTTCTCTGCCCTCAGAAGTGGTCCTGAAGGCTCCACTTCTCTTTATTTAGGCTTCTTAAAGGTGATGGGTACCCTTTCCACCATCTTAGCCCTCAATTTAGTTTGATTTAAAAATACCTGTATTAGGTATATCATGCATTTAAACTAGTGCACAGGCAGCCCATGCCTGTTTACAACAGTAAGAGACAAGGTCAGACAGTTCTGGAAAGAAGGTGTGACCTGGTCTTAACCATCTTGCTCAGGCCCAACCATGGCCTGCCCACACCATGCTGGAACATGGGAAGGAGAAGTCAGACCCAGGGGCAACCCGCCAATCTAGAAACTGAGCCAAATAGGAATATTGTGTCACTTGCTACAAGAGTCCTTTCCTGATTCCTTCTTGTTAGTTTACCAGCCCCCACCACCAACCCAAAAATTGTTTTATTTTTTTTAAATCTCTGGACATGTTTTAACCCCCTATAGGCTGCAGGCTTCTTGGGATCAGTTACTGTTTTCCTTTTTTAATTTTTTTTTAATCCCTAGGTTCTAGAAAAGGACCTGGCACATAGTAGGTGCTTAAAAAAAGCTTATTGCAATGGGTTGGTCTGACTCGATTAGGTTTGGTAAGTTGGCTCTCATGCCTCACTTTGAACCATCACTTTCTTTTTCTCATTATAAAACTTTGTCTCTGTGTAGTGTGGAATTTTCAGCTTTAGTGACATGGGAGTAGTCTCTGCTCTGATCCAGACCTGTCCCAAGAGTGGAAGAACTTACGTACTTGCTAACGTTGGTCTAACCATGATAGTAACAGAAGGAAATCCTAAAAGGATGGCCAAGCTTCTGCCATGTTTTCCTGGTAGCTCCTTTTGGAAAACTTTGGAACAAATAAATATGCAGAGTCAAGCAAAACCAATTTTGACATTGGCCATGTCTAAAAACTGGAATGCAGTACTTTTATCTATAGTTTTCAAGCCAGATCAGTGAAGATGGGGCCTGATGAAAGACCATAGTTCAGCCAAAGCATTTGCTAGACTATTTACCTGTCAGAAGTTTATTGATTTATTCCTGGAGGTCTTCCAGCTTGGCTATTACTGGGCTGGGTTTTAGATTATTCTAGGAGGGCACTGAAAAACAAGACAAATAAATAAATAATTGGGTAAAGTTCTTTTGGAACAGCTTCCCTAGAATTTCAACTAGCAGGATGGTCAAACACCATCAGAGCAAAAATCACTTTCCTCAGGGTAGAGGTTCTTACACACATTTATGTATAGTCAAATACTCTCTTCTATTCTCTTCTAGGCAATGAGTTCTTAACCTGAAATTCATGAACATTAAAAAAAAATTAACATTTGTATTTCAATATCATTGGTTTCCTTTATCATCCTAAGTGTTTTATTTTATATCTTTATAATTTTTTTAAGAAAGGGTATCCAGGCTTTATTAGAGGGGTTTACCTACTTCCCAAGCTTGTTATCAGGATCAAATGAGATAATATTTGTAAAGAACTTAGCACAATGCCAGGCACACAGTAAGTGTTTAATAAATGCTTGTTTCCTTTCCTTCCTCTTCCCATGACAAAAGAAAGATTAAGAACTCCTAGGGAGTAAAAATTTTGGTTTTCCATTTCAAGTTGAGTCCTAAAGGATTTTTACTAGTATTGTTGGGAAACTTTTTCGGGATTCCTCTCCTTTATCATTATGAAATCAAAAGAATCTGTCCCATTAATATTTCATTTTTATCTGAATATCTGTGCTTAATGTCAGTTTTAGTTATAAAAAGTGTCCTGGGTTGATTTGCTCCCATTTGTCCATCTTTAAATTGTACCTAAAAGGCGAAGAGAAGGAGGGGGTAGTATTAAATGCTATTTTACTGAAGATGTAAGTGGAAGAAAAAAGTATTCTTGTCTCCAATGTAGAAACACAGATTTCAGTTGTCCCTCTCTGTGCTTTATCTTCCTGCCCCATCTGGCAGGGAATAGCCCCATGATTCATTCAGCTCAATCAAAATTGAGAGTCTGACCACAGTGCCCTTGGGCCACCAAATCATCCTTTTGCCATAAATTTCATGTCAGGCTAAACAGTCCAGGTGAAGTCACAGTCATCTCCCTAATGGAAAAATAATAAAATTAGCAGCAGAAGGAGTGGACTTTGGCTTTGCCACTAGCAAAAGGAGCTTACTTCTATCTCTTGGAACAATGAGACTGAATGTATATTTGGCACTGTAATCTTCCCAACTAGAAAAAAACAATAACAGTTGGGAAGAAATACTTACCCAAGAAATGCTACCCTTTTATTTCAGGCATGCATTTCATATTTTCTCATTATAAACAGTTTGCAAAAATGGGCTGAGCCTTAAGTGATAACTACAGGGAGATGAGAGCCAGGTTGTCTCTGTAGGAGGAGGGAGTATTAGAAAGCAGACCAAGACTTCTTCCTTTGAAAGGTTCCACAGTCCAGTCTATTCTGTTTGAAGGTTTTTTTCCTCCCCTTTTGATAAAGAACTCTGTAGCCTAAGATGAAAAAAAAAGTCAGAGACTTCCTTATGCAAGAAATTTTTATTTCCAAAATCACAGTGGATCAGGACCAGTTTGTCTTTCATTTTTTCATATGAGATTGGAATTCAGAGGCAGTGGCTTCATGCTGTTAGGAGTACAACTCCAGACTCTCCTACCTATGTGAGGGCTTTCACATGCTTTATTTTAGCAGCTTTGTCTGGAGTCAAGGCTTCTGGGAAAACACTAAACTTCATTGATGTTGGGTGAAAACGAACTCAAGTCTATAGGAAATCAAGTTTGAAATTAAGAAAAGGACTTCTTAGGTTGCTTATAGCATATCTGGAAGCTAAAACAATCTTAAAATTGTTTGGAAATACATACATACGTATGTATGGAATCAGGCTTAATGGAACCAGATTTCAGTTCAGTTCAATTTAATAAGCATTCTTAAGTACCTTCTTTGTGTTGAACATCTATAACTAGCAAAAATAACTATATATAAACATATAACTATGACAACTCTCTCTCTCTCTCTCTGTGTCTCTCTCTGTCCCTCAATGAAAAAATGCTGTATTTGGATTCAAAAGACCTAGGTTTTTCTCTCAGCTCTACCCCTTATAATCTGTACGTTACTTTGCCTCCCTGAAATTCACTTTCTTAGCTGTAAAATGAGGGAATTGGGGTAACTTGCTTCTAAGGTCCCTTCTAGTTATAAACCCCATGATATTGTGGTATTCTCTCTCTTTCTCTCTCTCTCTGTCTCTCTCTTGTCTCTCTCTGTCTCTCTCTCCCCCCGTCTCTGTCTCTCTTGTCTCTTTCTCTCCCTTTATTCTATTATCCCCCTCTTCTCCCTCTATCTATCTGTCTTGAGTCTTGTATTTGAAAGTCAAATTTTCTATTCAGCTCTGGTCTTTTCATCAAGTATGCTTGAAAATCTTCTATTCCATTGAATATCCATTTCCCCCCCTGAAGGCTTATACTCAGTTTTGCTGAGTAGGTGATTCTTGGTTGTAATCCTAGCTCCTTTGTCCTCCAGAATATCATATTCTAAGCTCTCTGATCCTTTATTGTAGAAATTTCTAAATCTTGTGTTATCCTGATTGTGGCCCCATGATATTTAAATTGTTTCTTTTAGGCTGCTTGTAATATTTTCTCCTTGACCTGGGAGTTCAGGAATTTGGTTGTAATATTCCTGGGAATTTTCATTTGGGGATCTCTTTCAGGAGGTTATTGATAGATTCTTTCAATTTCTATTTTACCCTCTGGTTATGGAAAAATAGGGCAGTTTTCCTTGATAATTTCTTGAAAGGTGTTGTCTATGTTCTTTTTTTGATCATGGTTTTCAGGTAGTCCAATAATTCTTAAATTATCTCTCATAGGTCTTATTTTCCAGGTCAGTTGTTTTTCCGATATTTCACATTATCCTTCTGTTTTTTCATTCTTTTGGTTTTGTTTTATTTTTCTTGATGTCTCATAAAGTCTTTAGCTTCTATTTGCCCAATTCTAATTTTTAAGGAATTATTTTCTTCTGTGAATTTTTGTGTCTTCCTTTTCCATTTGACCAATTCTGCCTTTTTAAGGAATTTTCTTCAGTGAATTTTTGTATATCTTTTTTCATTTGGCCAGTTCTTCTTTTCAGGGCGTTTTTCCATTTGGCCAAGTCTGCTTGTTTGGGGAGTGCTTCATTTCATTGGATTTTTGTACCTCTTTTACCTTTTGGCCTGTTCTGTTTTTTAAGGTGTTGTTTCCTTCAGCATTTTTCTGTGCCTCCTTTACCAAGCTGTTGACTCTTTTTTTTTTTTTTAATGATTTTCCTGTATCACTCTCATTTCTCTTCCCAATTTTTCCTCTACCTCTCTTACTTTATTTCCGAAATCCTTTTTGAGCCCTTCCATGGCCTGGGGCCAATTCATACTTTTCTTTGAGGCTTTGCATATAGGAGTTTTGACTTTGTTGTCTTCTTCTGAGTATGTGTTTTGATCTTCCCTGTCACCATAGTAACTTTATAGTCAGGGTCCTTTTCTGCTGTTTGCTCATTTTCCAGCCTGTTTTTTTACTTTGAATTCTATGATAAAGTGGGGCTCTGCTTCCAGAGTGGAGGGGACACTATGCCAAGCTTCAGGTTTTTTGTCAGCTATTTTCAGAGGTAATTCTGGGGGCCTGTAAGTTTTTGATTTTTCCAAGGTGGTATGATCTTGGCAGAGGTGTGTTTACTATTCCCCTGTTCTGTGCTCTGGTCTGTGAGTGACTACAAGCTCTCTTTTCCACCCTGAACTGTGACTGGGGTCCCAGTTCCCTTGTGGCAATAAACTCTGGTGTGCTGGTGCTCCTCCTCCCCCTGGAACTGAGACCCAAATCTGAGTATGGGCTCTGCAACAGAGTCCTGCCCCCAGTGCCAACAAAGGGACCCCTGTAATCTCCTTCTGACCAGTTGTCTGTGGGCTGAGAGGTCTGGAAACCACTGCTGCCATTATTGATTCAGTCACCGCTAAGGCCTACTGATGGTTTGCTGGGGTATGGCCTGCACTGGACTGAGCTCCACTCTCACTCCCATGCAACAGACCTTTCCTGCCAACCTTCTAAGTTTTTTTGGCCTAGAAAATTGTTTCACTCCGTCCTTTTATGAGTTCTGCTGCTCCAGAATTTGTTTTAAGGCATTATTTAAAGCTGTTTAGAGGGGTTTTAGGGAGAGCTCAGATGAATCTCTGCCTTTTCTCTGCCATCTTGGCTCTGCCCCCATCTGTCTGTCTGTCTGTCTATCTATGTATCTATCTATCTATCTATGTTATTTAATTTAGACATGACCTTATCTTTTCTCTTGGAAATTACATTTGACAAAAATGAAAGGGCTTAAAGATGTAATATGCCTCAGATTTTTAGGCGCTCCTAGTAGGAAAGTCTGGAGACAAATAAGAGTGGGGAAGGATTGTCGTTTTAACTTCCGACTGAATAGCACTTATGTCTTCTGCTTCTCCGCACACTTCCTAAAACACTCCCACAGAAGTTAATCATCTTCTCTGTCTTTCTCAGTCCATTAGAATTTTGCAAGGTAGCTTTCAGTACCTGAAGGAGATAAAGGAAGGGGAGGGCCACCGTCACTTGTGGAGAAGAGAGAAATAGGCTGAGAGAGCTGGGACCTGAAAGACTGTCTGAAGATCTCAATGACTGTGCCTATTATGAGAGTGTTTGATGGTCTCTTGTCGCTGCCACAGCGCACTTCTCCTTGCCAGCAATGAGCGATCTGCCTTCTTGTTAAATCTTTAGTGATACAGCTCCGGTCTGACCGGCAGCCTTTTCTTTATTGGGAATTGAAAGGTTTTTCCTTTGGGGCTAACCGGGAGGCTTTGGTGAAGAGTAACATCGAGTATATGCTTTTTCTCAGGCTCACCTTCAAGCCGTGTCAGAAGCCAGTGGATCATAGAACAACTTTCAGAGAGAAATCCTTGTTAGTTGAGTACTCTTCCAACCACTCTGCTTCTTCTTCTGTCCAAAAAAGCTGGAAAGTTCCCGAGGTTTCAGAGATCTTTTCCAAAGGACGTCTCCATACTAAGGTCTCTTATTCTTCTCTGTCAGTGTTTCTCATTTCCTCGCTGATTTCTGTTGTTCACTACAGACCTTTTTAGTTAAATCTAACAATATCCAAATGAAAAAATGCTCAGAGTGATATTTTCCATAATCCTGAAGGCAGTATGGCACAGTGGACAGAGAGCCAGCCTTGGAGTCAGGATGGTGTGGATTCAAGTCACACATATTGGCTGTGTGACCCTGGCCAAATCACTTCATCTCTTGGTGCCCCAGTCAACACTCTAAGACTGTAAATTGTAGAACAGTTTCCCAGTCTGTGTTGGTAGAGGAGATCCCTATACTGGTGAAATCATAAGTCTGGGCCAAGGTGAAATGTGTGGCTTTAATGGGGCATCCCTTTCTTTGAGTCCCCTCTCTTGTGAAATAGAAAGAGTCAAGTTTTTCTCCCATTCAACATTTCCCCCAGATATTAGCCAGCTGTATGGCTTTGGTAAAATGTAGTTCTTAAGAACTTCCTTTAGTGTTTTTCCCAAAGAGTTAAATTTTCCCCTTAAACACTGAAAGATTCAGAAAGTGAATTTTTACCTGAGTCATGCAGGCAACATTCATGTCTGGTCAGGGGTTCTTAACCAGTTTTTGTGTCATGGACCTCTTTCTATTTCGGTGAAGCCTATGGACTCCTCAGGAAAATGTATTTTTAAAAAATGATTATTAAAGGAAATGCTAAATTTCAGTTAGAGATTAGTAATAATAAAATGTAGGTTTTCCCCCCCATCCAAGTCCAAGGACCTCCTGAAATCTAGGCACAGACCCCTTGTGGATTTATTAACCCCTCCTGGTCCAGGTTATGGAGATCTAGCCTTTTACCAAGTTAACTCAACTAGCATCTTCAAGCCCCCATCATGGGCCAGGTTCTATGCTAGCCTCAGAATATAAAGACAAAATATAAATAATAATGTAATAATATAAAGAACATATTCTTTATCGACAAAAATCAAACAATCTTTGCCTTCAAGATGCTGGACTTACTTATAGATATTCATAGTAACATAGAGTTTTAGACGTGGGAAGGAATTTAGAAGTCATATAGCTCTAACCCTTTTTGAATTAAAAAAAAAATACAGGTGAAGGAAATGGTTGTCCTCAATTAAATTAATTTGCTCAAGTTCACACAGCTAGCTGATGCAGAACTGGAATCACAACCCAGGTCTCCTCTGATTCCCAATCCAGTGTTCTTGCTACTATGCTGCACTGCCTCATTTCATAGAGTCATAGCTGCTGAGAATTGGGCTTAAGGAATCATCAAGTCCCACTTCCTACTATCTAGTGTCTTCAGACATTTATCACATGAGATAATTTACAGATCCTCCCTCCCATAGCCCTGGTTGCCTTTCCCTGGACACTGCAGTTTTAGTTTCCCTTCTAAAACATTACAGTTATCCCTTCCACACTATGACTTTCCCCATCAGGGTTCTGATATATCACAGGTTGGCATAAGAAATAAATGGGAATTTTGGGGGAGTTTTGTGGAAGCTGCAGATGACACAGACCCTGTGACCCAATTCTTAACCCAAATTTTACAATGAGGGGAGGGCCAGAAATATGTGGATTTTCCAGATCACAGGAGCACTGTGCCCTTAACTCCCGTGTTACGGAAGGAATAACTGTACATTTATTGCTAATGAGAAGAGACTTCAGATATTATCTTCCCAGGACCGAGTGCAGTGAGACTTAAACCCCCTTTGATTTAGATGTGACAGTTCTGGTGAATTGAGCCTAGTATTGGAATCTAAGTCCCATACAATTTAAGAAGTATTTATTAAGTGCCCGTGAGGCACTGCGCTGGACCCCAGCGATACAAAAAGCAACAATGACAACAATAAAATGCCCATCCTTAAAATGTTTGCATTCTGATAGGGCAGAAGTTCTTAACCTTGAGTCTAGGCACTTAAAGAAATCTGATAACTGTATTTCAATATAATTTATTTCCTTTGTACGCCTATGTATTTTAATAAATTTAAAATATTTTTTTGAGAAAGCATCCATAATACAGAAAAGGTTAAGGACCCCTGTCCTAGGATGATGCACTATATAGCAGATAAGTATGCATAGCCAGTGCTCCAAAATTGTTCGTGCAGGTTTAAGCTTTTTTTCAAACTTCCTCCAAGAGGAAGCAAACACTAATGACTAAGGGCATCAGGAAGTGTTTCCTGTTGGAGATAGCACATGATTTGAGCCATGAAGAAAGCTGGGTTTTCTAAGGGGTAGAAAAAAGAACGGTGTTCACTCTAGGAGAGTGAGAAAGTCTGTGCTATCTGAAGTTCGGCAACAATTAAGTAGAATGAGTATGGAGCATAGATGATAGCTTGTGGAGCTATTAGGATCAAGCTCTCCCAACGTTAAATCTTGAAGAGGGCAAGGACAGCCCAGCACCCAGTGGAGCACCATGAGAGAATTCTCTCTAGGTTGATGTCAATCCATTTATCACCTTTTCACAGTTGAGTTAAAAATGTAAAGCACTTTACAAACCTTAAAGCATTGCACAAATGCTAGATGTTGTTACTGTTGTTATTCTGTTGTCTAACCACCTATAATATTACCTAACTGTAATATTACCCAGCATAAATTTTCCCATTTTTTCATAGGTATATCCAGTTCAATTCAACAAACATTTGTTAGGCACCTACTGTGTTTGAAGCTCTAGAAATAGACCAGAAAAAGTCTCTGCCCTCAAGGAGCCTACATTATTGGAGGGTGTTGGTGGTGGTGTATAGATAGTAAATAAAAGCTTATTTGAGGAAGATAAGAGGAGTAACAATTAGAGAGATCAGAAAAGGCTTCACATAGAAGGTGCCACTTGAAGCTAAGACTTGAAGGAACCTGAGGATTCTTTCAGGTGGAGGTGAGGAGGGAATTCATTTAAGGCATGGGGGGTTAGCCTGTGAAAAGGGAGATGGAAGATGAAATGCCACGTTTTAGAAAGAGTTCTTCCTAATGCTGCTCTCTTTCTTCCTCCTCCTTCTCTTATTTCTCCCCTTTCTGCTGTTCCTCCTACTTCCAGCACTGAAGCTTAGTGCCTGACTTGAAGTTAAATTCAACCTCAATTTAATAAACATTTTTAAGGTCCTGCTATGTTCCAGGCACTGTGCTAAGTGCTGGGGATACAAGAAGAGGTAAAGTTCCTGCTCTCAAGGAGCTTACAATCTAACAGAGGAAACAGCGTGCAAATACATATTAAATGTTTGTTAACTTAGACTTCTTTCTCTCCTCTTCTTCTCCTTTTCCTCCTCCCCCTATTTGTTCTTCTGCAAATGTTTCTACTTCCTTCTTCTGCTAAGAAGCCTTGTATACCTTGTTGAGATCGATATGGATTCTATGGGGATTCCCTTGATCTATCAGTCTCATAGCCCCATTAAAAAAAAGAAATTAAGTTAGTTTTCAATGACTTGTCATTAGTGAACCTATGCTGGTTCTTACTGACCACTTCTTTCATTTCTAAGTACTCACAAATTATCCATTTAATAATCTGGCCTAGAATGGTATTGAGCATAGTTTCCATATTCCACCTTTTTCCTCTCTTTGAAATCAGGATAACAGTGGCCCTTCTCCAGTCTTTTGACACCTCTCTAATTCTTCATGATTTTTCACTGGTTCCTTAAAACAAATAGTCCCATGATTACTTTTATAGTTCTTTTTCTGCTGTTCCAGGATATACTACTCTCCAAACTATGCTAAGATAATGGAATTTTAAATCAGTCAATGACCAGGCATTTATTAAGTGCCTCCTAGGTGGCAGGCTGGGTGGCATGGTGGATAGAATACTGGGCCTGAAGTCAGGAAGACTCATCTTCCTGAGTTCAAATCTGGCCTCAGACACTTACTCTCTGTATAGCCAAGTTATTTAATGGTGTTTGCCTCAGTTCCTCATCTATAAAATGAGTAGGAGAAGGAAATGGAGATACCACTCTAGTATCTTTGCCAAGAAAACCCAAATGGGGTTAAGAAGAGTTGGACACAACTGAACAACAACATGTATCAGGCACTATGTGTACAAAGACAAAAACAAAACCAAAGGTTTATGCATTAGAGGACCTTACCTTTTTATAAATACTATTATTTATTTATTTATTTTTTGTGAGGCAGTTGGGGTTAAGTGACTTGCCCAGGGTCACACATCTAGTAAGCGTCAAGTGTCTGGTCTGAGACTAGATTTGAACTTAGGTCCTCCTGACTCCAAGGCTTGTGCTCTATCTACTGCACCACTTAGCTGCCCCTCGACTTTACCTTTTTATAAGGGGATGAAGGGCTGCTTGGTGGATGGGATAAAACATGCACATATATGAACATTTACAAAACTTATAAAAAGCAGTTGGGAGGGAAAACAACCAAGGGCTGGTTGGATGAGGAAAGGCTTCATGTCAAAAGTGGTGTTTAAGCCGAGTTTTGAAAGAAACCATGGCTTACAAAAGAGGAAGATGGGGGAGGGAGAGCATTTCAGACAGGGAATGGCAGTGCAGAGGCACAGAGATGCCAGCTGGAATATCAAGTTTATCACTATGATGAAGAACAGCAAGAAGACTAGTATGGCTGGACCACAGAATGTGGGGAGGGGAGTGATATATAATAAAGCTGGACAAACAGGGTGGGTCCAGGTGTGAAGAGTTTTAAATGCCAAATAGGAATTTAGCTGTGATCCTAGCTATAATGGGGGTTGGGGTGGGGCCTGGAGTTTGTTGAATAGAGACTGACATGGTCAGACTTGTGCTTTAGGAAGAGCACATTAGCAGTTGTGTGAAGGATGAATTGAAGTGTGGAGAAGCTCAAGGTGGAGAAACCAATTTAGAAACTTTGGCAATAGTTTAGTCCAGAGATAACGAGGCCTTGAACTAGGGAATGGTGTCCACCTGGGAGGATTATAAGACTGTGGACATATGTGATGAGATTTGACAGCTGAATGAATATGTGGCATGAGTGAGAGTCAAGATGATGAGCCAAGGTTGCAAACCTGGGTGTCTAGTGGTACCTACAATAGAAACAAGGAAATCCAGAAAACGAGAGGGTTTGGAGGAAAATACAAGAAGTTCTATTTTGGATATGTTGAGTTTGTGATGCCTACAGTTCAAAATGCCCAGTAGACAGTTTGTAATGTGGGTGTGGAACTCAGGAAAAAAACTAGACCTTAATATATACATCTGGAAGTCATTTCTAGAAAGAAGATAATTGAATCTGAGAGCTTATGAGGTCACCAAGTAAGAGAAAATAGAGAAATGAGAAGCAGGTCCAAGATAGAGCCTTGGCGGACACCTATAGTTAGTTAGTGGACTTCACATGGATTGTGATCCAGCAAAGACAACTGAGGAGTGATCAGACAGGTCAGTGATCAGAGGAGGAAAGAGCAGTGTCATGGGAACCCAGGGAAGAAAGTTCATCTAGGAAGAGAGGGTGGTCAGCATGAGATGCAGCAAAGTGAGGAATGATACAGATAGAGATGCAGATTTGGTAATTCACAGGGTGCAGGTTCAATTCAGTGATATGTTAGAAGTCAAAAATCAGAGGAGGTAACAAAGGTAGGCAGTGTTTTCAAGGAGTTTGGTTAAGAAAGGTAAGAGAGAGAAAGGATGACAGCTACCAGGGATATTATAGTTTAGTGAGGCTTTTTATGGGTGGGGGAGGCTTGGGCATGTGTGTAGGCATCTGGGAAGGAACCGGTAAATATGGAGAGATTGAAGATTAGTAGGAGAGGGAGTGATAGTGGAGGGAATCTTCTGGAGAAGATAGGAAGGTCTAGGAGCAAGTTTGTCCTTGATGAACAAAAGGGCTACCTCTTCATCAGAGGCTGGAGCAAAGGAGGAAGTAATCTGTGTTGATATCAAGGGGTTGTGAGATGAGAAAAAGGGAATATAAGTGAGCTCATGGTGATTTGACTTGCTTTTCTTGGTAAAGGGTGAGGCTAGATCCTCAGCTGAGAGGATGGGGGTGGGGGAGAAAGGTAGCATGGGAGGCTTGAGGAGAAAAGAATGTTTGGAATAGCTGCTGTGATGAGTATAATATAAAATCAATTAGGAGTAAAAGCATTACCTTGCTACAGTGAGGGCCAAGTTGAGATCAGACAACATAAATATAATAGATTTGTCAAGCGGCATGTCCATAAGAGTGGAGGAAATGGAAGGTGGAAATATTTCAGGGTTGGAGTTTCATGAGGCCTAAGTGGGAATAGGCCAAGGGAACAAGGAACTTAAGAACAGAGGAAAATATAGAGTTGAACTGATTTCACTGACGGGTCAGGATTGGGAAGGTAGGAGAGCATAACCAAAGTAAGAGTGAATTCTTGAGAAAGTATTGAGCAATGGAAGGTCATAATGAGAAAAAACAATAGGTTCAGCTAGGAGTAAGTCATAGGGAGAAATGGATTCATGGGAGATTATGATTGGATCAAAGAATTTTATTGTTCTGATCAAGAAAGAACACTTGTGGGTGAGAGCAAGATCAAATACGTGACCCTCTCCTTATATAGCTGAAGTGGAATGAAGGAGTAGGTAATTGGAGTTGAGCAGATTGAGAAACTGGGAGGTTATTGTATTTGAGAAAACTTCAACATGTTCAAGTCCCCTAACATAAGGGCAAGCTTGGGTTATAGAAAGAGACAATGAACCCACTTCTAAACTCATTGAAAAATGAAGGAAAATGGCCTGGGGACCCATAGATAAGAGCCACCAGGATTTAGATTGGGTCATAAATTTGAATAGATTGAACATCAAAGAATAAGAAGCTTCTTGAGTAATAAATAGTGGTAGAGAGAGAGTCTGTAGTGACAGTGGAAAAAGGAGTCTTCCAAGTCTCCCTCAGCAACCAGTGAATTGAGGGATATCAAAAAGGATGGCCAAGATGCAGAGCAGGGGTTGGGAATGTGTGGCCTTGAGGCCACATCTGGCTTTCTAGGTCCTTGGGTGCCACCTTTTGACTGAGTCCAAGTTTTACAGAACATATCCTTTTATTAAGGGGATTTGTTCTGTGAATTTTGGATTTGGTCGAAGGGCTGCACTTGAGGACCTAGAGGGCCACATTTGGCCTTGAGGCCACAGGTTTGCCATTCCTGGTCCAGAGGATCCAGGTCTCTGTGAGTGCTATAATGTGGAGGGAGCATGAAAGAAAGATGGATTGTAAGTTCCTCCCTATTAGATTGTAAGTTCCTTGAGGGCAGGGGACTGTCACCTCTTTTTGTATCTCCAACACTTAGCACAGTGCCTAGCACATAGTAGGCAGTTAATGTTTATTGATTGAAGAAGAGGTCTAAAATGAAAAGAAGTTTGTTAATTGTGGAGCAGGAATCTGAGAGGGCACGAAGGCGGGTAGATTTGGAGTGAGACATGGGTAGAGTAGGGTCGAGGTGGATGGGACATGAGAGAATGTGTAGAAGGAATTGAGGGGGGGAACTGGTTTACTCTTATCTTCTTTTTAGTATTACTGAGATTGGGAGAGTCAGAGATGGTGGGGGGTTTGCTATCCATTGTGGAATGATTTCAGGCAGAGTATTAATATATGGAAGTAGCTCCCCTGATGAATTTAGGGACCTAGACTGTTCCAGATCATGGCTCCATTTTGTAGTCTCAGCAAGGTTTGTTGCTCATTCCCAGCTGGTCTTTTGGCCCTTCATTGGGCTGAGCCAGGTGTTGCTCATAGAGTTCCACTTTGCCTAGTGGTCTGGTGTTAGTAATACTTCTATCATTAGTAATAATAGACACTGCTAGAGGCAGCCTGGTTGTTGCATCTTTAAGATCTTCAATTCCTAGGGGTAAGTTGTTCCTGCTAAGGGTCTGCTGCACTTCCATCATGGCACATTGCCCATAGTACATGATCAGGTTGCTACCCAATTTTTCTTGCAAATCCTCCCCTCCCCTCTATTAACAAGCATGCATTTTCTCTCCCTTTTGCCTTTCCCCACCCCAACTGGAAAAGAAAAAAAAATTGTAACAAATATACGTAGTCAAGCAAAGCAAATTCCCTCATTGGCCATGTCCCAAAATGTAGGTCTTATTTTGCATATTGAGTCCATCATCTTTCTGTAAGGAAGTGGATAGTTCTCTTCATCATCAGTTCTCTGGAATCATAATAGTTGATTATTGCAATGATCGGAGTTTTAAAATGAATTGTTCTGGTCCTGCCCACTTCAGTCTGAATCTCTTTACACAAGTCTTCCCAGGTGTTTCTGAAGCCATCCCAGGAATGGCTGAACAAATTGTGTTGTATGAATGGTTTTCATACGGAAGAAAAACTTTCACTTGATCTGTCTATCCCTGCTAGTTATTGTCCTATATTTCTCCTTCCCTTTGTGGCTAAACTCCTCGAGAAGGCTGTCTACAATAGGTGCCTCTGTTTCCTTTCCTCTCTCTTATTGACTCCACAGTCTGGCTTCTGACTCCATCATACAACTGAAACTGCAGTTACCAATGATAGCTTAATTGCCAAGACTAATAGCCTTTTCTCAATCCTCATTCTTGACCTCTCTGCAGACTTTGACACTCTTAATCGCCTTCTCATTGATACTCTCTTCCCTGTAGGTTTTTGGGATGCTCTTCTCCCTTGGTTTTCCTCCTCCCTGTCTGACTGTTCCTGCTCCGTCTCCTTTACAGGAACTTTATCCAGGTCACACCTGCTAACCTGGGGTGTTCTCCCAAGGCTCTGTCCTGGACCCACTTCTCTTCTGCCTCTATGCTATTTAACTTGGGCGATCTCATCAGCTACCATGGTTTCAATTACCATTTCTATCCAGATGACTTTCAGATTGATTTTGTCCAGCCCTAACCTCTGTCCTGACCTCCACTATTACATCTCCAATTGCCTAATTAGACATCGCAAATTGGATGTCCTGAGAAAAGACTCATTGTCTTTTCTCTAAAACTCTCCCATCTTCCTAACTTCCCTCCTATCCTCCCAGTCACCCAAGCTCAAAACCTAGGTGTCCTCCTCAACTCCTTACTCTCTCACCCATCATATCCAATCAGTTGTCAAATCCTGCTGTTTTTTCTAACCTTCATAAAATCTCTCATATATTCTCCCTTATCTCCTCTGACATTGCAATCACCCTACTGCAAGCCCTCATCACCTAGTAATAATAATAATATTAATAGCCTACATTTATATAGCACTTACTATTTGCCAAACTTTTTGAAATTATTGTCTAATTTGATCTTCACAACAACCCTGGGAAGATAGGTGGTGGTGTTGTTAAAATCCCTACTTTACATCTTACCGAGAATATCATAGTAGCCTTCTGGTTGGTTTCTGTTTCAAGTGTCTCCTCCCTCCAATCCATTCTTCACTCAATTGATTTTCCTAAAATGCAGGTCAGATGACATTACTTTCTTATTCAGTAAACTCCAGTGGCTCCCTAATACTTCCAGGATCAATTCTGTATTTGACTTTTAAAACCTTTCATGACCTGGTCCTTTCCTACCTTTCTAGTCTTCTAATCAGGGGTGTTAGACCACATGTGGCCTTCTAAGTCCTCAAGTGCAGTCCTCAAGTATGGCCCTTGATAAAAGGATTTGTTCTGTGAAGTTTGGATGCAGTCAAAGGACCACATTTGAGGACCTAGAGAACCACATGTAGCCTCGAGGACAGGTTCCCCACCCCTGTCTTGTACCTTACTCCCATTTCTCCCCTCCCACCTTTCCCCTCACCCTCCGTTCTGCAATCCAGTGACACTGGTATCTTTGTGGTTCCTCAAACACAACACTCCATCTCTCAACTCCAAGTCGGCTGTCTCCTATTCCCTGCTACGTTCTTCTTCTTTATCTCTTCCTCCTGGCTTCTGTAGCTTCCATCAAGTCTCAGATAAAGTCTCACCTTCTGCAACAAGCCTTTCCCAGTCCTTAATCTTGATACGTTCCCTATGAGATTATGGCCCCCTTCCCCTTACAATTTTTTCCTGTATATATCTTATTTTGTATATAGTTGTTTGCTTATTGTCTCCCTTATTTTAAACTGTGAGTTTCTTGAGAGCAGGAACTGTTTTTTGCCTTTATTTCCCCAACACTCATGTGCCTGGCACAAAATAGGTGCTTAATAAACATCAGCTTACTATTAACTAAAGTAAATTACCCTGGTACTTCCCAAGTTTATGATAGCAACTTGGCCACCATTTCTCTGCTTCATATCGGTTAGGATCAGCAAAAAATAGACATCTTAAAGTGGATAATTCATCCTTATAGATGGTCCTTTACCCTGGGCCAGTTACAATTTATTATTGAGTTCCTGGGTTGACAAATCATTTCTGCTTCTACCTATCCAT
The DNA here is from genome assembly GCF_900497805.2 of Vombatus ursinus. Taxonomy (NCBI): domain Eukaryota; kingdom Metazoa; phylum Chordata; class Mammalia; order Diprotodontia; family Vombatidae; genus Vombatus; species Vombatus ursinus. The sequence goes on along the minus strand of NW_020954556.1, from coordinate 4,368,873 downwards.
CAAGTTAGGGGGTAAAAAAAAAAAACCACTTAAATTCTCTATTTGGTGATGATATGCATTCTTGATTTTCCTGGGAATCAAGTATTTGAGGTTGACATGAGATTATCTTCTTTGCTGTCAGACTCTGTTCTAAGCAGATCAGCAATTTCAGATTTACCTACTAATAATGTTAGTCTGCAGCATCCCTGTTTTCCTGTAGGTAGCCTAATGCTACTTCAACCGTATTTTTTTCCAGGATGCTTTTTTGGTGGCTTCTTTATTACTTAGAAATGGAACAAAAAATATTGTTGGCAAAGCATCAGGCAGAGGGAGTTTTCTGGGCCTCTGGGATTAGTGCTGAGCCTCCTTTGATTCACCATCTTCATTAAGGGTCTGGTGAAGGAGGACATAGTGTGTTAATGAAGTGTGCTGAAGATTGAAAGCTGGGGAAGGTTATGAACAGCTGGCAGTATGAAGCAAATTTTGGGAGAAAAGACATCAGATTCCTGAATAGATGAAGTTAGGGATAGCAAAGTGTGTGTCAAGCTTCTGTGAAGATGTCTGATGTCAACAATATTAGTGATACCTATCTCCTAGGGTTGTTGTGAGGATCAAATGAAATATTTGTAAAGCACTTTGAAAACCTTAAATAGCTACATAAATGCAAGTTCTTCTTTTCTTCTTCTCCTTCTCCTTCTCCTTCTCCTTCTGTACATCTGACACAAAGATAGATTGATTGTACTTTAAGGTTATTTTCAGTTTCTTGCAAACTCTGGGGACGATCTAAGCAATTCTGCCATTTCTGTGGTTTGGCTTGTACATGGCTATGTAACAGCTGTACTTTTTCTTTAATAATAATTTTTTAAAAATTGTGTTCTTTCTCCATCTGCAGTATTAAGTGCTCATGGTTTTGTGTGTGTGTGTGTGTGTGTGTGTGTGTGTGTGTGTGTTTCCTGGCCATTTTCAAATTATTTCTTCCTAAATAGGCCTTTGTTTACTTTGTTAGGTCATTCCCACATTTAGCATTGCTTTCTCTGCTTAAAAATAAGACCTTTCCCTCCAGAATTTAGTTATCCCATTACTGTGAGACAGGTTCAGACTCATTCTTAATGATTTAAAACTTGTAGCAAGAGATTTGTATGTGTCCTCTAGAGCTGTTCTAGTTATTTTCTTTCAGGGTGATAGGGGGTCCAAAACTTTTTGGAAAATTGGAGACAATTAAAATGAAACTTCTCCTCACAGTGGTTCTCTAACAAGAGTTAAGGGAATAAGACTAATCTAAAAGAGTTGTGTCCCTTCCTTTTTAAGCAGGCTAGACTGGATTGTGATTGTTGTCATTATTACCATTCATTTTGAGGGATTTCTCTTTTTTTGTCTGGACTTGTAATGTCCTCATTGTAGGAAATTTCTGGTGTGGAAATTCCCTCCACTCATGCAGATCAGCCACTCATTTGTGATCATATGGTATTAGCAAGTTACCTACATTCCCTGAGATGTTCAGTGACTTATCCATGGGTCACATAGCTGCTATCTGTTAGAGGCAGTTCTTGATCACAAATCTTCCTTACTGTGATACTTCCTTACTGGGAGACTTTTCCACCATGACACACTGCCTCTCATTGCTAAAGCTATCATTACTCTATTCTTGCTAATTGCAATGTTATTTCTTTTTCTTGTTTTCTGGAATTGCTGTTCTGAGACTTAAAATTAGGAGAGATTAATGAAGAGATTAATATTAATGGTATAGGTATACCCTATAACACAAGACATTTGCCAAATCAACAGATATTTATAAAGTATCTCATGCCCACGGCACTGTGGGGTATGATATCCAAGAAGGAAGAGGCCTTTCCCTTAAGTTGTTCATAATCTCGATGGGCAGGCAAGACACAAATATGTGAAAAGTGAAATGAAAATTTAAATAAATAATTCAAGACACCTTGCAGATATCACAAGGGGGCATAAGATTATCAAATGAATTGTATATACATGAATTATTACAGGACTTTAGAAGAGGGGGAGATCTCTTTAGATTATAGTTATCAGTGTGATGTGGCATATTGAAAAGTAAATTCAAGCTTAGGCTGCTTTATGTCCAGCACAATGTCTTCTCCATGGTCAGTTCTTAATAAATCCTTGCTTAATTGAATTGAATTAATAGAAGAGAGAAGGAGTGTAACAATGCATAGAGGACCAGGCGAGGAGTCAGGAAGACTTAAGGTCAAGTACTGCATCTTACGCATTCTAGCTGTGGCACTAAAATGCATGGGATTACAAAGGAAACCAATTACATTGAAATATGGTTGCAAAAATACCTTTTAAAAGTTCTTGGATTGTAGGTTACAGATCTCTTCTCTGAGACTATAAGTTACAAATGAGTTGCTGATCTGCATTAATGGAGGGAATTTGTATAAGAAGAGTATCTTATATAGATAAAATCACACATCCATATTTTTTTTAAGTGTCTAGATTCTAGAATGAGGGATATGATAGCCCTGCCTTACCTTGCATCCTGCTCAGAGTACATCTAGGTTATGATATCATTTTTCTTGTGTCACATTTTAAGAAGGTGTGTCTACCATGCTTATTAAATATGCAGATGACAAAAAGTTGGAAACATCCGCTAATTCAGTGGAGGACAAAAGTCAGTGTCCAAGAACATCTTGACAGGCTAGAGCATTGGGCTAAATCTAATTCTTTGAAATTTAAGAAGGATAAATGGATGGAGGCACCATGATATAATGAATAGAGAGAGCTGGTCTCAGAGTTGGGAAGACCTGGGGTTCAGTAGCTCCTTTGACAAATACTAGTTATGACCCTGGGAGAGACTGAGGAACTGGTAGGTTAGGGTAGTTAAGGGAGCATTAACTTATTAAACTCTTCTGGTTTAAAGGAAAGGATTTGAGAAGGAGAGGAAGACAACTAGTTGAGTACTGAACTTGAGCAAATTGACCTGGGGATTGGTAGACAATTAGCCACTGTGATCTGCATGAAACATGCCGCTTGCTTCCAATGACAGTCAGTCATTCAGTCAGCAAACACTTATTAAGGGGTTACTATATTCCAGGCCCTAGCCTAGAGGAAACTAGATGGTGCAGTGGATGGAACATTAGACCTGGAGTCAGGAAGTTCAGATTTGGCCTCAGACACATGTTAACTGTGTGACCCTGGGCAAGTCACTTAACCTCTGACTGCCTCAGTTCCCTTATCTGTAAAATAGGGACAATAATAGCACTTACTTCCCAGGGTTGATGTGAGGATCAAATGAGATAATATTTGTAAAGTGCTTTGTGGATCTTCGTGCCACATAAATGCTAGCTATTATGAATCTTTCAGTGCCCCAGGCAATTCTGTTAATTGCATAGTAGTTATTGATCTATGTCCGTAAAGAGAGAGCCTTACACCAATGAAATTGCAGGTCTGATCAAAATTAAAAACAAAAGGATGCATAAAGTCTTACAGTTGGATTAAGAAAACCTGCTCCCTAATTATGACGGGGAGGAGACATCATTAAACAGCAGTTTGTCTGGAAAAGATCTGAGGGGTTTTACTTTGCTCTGAGCTCAGTGAAAGTCAGTAGACTTGATGAGACAGCCAGAAAAGATAATGGGATCTGCAGCTGCAGTAGCAGGGGCCTAGTTTCCAGGAGTTAGGAAGGAATTGGTGTCAGATCACATCTGACATGTTATATTCAGTTCTGAGTACCCAGTTTGGGTGATGATGGATAAACCGGAGAGCATCCAGAGGAAGGCAACCAAGATGGCGCCTGGCCTTGAGTTCATGTCCTACGAGGATCTGTTGAAGGAAGTGAGAAGGAGTCTTCTCTGGAGAACAAAGAACAAAATCAGGAGCATTTGTAGGGGAGAACAGAGAACAAAATCA
>NW_020954556.1:4359588-4365002 GCF_900497805.2 Vombatus ursinus | reverse complement strand
GCATTTGTAGGGGAGAACAGAGAACAAAATCAGGAGCATTTGTAGGGTGGGGGCAGGGGGGAGGGGGAAGATAGGTTTGCAAAGAAGAAAATCCCAGTCTTGATGTCAGGAAAAACTTTCTAATAATTAGAGGTATTTGTTAGTTCAGTGAGTTTCTCCAAGAGGTGGTTGGTTCATCATAATTAGAAGTCTTCAAGCAGAAGCTACATGGTCACTTGTTGGGTATATTGTTGTGGGGATTCTCTTCCTGGTATGAGTTGGCTTAGACTATCACCAAGCTATCAAACTCTAAAATTCTGTTTTACTCTCCAACTGTCCCTTGATTAATAAGTATGTGTTGGCTTCCTTAATATGTACACAGCTCTGTGATTGACACTGGGCATTCAAAGAAGCAGGAGATATGGTCCCTGACCTCAAGGAGCTTACAATCTAGCAGGATTGAGCTAATATAAAAACCAGCTCAGTATTTTTAGAGAGTCAAGCAATAATAAAATAATTGAGAGTTAAATAATAATGAAATGACTGAATATCAGTATAATTGGAATTCAGAGATGGGAGGAATCATTGTGGTCTGGAGTAGTCTCTGAGGTTTTGTGGAGGAGGTAGAGCATAAGCTGGACCATGAAGGATGAGTCAGATTTAAATAAGCATAGTGGTTGTGAAAGGACATTCCAGACATGGGAAAGAAGTGAGTAAAGGCATGGAGGTAAATAGACCTGTCTGGAGTAGAGATTATGTACAAGTAGGAAGCAATGGAGAATGTGTGGAGGGCTAGAGTGAGACCAAATAATGGAGGAGTTTGAAAGCCAAGGGGAGAGAGATCTCTAGTGGGACTAGGTATGGCAGTCTAGGAAACCACATGGAATAGATTATTGAAATGCCTTGAGAAGGTGAGTGTTTTTGGCATCTGTATATCTATATATAGAGATTAAATGACTTGCCTTGCTTCAGTTGGCCAGTTACTATTTGAGGTCAGATATGAGCTCGGGTCCAGTGTATCAGTAAATACTACAGGTATGTACTGTATATATATTCCCTCTAGCCTACGAAGTAGAAAATATGAAGATTCTTGAATTGGAAAGTAAGGCAATATATCTTTCTGCTTCCTATCTCTATCTTTAAATGGCAAAGAACTAAAATGTAATTTTTTCTCCTATTATAAGAAATACAAAACAAGGTTTTACTGGGCAGCTATTAATCTTCTGCCTATTAGTACAGCCCTTAGAGCATTGTCCATATGCATTTTTTATGGCTGTGGCTATTAGTAGGTATTTTATTGAACCAGACTTGTAGGTGCACAGCCTAAACAAAAGACTGCATGGTTTCATCTGTCTCTTCTGATGAAACTTCTGGCTAATAAGGGGATTCAGAGATTACTTAAGGCAGTTCCATTTATCAGTTCTAGTTAGCCTTCATCCAATTTCTTTCTGCCTGTGTTGGAATGGCAATTTTAAACCACTGAGCCTTATTGCCACATGAGATTTGCAACATGGCTTAAGCAGCATTCTTTTGGATGAAGAGCCATTATTGTCTTTGAAACAATAAAGGGCAATTTTCCATTGGGTTTCTTGTCATCGTCCAGAAAGCTGGAAACCTGCACTAACACTTACCACAAAATTAAAACAGGGAGAGAGGGTTTTTCTTAAATGGCTAATGTTCTTTTTTAGATTTTCCCAAGGGATCTGGCATCTTGAGAAATCTGCACAGAGCTGGTGATTATGGTAGTAAAGGCATTTTAATCTATTAAGAAGATGATAGCTTTCCCCTTTTGTCTTTCTTTCAAGGAATAATTTTATGAGATTTTTTCATTTTTTTTCCTCCCTGGTTCCTACTTGAACTCACAGTCATTTCCTCACATATCCCACACGCCACCATGTGTGTTTTGGCAGATCCCTAGTGGTTGAAGACAGCTACCAAAGCTTCTCTTTGGCAGGGGCCACAATATTAGGTGAAAAACGCATTGCCAGAATCACTTTTCCCCCAAGTCTTTGGACCATAGATAGACTGACTCCCCATATGACTTGTGGAGGCAGGGGTTGGGGAGAGAAGCTTATCTATTGCAAGGTTATTTTTTTAAAAACGGCTTCAATATTATTTGATTAATTTCTCTACATTTTTCATGCCTTTTTAAATTGTCATTCCCTGTGCATTTTAAATATGCGTGAGAAGGTTTTTGTCACTTGGGAGTTTTCCGTTTCTGATTCAATTTTCTCTTCCTTCTGCCTTTAGCCCCGCCAAGAAATACTTCTTCATGCATTTCGATTCATCTTCTCTGGCCCCTGCTTAATGGGTTTTGCAGGGTCATCATCAGAGCATTTTCCCACTCGTGTGCTGCCTTTTACTGGAGAATGTAGGAATCGATGCTTGATCAGCTCCCCTGGAAGTTGCTTCTTTAATGACAACCAATTACCTCTCTCTTACAGAGTTTAGTATTATGACCAACTGTGAGTTCACTGATGGCAAGTGTTTTGTTTTTTTTTTTTCCCCACCACTTCCCACCTGCTTCTTAGGAGTGGGTGAATGCCAACTCAATTCAGTTTGGCAAATATTTTTTAAGTGCTTACTGTGTGCAGAACTCTGTGCTTCTAGAAGAGTATAGTGGGAAGAGTATTAGAATTGGAGTCAGAAGACATGGTTCAAATCTGAACTATGATACCTATTAGCTCTATGACAGTAGGTAAGTCACTTAATCGCCATAAGCCTCAGTCTCCTAATCTGTAAAATGAGGATAATAATAATAATAACAATAATAATAATAATAATAATAATAATTGTTTTATATACCTTACAAGATTATTAAGTGATTGCTCAGGGTCATACAGATGGTAAGTGTCTGAGGCTGGATTTAAGGTCTTCCTGACTCCAGGCCTAGCTGTCTCAGGAAACCACAAGGAAATTGAAGCTTTAGGTTAAATCGCAGAGATAATTAAGGACACACAGGTAGTAAGTAGCATAGCAAGCATTTGGACCCAGGTCTTCTCACTTCAAATCTGATTATACCCTAATATTATTTGCTTACACAATAAAAATATGCAATGCTATTCCTAGGCAATGGAGATATTAAAAGCTTAAAAAAAGGTCCTTTTCTTCGTTTAGCTTACAGTCAAATTAGGGAGTAAAGACATAAACCAGATAGGACATGAGAGAACACGATGGGAGCATCAGAGAGGTGCCAAACAAAATGCTTTATGAGGTCCATGTGGGAAGGCATCATTAGTACAGCACCTAGGACATAGTAGGCACTTAATAAATGCTTGTTGACTTGACTTGCTATATAGGAGCAGGGAAAGCTTCATGGAGAGATGTTGTTCAGTCGAGTCTGACTCTTTGTGACCCCATTTACAGTTTTCTTGGCAAAGATACTGGAGTACTTTGCCATTTCCTTCTCTCGCTCAATTTATAGATGGGGAAAGTGAGGCAAACAGGATGAAGTGGCTTGCCAAGGGTCACACAACTAATAAGTGTCTGAGGCCAGATTTGAACTCAGGAAGATGAGTCTTCCAGACTCTAGGCCTGGTGCTCTATGCACTATGGTGCTACCTAACTGCCCTTTCATGATGAGAGTAGTATGGGATTGGGCTCCAAAGGTTGGATAGAAATTAAAGGAGTGATGATGGAGAATTAGCACATTCTAGCCATAGAGAGCAATGTGGCCGAAGGCACAGGGGCGGGAAATCACAGAGTGTGTGGGATATTTAACCTGGACAAGAAAGGACACACTAGCAGTCTTGACACTCTGGAAGAGATTTTATGTGGAAGGAGGCACCTAAGACTTGTTTCACTTGGCTCCAAAGGGTGGAACTAGGAGCAGTGGGTGGAAGTTGTAGAAAAGCAAATTTTATCTTGATATAAGGAAAAAATTAAGAAAAATTAGAGCTGTCCTAAAATAGAATTTTAGGTATGTCACCTTTTGTTCTACTGAATGTGCTGGGGAAAAATACAGTGAAGTAAAGAAAGTGTAGCTTAAGTTATCTGCAGGCTAGTGAAGGTTTTGGCAGCTTGATTAATATTTGTTAAAAGCATCTGGAAAGTGTTTTCCCCCCTTTCTTTGGACCTTAGCACCTCCTTTCCTAATATTTTGTTGTTGAGTTATTCCAATCATGCCTGACTCTTCATGATCCCATTTGGGATTTTCATGGCAGAGATACTTCAGTAGCTTGCCATTTCCTTCTCTAGCCCATTTTACAGATTAGGAAACTGAGGCAGACTGGATTAAGTGAATTGCCCAGGCAAGGGCACACAGCCAATAAGTGTCTGAAGCCAGATTTGAACTCAGGAAGATGACTTTTCCTGACTCTAGGTCTGTCATTCTGGCCACTGCACCACCTAACTGCCCATTTCCCTAACATAGCTATGATAAATATCTGCTTGCCCTGCTAGGATGTTGTGTTTATGATGTAATCCTGTCTGTGTGACTATGTGAGTGCTTTGGACTCTCAGGATGGAGTCTAAAGTTTTTTAGGAGTTGTTATCATCATTATTTCTATCTCCTAGGAAACAGAGACTTTACCAAGAAAACACTCACTTGGGAACTCTGAGAATACTGGACTTTGCCAGAATTCCTGGCTCTCAGACAAACTGGGTGTTCTTCAGGTTGTGCAAAGTGACCTTGCCCAAGAAGGGGTGGGGTAGAAGATAGAAGAGAATACAGCTGTGTTCTCAGTATAGCTGTGCTGGAAGGGATGGTTTCACAGGTGCGGGATTACATGTAAACAAAAATGTCCATATGGTTCATTTTGGTGTGTCTGTTTTCCTCCCTGTCTTCTCCTCTCCTCTCTCTTTTTAAAACCAAAGAATGTGTATCAGTTGAAAAGTATAAATAGCTTTAGTTTTTCAGTATGATTCTTTTCCTGCTAATATTTGTATGGGAGCAGAGGGGTGACATATCGTCTGGAATCCCAAATGTTTGCTTGAGTAATTGTCCAACATCTGAATCATGGTATGATTTATAAATGTTGTCCGAGTTGTGGATGTATTCTATTATAGACTATAAGGAATTTTTAAAAGTATGTGAAGGACATGGGCTTGGGTCTGAGATCTTACTTACCATGGCTGTTCCTAGAGAATTAACTCTCTCTTGCAACTGATTCAGACAAAAGACTGCACTTGGCTCCAAGTTTTTTCTTTTTAGCATTTTCTATGCTTCATTGATGTCTAAACCCTAATTTAAGTCATCTTCTGACCTTCCTAGTCCTTGAGTCTTCTACACAGCCTATGGCCAGAGATCTGACCTAAATGATGCCTAATTAATTTTCCTCCATCTTTTCCTGTTGATACTTTAATGAAGAGTCTGATAATTATCAACAGTCCCCCTCTCCTTTACTGTATTTGAGCCATCTTGAGTTTGAGCAAGGATGTTTCTTTACATAGGAAAAGAGGATATCAATTTAGAAATAATATACCAGGGTAAATAT
>NW_020954556.1:4297088-4357088 GCF_900497805.2 Vombatus ursinus | reverse complement strand
TTGATTGCTCCTGTGAATCCTGCAGCATGGGAACTTTCAAATTCATATCTTTTTGACTCTTAAATCCAGAGCTCCTTCCCCTACATCATGCTATCTTTCGTTCATGTTGACATATTGTTAGTATCATAAGATTTTGTTGGGCAATGGAAGGACACCATTGCGATGAGTGAGCACAAAACAGACATTCAGAACTATCCCTATGGCATGACCAATGGCAGCTGGTGTCCAGTGTGGCTTCCCCCATTGTTGGGCTCAGGAAGCCTGTGGTAACAACTCATCGAGATGATTCTAAGAGAAAAATATTATACCTGAGACCAATTCATAAAGCGACTAAAGCAATGGAACCATTTTCTTTGTGGAGAAGGGAAGAAAGGCAGTGCACTTTACCATGACTTTTAAACTACCTGCAAAGAAATTGTAGAGAATTAAGTGTATTTGAAAGTACTTTTTCTAAGTAAAAATGCTCTAGGTCTGCATAAGCACATTTTCTATTCTGTGCTGCATTTGTCAGTAGGGAAATTGCACAACTCTCTGTGGAGAGTAACATGTCAGAGTAGTTCAGCTGAATATTATTTATTAATGAGAACATTTGCAGAAAATTCCGAGCTCACAAAAGGAACCTCAGACGAGGAAAAGCAGGAGGATTTACATGGTTGAGTCAAAAAAAGCCTCATACTGCTTTTAACTTTAAAAAACAAGAGAAGTTTGAGTAGAGATTGGATAAAACTTATTTTGTCTGTAGTGCATTTTATTTTATTTTATTTTAGGAGGGCAGAAGGGAGCTTGAGGTTGGACGTAGAAAAATATATAGATTGTAGATGCTGTGGAAATGGAAAGGATACTGGTCTAGGAACGAGACAATTTCCCCTTTCCCCCCATATGATAGAAACACTATGGTTTAGGGAAAGTTTTCTTCACTTTGGCAGGCTGGCGAAGACTTTTTATCCCTTCTCTGAGGCAGCTAAGTGGTAGTCAGTAGAATGCTGGACATGAGAATCAGAAAGATCTGGGTTCAAATCCTGTCTCAGACACTTACATGATCTTGGGCAAGTCATTTAACCTCCATCTGCTTGTTTCTCAGGTGTAAAATGAGGATAATAATAGCACCTACCTCAAAGCGTTGTTGAGAGGAATAAATGAAATAACATGAAAAATGCTTTGCAAAGTGCAAAAGTATTAGCTATTCAGAATAATATTTTAATTACATTTTTTGATTCAAATTTTTTCAATCAGCAAAAATCTGTCTTCTCTCCCTCCCACACTTACCCCTTAGTTGAGAAAGAAAAGAAAACAAAACAAAACCCTTCTTACAAATATGTTTGTCAAGCAAAACGAATTTCCACATTGGGCATGTCAAAAAAGGAGAGAGAATATTTTTCATTCTGTTCTCTGAGCCCTTCACCTCTCTATCAGGAGGTAGGTAACATGTTTCATCATGACGCTTCTGGAATCATGGTTGGTCATCAGATTTCCTAAGTCTTTCAAAGCTGTTTGTCTTTGTAATATCATCATTATATAAATTGTTCTCCTGGTTTAGCTCCTTTACTCCAATCATTTCACCCATATTTTTCCAGATTTCTCTGATACCATCCTCTTTATAATTTCTTATAACTCAATAGTATTCTACCACTTTCACATACCATAACTTATTAAGTCATACACAACTTACTCAACCAATTGATGGGCGTCCTGTCAGTTTCCAATTTTTTGCCACCACAAAAATAGCCATAAATATTTTTGTACGTCCATGGTTAGAGTTGCTTTGTTTTGGACTAGTTTCTCCCTTAATCTGCCCTCCCTCTAATTCCCCCTCCTCCCTTCTCCCCTTTGCCTCTTATTTACCTTTAGTGGAATGTATTTCTGTACCTGTATGTGGGTGTGTGTGTTTATTCTTTTCTCTTTTGACCATTTCAGATGAGAGTGAGGTTTAAATATCAGCTTTTCCTCCCACCCCATCTTCCTTTTATGTACAGATTCCTACTTGCATACTCTGAGATAATTTTTCCTAACCTTCTCCTTTCCCCCTCTTCCTAATGTTTTCCTCTTCCCCTCCCTTTCCATTCTTCCATTAAGATCAATAAGACAACAGAAACATTCCCAGACTCTCTATTTAGACTCCCTTTTTGACCTCTGATGGTGATAGGGTACACATGTATCATCTCCCTGTATTTGAATGTAAGCAGTTTATTCTTGTTAAACCCCTCATGATTTTTAATTAATCTTTATCTTTTTATGTTTCTCTTGACCCTTGTATTAGAACTTCAAAGTTTCTTTGTAGCTCTGGTCTTTTCATCAAGAATGCTTGGAAGTCCTTATTAAAGGCCCATTTTTTCCCCCTGGTAGAATTATACTCAGATTTACTCAAAATCATATTTTAAATGCATAAAATGAAATAGAAGATTACAAAGTACACCAATTATTTTGAATTAGCTGTAAAAATATTTTTTAAAAAAGATAAGTTCATGGAATCCAAGTTAAGAACTCTTGAACTAGGTGATTTCTAAGATCCCAAGGAAAGAGGAAGCCAGTAACATAGAAAGAATACCAGATTTGGGATCAAGAGATCTGGTTTTGAATCTAGACTCTACCACTTCCTATTTACATGATCCTAGGCAGTCACTTTACCTCTTGCATGTCCCAGTTTTATACTTTGTAAAATGAGGTGGTTGAACATAGACAACCCCTAAAATAGGAGTTCTTAACTTTTTTTGGTGAGTTATAGACCTCCTTTGGCAGTCTGTCAAAGCCTACAGCTTCCCTCTCAGAAGAATGTTTTAAAATGCATAAAATATACAGGATTATAAAGGAAACCAATTATATTGAAATACAGTTAACAAAATATTTTTAAAAACAATTTTATGTCAAATTTTTTTTAAAAATGAATGTTAAAAATTGTTTTTACATGTAATTGGGAAAAATTAAATATTATTCAAAAAACCCCAAACAATTTTTGGACCCAGGATTAAGAACCCTTTTTGTGGTAGAAAGAGCCCTAGATTTGGAGTTTTTGAGTCCTGGCTCTGGTTCTTAAGAACTTGAATAAGTGTTACTACTTCATTGAACCTTAGTTTTCTCATTTGTAAAATGAGGAACCCAGTGCAGATAATCTCTAAGGCTGCTTCCAGCCTGAAATTGTGTTATTTTGCCATTCTCTGTATGACTTTGAACTTATTATCACTACCTCAGTTTACCACAAGGGCACAAAGGGAATATTACTTACCCTATATATGTCATGGCATGTTGGGAAAAAACAAAAAAGATTACCTATGCTTTACATTCTTAAAGGATGAGCCTTGATATATGTCATTAAATAGATAATAAATTACATTGTTGATAATGATAACTTTCCTTACAACTACTCTGTAGGTGGTCCAAGTCATGATTATCATTATTGTTTTTTACTCATTTTACAGATGAGGAAATAAACTAAAAAAGATGAAATGATTTGCCCACAGTCACACAATTAGGAAAGGTCAGAGCTAGGACTGAAACCTAGGTGTTGGATCGATTGATCTTGTATTGATTTAGCCGTGTTCATGTTATATCTCTCTCCTCATTCCCAACATTGCAGAATGTAAGCCCCTTACAGGCAAAGACTGTTTTTCACTTTCTTAGTTATACCCTTTGCACATGGCATGTACTGAAAAAAAAAATGCTGGTGTTGAGTGTTTGATTCTTAGTCTGGCACATTTTGCAAAGCACTATGCTACTTCATTCATATTATGAAACATTTGTTATAAAGGGTGTCCCCAAAATCTTGGTGCATGTAAACTGTATATTTAGCACACTATGCTAGTAGCAATGGGAGGTAAAGAGATTTGTGGGTCTAGTTGGAGAGACAAGATATTCACATACAAGAGTTAGTAAACAAAGTGAGGCAATGACATATTAGTGTCAGGGCAAGTGTTATGGATGATAAGGGCTATGGGAGTTCAAAAGATAAATAGATCATAATGAACTAGAGGAATCAAAAAATCAGTAACTTAGACTTGAGCAAGACCTTAGAAATCATCCAGTCAAAACTGATACCTCCCAAAGAAATCCCTGATGCAACATGACTCTCTGCTTGAATATTTCCAGTGCCAGGGAACTTAAATGTCTCATAATATAACCAATTCTATTGTTGAATGGCTTGAACTTATTAAGAAATTATCTTATTGAACCAACATTCGCTTCCTTATAACCTGTGGCCGGTATTCTTAGTTCTGAGCTGGGACCAAATAGAAAAAGTCTAATTCTTCTACTGTTTAAAGACAATGAATATGGTTCTCCTGAGTCTTCTCTTATCCAGGTTAGAGATTCCCAGTATGTTGAATTACTCAGTTCAATTTAATAAGCATAATACAGCTAGTGTGTGTAGTGGATTGTGTTTGACTTGGAGTCAGGAAGACCTGGTTTTGAATCCTGTCTTGGATACTTGCTAGCTGTGTGATCCCTAATCAAGTAACTTGACCACTGTTTGCCTCAGTTTCCTTATCTATAAAATGGGGATAATAATAGCATCTACCTTCCAGAGATATTGTGAGGGATCAAACGAGATATTTGGAAAGTGCTTTGCAAACATTAATGTGCTATATAAATGTTAGCTATTATTATCTGTTCTAGCTAATATTAGCTAGTCACAGTCCCATTGAATTGTTAGCTCCTTGATGACACGGACTATGTTTTGACTTTTTTTGTATCCCCAGTGCTTAGTACAGTGTGTGACATGTAGTTGTTGCTTAAATGTCTGTTGACTGACAGACTAGTCAGTCTGCAGCAATATTAGTTGACACAAGAAATAGAATACCCTCAAGGAGAGTTAACAGTTGCCTACCTAGGAGAGGCATTGTGTTGCAAGAGGAAGAGGAAGGCCTGAGTTTCAGTTCCTCTCTAAGCTTCAGTTTCCTGATCTGTAAAATGAAGTCGAATTAGATGACCTCACAGGTCTCTTTCAACTTTAAATCTGTGATCCTGTGATTCACAGGTGAGACATTTGCAGATTGGGAACATTTTTTTTAAGGTCTTCTCTTAAATTTCTGACATTTCTCCTCCCCCATTGTTTCCAACCATCACCACACAAGTGTAGTCTTTTTTCCCCCCCTTAAACTGGCTCCTTGACAATTGGTTGAGATGTACAACGATGCTCTTACCCCAGCTTATTCAATTTTAAGCGAGGTCTTAATTTCAGAACCCCAGGAGGCTGTTTCAGTAGGAGGATTAAACAGCTTTTGGGTCTAAGCACAAACGTCAACGCAGCCTTTTGGTTTCGAATGAACGAAGTATGTCAGTGAAGAAGCTTCTCTAAAGGAACTCATCCACATGGAAGAAATTAGGTGGAGCTTTGGTGAATAAATATTAGGCTAAGTTGAGAGCTTCAGGATTTCTCTGCCGACTAAGTCTAGAATTTTTAATATTTTCAGTAATGGGGAATGACAAGCCAGGTAGTCTATCCACAGTCCGATTTTGCTTTATAGAACACATGTGTTTCAGAAAAGTTGAGTCATGTTTAAAGTTTTTCGAAATTACACCTTGCCCTCCCCTGCTCATTTATATCATGATTTCAGAACTGCTTTACCTTGATTTCTGATTGACATTCAGTTGGCTGTGGTTCTTGGCAGCCAGCTTTAATTTCCATGCCCTACCACTATCAATTATTTTTTTAATATAATTTTCAAGTTTGAATGGAACTTGAGAATTCAACTGTTCCAATCCCTTCCTTTGAAAGATGAGGAAACTGATGCCTTGAGTAGTAAAGTGACTTGTGTAGGTTACAGATTGAAAGCCCAGTTCTCTCTTAGATTTTATCTGCTTCACAGGCAGCTCGGTGGCACAGTGGATAGAATACCAGCTCCAGAGTCAGACAGGCTCAATTTCCTGATTTCAAATCTGGCCTCAGATACTTCCTAGCTGTGTGACTCTGGGCAATTCACTTCACCCTGTTTGCCTCAGTTTTCTCATATGTAAAATGAGCTGAAGAAGGAAATGGCAAACCACTTGAGTATCTTTGCCAAGAAAACCCCAAATGGGCTCATGGAGTCAGACATGACTGAAACAACTGAACAACAGCTTTTCAAAGTACTTTCACATTTCTGTACAGAAAGTTAGAGTTCTTACTTTTTTATTCACATAAACGTCATGGATTTATGTCTTCTGTTAGATGCAATAAAATTGGTCTTTTATTTAATGTCTGGTTAACCTTAGTACTTGCTTGGGAATTGAGATTCCTTTACCCCTTTATTGAAGAGACCTCAAGATGACCTTGCTTCTGAAATTCCAGGGGAAATTTTGGATGGGGAAAAATGAACCAAATTCTGATTTCCCAACGGAAACTTGAGTTTGGGGCATAAGCCAAAGAGAGTGATTTGTGAGAAATCCCCAAAGTTAATCTGTCATTACCTTACCAGTTGTTGCTGGCAGTTATTACCTTGATGAATTATCTAGAAAAAGGGGGACCTGTATGCAAGTCAGTTGAGGGGACCTGTGTGCAAGGCTTCTTCTACTGTATCCCCTGTATTGCTCTTCTGGGTTGCTACTGGTAGAGGGATGTCCCAGTGGAAGCAATAGGATTATGTGAAAATCTCAGGCATGAACTTATGGTCAGTTGATGTCTCAGCAAGAGAGGCCCATCCTCTGCAGCAGTATTTGGATTTAGATGTCTGGTGAGCCTGCCCCTCTAGTAAGCATGCTGTTTCTCAGTTGTCTACAGTGAGGACGTTGTCTTTCTTACCATATCCTTAACCTGAGTCTTAAGCCCAAGCGGCAGGATGCTTGATAATGACTTGCATTTTCTTTCCTTTCTCATTAAAACCAGCCAGTATCTCTGAGCCAGAAGGGTTAGAAATAAAGATACTTAGGTGTTCAAGGAAACAAAACCATTAGGCTTTTGTTTGCAAAAAGAAGTGTTTCAGAAAACTTTTCTTAGTATAGACTTTTCTTGAAAAAAAAAAGGTTTTTATTGATATCTTTTGTTTTTAAGTAACCTAGATGTCCCCTTGTATTTCTGTCTCTACCCTCCCAGAGAGCCCATCCTTTATGACAGAATTTTCAAACTGAAAAAAGAAAAAAAGAGGTTTTTGTTGTTCAGTCATTTCAGTCATGAGCAACTCTTTATGACCCCACTTGGGGTTTTCTTAGTGAAGATACTGGAGTGATTTGCCATTTCCTTCTCCAACTCATGAGGAAACTAAGGCAAACAATGTTAAGTGACTTGCTCCGGGTCACCCAGCTAGTGTCTGAGGTCAGATTTGAACGTAAGAGGATGTCTTCCTGATTCCAAGCCCAGAGCTGTATCCACTGCATTACCTAGTTACTCTAAAGAAGAGGTAGAAGAGAGAAAACAGAAGTACAGCAAAACCAATCAATACATCAAAAAAATCTGACATTATATGCAGTGTTCCACACTCCTGGATCCTTCTCCCTATCATTACACCACCCCCTTCCCCAATCTCTGAGAAGAAGTAAGAGGAGATATCTTCTCATGTCTTTTCATGAGGACTAAGGTTGTTTGTACTTTGTTGTTGTTGTTCGGTCACTTTTCAGTTGTGTCCTATTCTGTGACCCCATTTGGGGTTATCTTGGCAAAGATGCTGAAGTGATTTGCCATTTCCTTCTCCAGCTCATTTTACAGATGAGAAAACTCAGGCAAACAGGGTAAAGTGACTTGCCCAGGTCACATAGCTAGTAAATGTCTGAGGCCGGATTTGAACTCATGAGGATAAATCTTCCTGAATCCAAGTCCAGAGCTCTATCCACTGCACAACCTAGCTGCCTCCCCTTTGTACTTACGATAGACTTTTAATGGAGACAAATAAGGTTTCATTAAAAGCTAAGAATCCTCCTCTGCTCTTACCATCTATCCATAGGATAATCGCATTTGTGGAAAGTCAGATCTATTAGATCATGTGTGTATATAGATACATATCTATATACATACAATATAGATGCACACATATTTTATATACATATACACACTACATTCTCTTTCCTCTTGGAAAGAACTAATATTTTAAAAAAGAAATAAGAAGCTTGACAAAGCTCATGTATCTTTCCCTTGCTGTGGGGCGTTTGGGGGAGGAGGCTGAATGCTAATGAAAGAGAATTGTCAATAAATTGAATTTTAGTTATTGTGAATTTTAGAAAAGATATTTTCCACGTCCATGTTACTGTTGGGAAGTGGGCTTTCTTTTTGAAATGACCTTCTGCTGTTTTAGCAGCAATAAGCATTCTATTTTCAAACCAGCATGCATCACAATGTGTAAATGGGACTGGGCGCCTGGGTTCACTGGGGACCTGAGTTGGATACAGCTTGTTGGAGGAGTGTGGCGCACACTGGCTATTTGCCTTGCTGCCGTGAAATTCCTAGCCTCCAGTGTGGCCGTTTTCAGCAATGGTTTTGGATTCATATGCAATGATGAAAAGGATGATTGGATTCCTATCCAATCATTCTCCTCTTTGCCATTTAGGGGGAGGCCTATCATGCCAGTCCCTGGTAGCTTTGAGCCAAAGGGTGTTTGCATGTCAAGATAATGAAGAACAGTGGAAAGAAGCCATTCATAGAGCTCAGCTCACCATAGACATCTTGAAGCATTATTTCAGGAAGCAGCTTTTTTTTTTTCTTCCAGTTAATTTTTTGGGGAATATGTCTGAAGCCCTGATTCATCTCATTTCTAGCTGCAGGAAAACTGCAGTTTTAAAGCATCTCAGGAGACATTTGAATTTCCCTGTACAGCATTTACTCCCATCCTTTGAATAGTTTTTGAGGAAGTACAGGTCAGAAGTGAACTGGCCGGTGCACAGGCCCCCTTCTCAGTGTATGTTATTCATGCTCATGTACAGGAAAGCTTGCTGGTAAGGCCACTTCCTTAGCTGAGACATCGGAGAAACAGAAAGCTGGTGATTTAGAAATCCAAACCTCTGCTGGCACTTAGGAGCCCCGATGGAGGGATCTACCTGGTGAGTAGAAAATAAAAGGGCAATTTGGGGATTTATGCTAGCTCCGGCAGATCGACTTGGGTGTTTCCTAAAAGTTATGTTTTCTTTTCATAGCAAAAGGCCATTGGTCTGAATTCTTTTGCTTCTAGAAATGACAGTGTGTGAGGAAACTAGGAGGAATGTCAGGTAGGGGTGGGGATAAGCGGCATTTGCTCTGTTGTTTATTGTCTTGGAGATTGGCCCAGAGGTACTGAGAGGGTAAGAGATCTGTCCAGGGTTGTCCAGCCTGTGTAAGACCCAGCAGGACTAAACCAGACTCTTGTGACCTCTTCCTTCCTCTTTCTTAGTGCCTCAGTTTCCTTATCGGTAAAATGGAATAATAAGGGGGTTAAAGGATTAAAAAAGATAAAAGGAAACAACGAATGAGAAAACTTTTTTCTTTTTCTGGATACAGTGAGTGTTGGAGATGAGCAGGGTTGGGGGTGACTGCTTCTGAAATAATAATAGTCAGAAAATAGCTAGTGTTTATACAAGGTTTGCAAGGCACTTAACAAATATCTCATTTGATACTCACAACCATCCTGGCAGGGAGGTGCTGTTATTAACCCCATTTTATAGATGAGGAAACTGAGGCTAAGTAACTTGCTTGGTTGGGATCACACAGTTAATAAGTATCTGAGGCTGAATTTGAACTCAGGTTTTCCTAGCTCCAGATCCAGCCAGCTATCTCTAGACACAGGTATTGTGTTGTACAAGTCCCCTGTGTCCACAATCTATCATTTTACCAAGTTATTTGTCTGGGCCTTGAAGGCTTTTCCAGCTTTAAGAGTTCCTAATTAAAATACACTTTGGGAAGGTTTGGGGTTTTCAGTCATACTCTAAAGTAATTGACTGTTCTGTCCCTCCCAGGATTTGCTTTCACTTCTGGATACTTGAGTTTCCTGTAGGGAGTGTTAGCTTGGCAATTCAAGCTTCCTTCAGGTATGGAAAAATTATGAAACCTGAATGTTTTCCTCTTTCATGGGCAAATATATTTTGATGAAAAACATTCACCAGTGTTTTATAAAAAGAAGCATAATTATTCAGAATAACAAAACAGGAATTAGCTAAATTTACTTTTAAATTGTCCTAACTGGGGCCACGATGTGACTAATCCAGAGACATTAACTCAGTAGATGGTTGGTCATTAAATAAAAACAGTGACTAGAACACCTGCCCTGGAGTCAGGAGTACCTGAGTTCAGATTTGATCTCAGATACTTACTAGCTATCTGACCCTGGGCAAATAGCTTAACCTGATTGCTTCCAAAACCAAAACAAACCAAAACAAAAAACAGTGTGGTAGAGTAAAAAAGAACATAGAATTTGAGTCAGGAGAGACCTGGGTTCAAATCCCGACTTGACACCTCACCTCCGGGTAAGGCATTAACTTTCTCTTTGTCTGAGTTTGCTCATTTGTAATAAGGCAATAATAACCCTTGCACTAACTACCCTCGACCACCTTTAAAACACCCTAAAATGTGGATTGTCGAATCGTTGCTAGGCAGTACCATTAAATAATCACTGTTGACAGGGATTGTTAACAATAAAGGATTCCTAGGGGCTAAGTGAATACCTGAGTCCAGGAAACAAGTTGGTGGTTTGGAAAACACAATGGAAAGATTTTGTAAACAGAACAGAAAGCAGGGGGAAGCCTTGGAAGAATGGCAGCAGAGATCAAAGTATCTGAGACATGAACTCACAGCGCTGTGCCTTAATTTACCTATTTTTAACATTCTGGGATGTATGCTTAGTGTGCTTTTGACCTTGTGTGAGAATTGGGCGTGCACACAAATATAAAACATCACAATAAATACAATGTGTGTATGTGTATATGTGTAAGAACTTTTCATTACAAAGAATGTTTTGCATCACTCAATTGTGCTTTATCTTAAAATCTAAACCTTTGATTTAGTCTACTTAAAGTACCATAGACCTGAGTTCAAATCCTCCCTTAGATACTAACTGTGCAACCTTGGGTTTACCTTACAGAGTTACTATGAGGACCAAATGAGAAAACATGTGTATACTGGTTTTTAAGCCTTAAAATTCTATATCATTCATTGCTAGCTGTTTCTCCTGTTCTGTAGGAAACCTCATTCCTTTCCATGTTTTTGACCTTGTCTTTGATAATAGTGAAGTAGTTAAAATGGCACATTACCCATCAACATTACTTTGCTGCTTACTAGGGGCAAAAATGACCTGGCCAAGTTATGTGAATCTGCCTGATCTATTTCCTTCAGAGCAGAGAGTCTGGTTGGCTCTTTCCTGTCTTCTGCATTATCCCCCTCTTCTGTGACACCATGAGCCTTGAGCTCACATATTATACTGGTGACCAAATGTGAGATCAGTTTTTTTGTCATCAAGCCCTAGGTTTTGGCTTGATGAACTTCTAGCTTGACTCTCCCCCACCTTCCTCCTCTCATGCTCCAATGCTCAGTTCAGTCTGTAAATGAGGCCGCTGACCTCTTAGGGTCCATATTATGACTAAAAGGGCTTCACAGAAGGGTTGATGCATCATTCAGTGCTGAAAAGGAACAGATCTTTTTATTTAGTATGTTTAATGGAAAGCCACAAAGGGAAAGTAAAGCCAGCTGGTTTATCCGGAGGGACCCCAGGAGCAGGAGGCAAGGACCTCAAGGTGAGGGCAGACAATTGAGCACCTTGTTGGGGCCAGGACTGATATTTTCGGACTAGGGCAGCCCACTGATCTACCTTATACCAGGTCATGACTGACACCCCCAAGCAGGATTGCGAAGGGGCAGGGAAGGAATGCAACCTAGGATGTCACCCAGTAGCTTCTTGCACGATGTCAGGGTGTGACAGATGGAGGGAGTCCACTAAGGCATAGAACTCTTGAGTTCCATAGACATTTAAACACTATATGTCCAAAAGTAAATTCATTATATTTACCCCCAAACCCTCCCCTCTTCTACCTTTCCTATTACTGTTGAGGACGCCATCAATCTTTTTTTTTTTAATGTAGTATTTTATTTTTCCCCAGTTACTTGTAAAAACAGTTTTTACACCATTAGTCTTCTAGTCCTCTAAGTTTGTGACCTCACTGTCATCCCCTGGTCTTCATAGCCAATCTCTTGCCAAGCCCTGTTGATTCTACCTTCACAACATCTCTAGTGTTGTTGCTTCACTTCTCTGACACTGCCATAACCCAGGGCAAGCCCTCATCTCACATCTGGGCTGTTGCAATAGCCTGCTGGTGGGTCTGCCTTGCCTTGAGTCTCTCCCCACTCCAGTCCATCCTCCACTTAGCTGTCAAAGTGATCTTCCTAAAGTGCAGCTCTGACAATGTCACCTTCTCTCCTCCTTCCCTACCTCCCACTCCCCATTCAGTAAACTCCCGTGGCTTCCTATTGCTTTGAGGATCAAATATAAAACCCTCTCTTTGGCTTTCAAAGCCTTTCTTAACCTGACCCCTTCCTACCTTCTAGTCTTCTGATACCTTACTTTACTCCACATACTTTTTGAGCCAGTGAGACTGGCATTCCTGCTATTCCCTGCATGGGACACTCCATCTCCCAGACATTTTTCCCTAGCTTGTTCCTCATTCCTGGAACGCTCTCCCTCCTCATCTCTACCTGCTGACGTTCCCAGCTTCCTTCAAGTGTCAGCTAAAGCCCTACCTTCTGCAAATAGTCGTTCCAGTTCCCCCTTAATTCTAGTGCCTTTTCTCTGATACTGTATCCAATTTATATGTTTTATATATAAAATATAGATTATATATAATATATAAATTTCATAAAACTTTATTTTATATATAAATTTTATAATATATTTAATATAATGTATATATTTTCCTATATATTTTATACAATTTATAGACATAAATTGTAGAAATTATATATATGTATGTGTGTGTGTGTATATATATATGTATGTATACTGTACATACCTGTTTGCATGTTGATTCCTCCATTAGATTGTAAGCTCCTTGAGAGCAGAACTGTTTTTTTCCTTTCTTTGCATCCCCAGAGTATAGCACAGTACCTGCTTGTTGAGTTGATTTGCTTACATATCTTGTTTATACATAGTTTTCATGATCTCTTGTCTACTATGAGCACCGAAGGGAAGGGAAAGGGCTGTTTTTGCCTTAGTTTGTATCCTCAGGGCTTCACTCAGTCCCCATAGTAAGTATTTAATAAATATTGGTTGATTGAATGTTGATTGATCGAGTTCTTGCTTCAGGACAGCTTACTCAGCTAAGGGGGAAGGTTCGTCATGGCAGTTCTCAGGCTTTTATTGGAAGGGGAAAGAGGAAGGGTCCTGCTCAGATACTCTTTTCCGTGAAGTCAGATGGAAAACTGAAAGTTTCTGGCTTAGAATAGGTTAAAAATATGGGGCATTTCAGAGAATTGGCAGGGCTGAGAGGAAGGGACACCAGGTGGGAAGAGGTGGGATGGCTAAGAAATAACCAGTCTGTTGGATACAGAAAGACAAAGCTGGGTAGACCTCTTTTTATCCTGGACTGTAATGAGACCTTCCTCACTGTTGCTCAGGAAGCTCCCTGTAATCTCTCGGACCAAATATAAGCCACTGTTTGGCATTCAACTCCCCTCGTGGTCCGGCTCCAGCCTACCTTTCCAGACATGGCAGCCCTCCCTGGACTCTGTGGTCCGACCAAACTGGCCTATCTACTGTTCCTCTCACATCTCTTGTCTCTGTGCCTCAGCTTGACTGTCACCATCTCCTCCCCCCATGCCTGGAATGCATTAGCTCCTTACCCCTTCTCTTGGAGGACCTGACTTCTTTCAAATTTCGGCTCAAATACCACCTCCTACACGAAGCCTTCCATGCTTCCCCCAGCTGCTGGTACCCTCATCCTGAAATTACCATGTTTTTACATTGTATATATTTTGCATATATTTACATATGTAATAATGAAAATAATAGTATTGATAATAATAGTAATAATAATAATAATAAGTATTTATATAGTTCTTTAAGGTTCACAAAGCACTTTACAAATATTGTATTATTTTATCCTCAAAACATTGAGGTATAAATACTTTTATTGTCCCCATTTCTCAGAAACTGAGGCAGACAGAGGTTAGGTTTGGTGACTTTAATATCTCTTTTGTACAAATTTGTTTGCAGAACAGCTTGCCCATGAGCATTGAGACCTTGAGAGGTTAAGAGAGAGCTAGATGGTGCAAGTGTGACTAGAGCAGATAGAATGCTGGGCCTGGAGTTCAAATCAAACCTCAGACACTTATTAGCTGTAAGTGAGCAAGTTGCTTAACTTCTGTTTGTCTCAGTTTTCTCAACTGTAAAATGGGGATAATAACAGCACCTCCCTCCCAAAGTTGTTATGATGATTGAATGAGATAATGCTTGTAAAGCATTTAGCCCAGTTCCTGACACATAATAGATGCTTAATAAACGCGTGTTCCCTTTTGCCTTCTTGTCCATGGTGATACAACTAGTGTCTGAGGCAGGATTCGAGCTGAGGTCATCCAGATTCCAAGGCTGGCACTCAATCCAATGCCCGCCTAGCTGCCTGTGAGTATGTAGTGTTTCCTCTGATAGAATGTAATCTTCTCGAAGGTAGTGAATGTTTACGTCTCACCTTTGTGTCCTGTGCCGAGCACATCTCCTAGTACCTTAGAAGGTGCATAGCAACCAGAGGGGAAAATAACACAGTTAGATAACCTTTCACTCAGTCCTAGCAGTCTGTGTATATGTGCAGAGGGGACCGGGCCTCTCCCTCCCTCTTAGCCCTCCTTCTTATGTCTGACTGAGCCCCATCTTTTGCTTTTGTCCACCAAATCAAATGTCAGCTGCCCAAACAGCATGCTGTCTGTTCCTAGTCCCTAATTAGTAGATTCTATTTAGAAAAGTATCAAAGACATTGGTTTTCAGCATGATGTAATTGAATTTAAAAAAGCATCAACTGTATTTCAATATAATTGGCTGCCTTTGTACTCTTATGTATTTTATTTCATGCATTGAAAAACATTATTCTTGGAAGGGGTCCATAGGCTTCACCAGACTGGGTCATGAAACAAAAAAAAGTAAAGGACCCCTGTTTAAGCCCTTTGGAAATCTACTTCATTAGCCCTTATCTCCAAGTTTAGAAGCTTCTCAGTACTTTGCAAACCATCTATCTTCTTCCCAAGTGGCTATGCCTGGGATAATAATAAGCTTGCTATTGGGTCGGTCTGGGAAGGAGCCCCATCTTGCCTCAATTCCTTGAGGAGATAGAGCCTCCCTTCTTTCTCATATCCTCCCCTTCCCCTGACAGATCCTCCGAAGACCTTCTACCTGAATTGACCTCCTTCTTTCTTTTTCTGGGACATATGTGAGGCTTTTACCTTCCAGAAGCTCTTCCTGTTATCTCCATTATGAGTGGCTGAAGTGATTCCCCACCACTTACTCTTACATTCAACGGAGATCACAAACTTGCTTTTTTGTAAAAAAAATGTTTTGACAAACATATTTCAACATAATTATTTTCCTATGTAATTCTATGTATTTTATGCATTTAAAAATAACCTGGGCTCTTCCTACCTTTCCAGGCTTCTTATCTTACCTTATTCCACACCTTCTTATACCTCCTCTTCCAGGTACCCTTCGATTCAATGACTCTGGCCTTCTGGCTGTTCCTCAAATGAGACATTCCGTCTCTTGACTCTGGGCGTTTTCTCTGGCTATCCGCCATGCCTGGAATGCCCTTCCTCCTCATCTCCACCTGCTGGCTTTCCTGGCTTCCTTCAAATCCCAACTAAAATCCTATCTTCTATAGGAAGTTTTTCTCAACCCTTCTTAATTCTGCTGCCTACTCTCTTTTAATTATTTCCTATTTATCCAACTTTTTGTATGTATTTTTTTTGTTGTTTCCTCCATTAGACTGTGAAATCCTTGAGGGCAGGGACTATCTTTTACCACTTTTTGCACCCCAGTGCTTAGCTCATTAAATGCCTGGCACATAATAGGCACTTAATAAATGTTTAGGGGTTGAATGATTGATTGATCTAGCTCACAGGGTTCTTTACCTTTTTCAGTCTGGTGTAGCTTCTGGACCCCTCTTTAAAATCATGTTGGCAACCTACAACCAAAATTGAAGGAAAAACTAAATTTTATTTAAAGGTTAGTAAAAATAAAGGTATAATTTTTTTTCCACCCAAATTCATGGACTCCCTAAAGTCTATGGTCGGTGGACCCAACAGCTAGGTGGAGCAGGTGTGGATAGCATAGATACAGTGCTGGGCCCAGAATTCAAATCAAGCCTCAGATACTTCCTGCCTCCAAGTGGGCAAGTGGCTTAACTTCTGTCTGCCTCAGTTTCCTCATCTGTGAAATGGGGCTGTTAATAACACCTCTGTCCCAGGGTTGTTATGAGGATCAAATGAGATATTTGTAAAGCACTTAGTACAGTGCCTGGCACATAGTAGGCTCGTTGGTTAATGTTAAGATCCATTGCTTTACGTCTTATTAGCTGCTTTTCTTAACCCCAGGTTAGACATTCTAGTCATGTGTATGACTAGAACTCTTTTCTAGAAAAATGGTCACACTCTCCCCTGTGCGCATAGATCGATGGAGAGATAGTGAGAGAGAGCACGTATTATATGCCAGGTATGGTGGTAAGTGCCAGGAATATAAATACAAGAAAAAAAGAGAGTTCTTGCCTCAAGGGGCTTGTATTCTTGTGGGGGAAGGCAATGGATAAGAAGGAACTGAAAACTGGGAATTTATCCTCTGTAGATCTTGTTTGTATGTAGTTACAGGAATAATAACAATAAAAACAACAGTTAGCATTTATGTAGTGTTTACTATGTTCCAGGCACTATGCTGAGTGTTTGTCTCATTTGATACTTGCAACAACCCTGGGAGGTAGGTGCTATTATTGTCCCCATTTTACAGATGAGGAAACTGAGGCAAACAGGGCTAAGTGACTTGCTCGGGGTACACAGCTATTACGTGTATGGGGTCAGATTTGAACTCAGGAAGATGCGTCTTCCTGACTCCAGGCTTGGTGCTCTGTGCACAATGGCGCCACCTGGCTGCCCCTTGTTGACCTGACTTGTTTGAAATTGATCTTAGGCTTCTGGGAAGCCGCTTTCTAGAGCATGGGTTTCTCAACTAAGTTTTTTTTTTCTTAAAGTACTTATGATGTATAGTGCATAATAGCAAATATTCTACGAGGCCAACACCTGGTACCACAGCTTCTCCTTTGACTTTTATAGTGGTGGCATATGCCAACACTGTTGGCTTCTGTTTCTAATTACTTCCCCAGGCATCCTTTGAGTGAATAAGTGAGATGGCTGTTCTCTCCACTCTTCCTCCCCCAAAAGCCAGTTTATTTTGTCATCAATCCAAACATACATTAAACAAAGTTAAGCCTTCAAACAAATATGGGTTAAATAACAAAGTCAAAATAGATTTCTTTTCTGAGGTCGTTCCTGTTATCCGTTAACACCTTGGATATCAGCTAATATGTCCACAGAACAAGAATTCCTTAGACTAAGAGTTCTTAACCTGGTTTCTCTCAAAACTTAAAATTTTTTTTGCAATTTCATAATTGGTTTCCTTTATAATCATGTTTTTATTTTTTTCATTTTAAAACCTTCCACGATGAGGCCCATAGGTTTCACCAGGCTACCAGAGGGTCCATGACACCAAAAAGCTTAAGAACCCAGCTCTGTGTCACTATCAGAATGTAAGAACAGCATGTATCTTACAGAATGTAAGAACCCCCAATGAGGGTTGGAGGCAGAGTTGTAAAGGAGAATGAAGGAGTATAGCAAGACATGGTAGGGCACCAAGAACAATGCTGTGAACTTTACCAAGTTGCGCATGGACTCTCCCTTTAAATCATTCTATTCCTTCTCACTTTTAGCCTCTTTTTTTTTTTTTTTTTTTGGCTTTTTGGGTAGGCAAGTGACTTGCCCAGGGTCACATAGCTAGTCAGTGTTAAATGTCTGAGGCTGGATTTGAACTCAGGTCTTCCCAACTCCAAGGCCAGAGCTCTATCCACTGTGCCACCCAACTGCCCCACCTTCTCACTTTTAAGGTCTGGCAGCATGGTTCAATGGAATGGGCATTAGATTCAGAGCCAGAGACTGATCATCTTTAGCATCTCTTTTTTTAAAAATTAATTTATTTTTAGTTTTCAACATTCACTTCCATAAACTTTTGAGTTTTAAATTTTCTCCCCTTCCCTTCCTGCCTCCCTCCTCCAGACAGTGTGCAATCTGATATAGGCTCTACATATACATTCCTATTAAACATATTTTCACATTAGTCATGTTGTAAGGAAGAATTAGAACCAATGGGAGGAACCATGAGAAAGAAGAAACAAAACAAAACAGAAGGAAAAAAGGAGCAAATAGAATACTTTGATCTGCATTCAAACTTCATAGTTCTTTCTCTGGATTTGGATAGCATTTTCTATCATGAGACTTTTGGAGATGTCTTAGATCCTTGCATTGCTGAGAAGAGCTAAATCTATCAAAGTTAGTTATCACACAATGTGGCTGTTACTGTGTACAATGTTCTTCTGGTTCTGCTCATTTCACTCTGCATCAGTGTATATAAGTCTTTCCAGGTTTTTTTGAAGGCTGCCTGCTCATCATTTCTTATAGCACAGTAGGATTCCATTGCATTTATATACTACGACCAGCCATTCTCCAGTTGATGGGCATCCACTCAATTTCCCATTCTTTGCCACCACAAAAAGAGCTGTTATAAATATTTTTGTACATGTGGGTCCTTTTACCGTTTTTATGATGTCTTTGAGATACAACCCTAGATGTCCTATTGCTGGGTCAAAGAGTATGTACATTTTTATAGCCCCTTGGGCATAGTTCCAAATTGCTCTCCAAAGTGGTTGGATCATTTCACAACTCCACCAACAATGCATTAGTGTTCCAGTTTTCCCACATCTTCTCCAACACTTATCATTGTCCTGTTGTGGTGATGTGGTACCTCAGAGTTGTTTTGATTTGCATTTCTCTAATCAATAGTGATTTAGAGCATTTTTTCATATGACTATAGATAGTTTTAATTTCTTCATCTGAAAACTGCCTGTTCATATCCCTTGACCATTTATCAATTGAGGAGAGACTGATCATCTTTCAGATCTCAGCTTTGCTGTGTACCACCTATGTGACCGTGCTCAGTCATTTAACCTCTCTGGGCCTCAATTTTCTCATCTGTAAGATAAGAGGACTAGACTCGATCATCATCATCATCATCATCACGAACATTTCTGTACCCTTTAAAGTCTGCAAAGAACTTTACAGTTATTATCTCCTTTGATCCTCACAACAACTCTGGGATGTAGGTGCTATTATCTCCATTTTACAGATGAGGAAACTGAGGCAGGCAGTGGTTAAGTGACTAGCCCAGGGTCATACAGCCACTACGTGTCTGAGGCCAGGTTTAAACTTAGGTCTTTTGATGCCAGGTCCCGCATTCTATTCACTGCAGCCTCTAGCTGCCTGACTATCCTTCTAGGTCTAAATATATAATCTTATGATCTGGCATAACAATAGAGATTCATGAATGTCAAGGCTTTGACAATGATAGGTTGTGTTGTTCCTCAAGATTCCATTGCTCAGGGCAAAATCCCATTGCAAAAGAAAGATTCTGTTTCCATCTTCAAGTAGATGATTCCCCCCCCCCCCCAAAACAAAACAAAACAAAACCCAAACCCAAACCTCCTTGATCTGGTTGTAACAAAAAATCTTATGGGAGAATTATTTCTCAAGTCCCATGCCTCATGGCTATGCAGTCAATTTTCTAAAAGGATTTATTTGTATGCTTCATTATCAAATCAGAGAACCACAAAATGTTATAGTTGGAAAGGAGCCATAGAGATCATGTGGTCCAAACACTTCACAAATGAAAAAATTGAGGCCCAGAAATACGAGGTGATTCACCTGAGGTCACACTGATAGCTGGTATCAAGAATGTAGATGAACCGTAACTGGACTGAGCTATAACTGGAGTTCCTTTGTCCTAATGTTAAGGCACAATTACCCTCTCATTCCTTCTTCTCTCCAGCATCCAAAGCACAGTTTGGCGAACTTTGAACATAAACGTCCTGCCTTTTACAAGTCTTTTCTTTCCACATGCTTAGGTCGTGGTGGCAGGGTGCTGAATGACAACATTGTGGAACCATCTCAATTGACACCAGCCTCCATTTGGCCACAAGAAAAGACTCATTTGCCTCAGAGCAACCACAGAATCTGGGGGCAGCCAACCACTTCCTACACCTGCTGTCTTGACACAAGGGAACCACCCCTCCCACCCAGGAGCAGCAGCTGTAAAACCCAGTGGAAATTGTCTCCCATGATAGTTATCAAACATGGCTGTTCTCTATCCCTGCCAAAAAACTGTTTTTGGAGTTGTTCCTCTAAGCAAGACAGAGCTAGAGAGCTCATGTTTGGGTCCTTTGTATTACAGAGCTCTGTCTTTGCATTGTCTGGTAGCTGGGTTCCGTTCTCTTAGTGATTCTGTGTGTTTCTTTGTGCACCAATGTTCTGGGCACTACTCTAGGGCAGATAGAGCTTCCCTTCATGGCCCCAAAACATCAGTGTTCCCTCACAGTGATCTTTTTGTCTTAATGTTCCTGTATAATATGGGTGGCATTCAGAGGAAGGTCCTCAGTGGGTCAAGCCACCAGGTTCAGTAGCCGTTAGTGAGGCTTATCTGAGAATGTGCTTATTAGACTCCTTTTGTATTTATCAATAGAGGAAGCAGTCAGAGGAAGATAAAGTACTCTTGACCTGAGCAGAGGGAGGTTAGAGGTGGGCAGAACACACCGGCCACTGCCTCTTTGCAAGGGGCTGGGGGATAGTGCAGGGAATAATGAGCACTTGAAGAGGAGGAGGTGGAAACATGACTTCTAACTCTTGGTGTGGTGGCAGCATCTGGTTAACAGGCAGGGAAAAAACCATTCTGTGTGTCATCTTTAACACATCTACCATATACTTGTATTAAGGCAAAGGAAGATACAAAAGTGACCCAGAACCTTTAAGGAACAATATGATAATCTCTTGAAATAAACCAATTTGGATATTTTATATATTTCACCCAAATTAGTTCATGTGTGTTCCCAACATCTCTTGAGATAGAGAATGCAAGGAAATATAATTTCATTTTACAGTTAAGGAAACTGAGGGCC
The DNA here is from genome assembly GCF_900497805.2 of Vombatus ursinus. Taxonomy (NCBI): domain Eukaryota; kingdom Metazoa; phylum Chordata; class Mammalia; order Diprotodontia; family Vombatidae; genus Vombatus; species Vombatus ursinus. The sequence continues at coordinate 4,335,992 of NW_020954556.1, read as the reverse complement.
AGTGAGGCTAAATGATTTTACCAATGTTGCCCTGTGAATCAGTGTCAAAGCCAAGACTGATGATGAGTTTTAACTTTAATCCTAATACTTTTTCACAGAATCACAAGATTTGAGAGTTGGAAGGGACCATAGTGCCCAACTAGTCTGAAAGGAGCCATCCCCAATCCTAACATAACCAGTAAGTGGTCATTCAGCCTCTGCTTGAGGACCTCCAATGATGTAGTGATTGGAATTGGACCTCCTGAGGCAGTCCATTCATTCCACTCCTGGAGAGCTCTACCATTTCCACCCAATTCTCTTGGTTCATCTCTTTTGGGCCAAAAAGAACACAGTGGTCCTTAAAATACTCGAAGCTGTCATGCCTCCCCCGAATCTTCTTTTCTTTGGGCTAATCTACACACCCTTCATGAGCTTAAGGCCCTTCACCTGATAGGTTGCCGAGTTGTTGCTTTCTACATTCTCTCTGCCTTATCATTGCTTTTTCTAAACTGTACCACCCACAACTCAATACTGTGTCCCATATGTGATCTGACTAGGGCAGAATACAGAGGGACTGTCACCTCCTTATTGCTGTGTAAGCTATCAATCAGCCAATCAACCAATATTAATAAAATGCCTACTGTGTGCTAGACATTGTGCCAGGAGCTTAAAGCTCTGCTTCTCTTAAAGCAGTCTGAGATCTCATTAGCTTTTTTTTTGACTGCCACATCAAACTGTAGGTCTCCCTTTTACCCCTAGATCTGTCTCAGAAAATAAACTATCATCTAACCATATATCTCTCATATTATACATGTGAAGTTGATTTTTTTGAACCTAAGCCTAAAACTTTACATTTGTCCCTATTAAATTTCATCATATTGTATTCAGCCCAATGCCCTAGCCTGCCAAGTTCTTTTTGGATCCTGACTGTTAACCAGTTTCTTAAATCTCTCTCCTACCTTTGTGTCATCAGCACATTTGATGAGCACATTTCTACTGGATCTTGCTCTCTCTCCCACCCTACTGCCAGAATTTGAGGCTTTGAAAGATACCTGATTTTCATCATCACTGGACATTCCTTCCACTGGGACAGATCACAACCCCTCTCCATTTCATGAGTCCCGGTGGCCCCCAAATTCATCACCTGGTGGCCAGTCTTTGAGTCATGAGTCTCCTAGCACTTAAACCAGTTTGGTTTTCATTTGGTAGATACTGCCAATACTTGAAGCCTCTCTAACTTGATTGTGTTCAGGTCCTCAGCCATAGCAGTGCTGATTCTTCCAAGTAATAGGATGTGAGTGAGTGCCTAGCCTAAAATAATTATATCTGGGGCAAGAAAATTTCATAAGACAAATGGACATTTTAAAAATACCTACACAAACACCTCCACGTTATATTCTTTCTGACCCAGCTTCTAGCACCAGGCCTGGCACCCAGTAGGAACTTAATAAATGTTTGTCGACTGATTGACCTACCTGCCACCTTTTCAAGCTGTAGTCCTCTGCTTGGAGCACTTTTCCTGCCTCAATGAACTTTGATTTCACTGGACATGACCTCTGGTTTATGACTTGGACCATACCCCTTTCCCACTATTTGGGCTCTTCCCTCAGGCCCCAGTAATTCTTAATTAACGGCACATTTTGGGTCCTTGACGCTGCCTTATTCAATGTCCCTCCCCTATTTGTTCTGCTGCATCTGTCCTGGCATAGGCTTAGACTGTTCCAGCTGCCACTGCTTGCTGCTAATTGATAAGGCCTTTGAGACCCTCCCGTTACCTTCCCATCACAATGAGACAGTGGGGTTTGCATTCATGAGAGCCTATCAGAATTGCCACAAGGATTTAGAACAGATGTTCTTAACCTGAGTTCTGTGAACTTAGATTTCTTTTTTGCTAACTGTATTTCTGCATAACTAGTTTTCTTTGTAATCTTATGTATGTTATTTTATATATTTAAAAATATTATCTGGAAAAGAGGTCCATAGACTTCACCAGATTGCCAAAGGGATCTATATCATGTGAAAGGTTGCGAGTGTTTGAGTTAGAAGGTCCACATTTGTGGCTGCTTAAGTTGCATAAATGAATGATTGAGTGAAAAGCATTCATTAAGCACTTACTGTGTACCAGGCACTGAGGTTGCAAATATGCAAAAGCAAGACAGTCCACGCCCTCAAGAAGCTTATATTTTAATGAGAGAAATAACATAATACTGGAAGTTAGGGAAGAGAATAGGGTGCTTCGGGAAGGCAGTTATGATCTGGAAAGTTACAAAGAGTGAAACAATCAAGCTGTCTAGTGACATCCGCTTTCCAGAGCCAATGGCCGGGATTTGATTACTATTCTCATAGAAAGAGGTGTAAAGTTGGAGGTGGGGAGGGGGGCGTGGAGAACACAGTGGCTTAGCTCTTCCTGGGCTCAGTCTCTGGTGATTTGGTGTGAAGAGTGGAGGAGCATGGGAGAATGGCAAGTTGACCCTCTTCTTCACCAACAAAAGAATCAAAGTCTGGAATCTTTTTTTTTTTTTTTTAAGGCAGTTGGGGTTAAGTGACTTGCCCAGGGTCACACAGCTAGTAAGTATCTAGTGTTTGGTCTGAGGTTAGATTTGAACTCAGGTCCTCCTGACTTCAGGGCCAGCGCTCTATCCACTGCACCACCTAGCTGCCCCTTAAGTCTGGAATCTTTACTCCCCATATAATCTTTTCCATGGAATAATTTTTGAAATCATAATTTGGTCCTGGCTCCAGATTTGATATCTGTCTTACCTCTTCCTCTCCCCTCACTTAAGCGCCTCCTTTTGGTTCCCTGAATCCCCCTCATTAATGCGATTTCTCTTCCTGTTCCTTATCCTGCCCCTGGGTTCTTGCTTCCATTCTGCTGGGTTGATTGAATCCTGGGTGTGCAGAATAGTTTTTTGTATCATGTGGGCCGTAAGGCAGGTCAGCACCTCTGCGTAAGACCCATTTTAGAATGTTAAAAGAAGTTTTAAGTTTGGTCTTCTCTGTTAAAACACTGGCCTTCACTTATGCAGCAAATTTCTATGCTGCTCATTTTATCAGGAAAGAGAATTCTGTTTTTCTTTTCTCCCCCTGCTCTCTTCAGTAAGTCAGATGGACAGGTACTTCATAAAGGTTGACAGAGGACAAAGGAGCTCTGGGTGATTCACCTCTTTGACCTACTCTTGTCACTTCTTTGTTTCATATTTACAACCCAGAAACTCCTGTACACCATCTCCCCAACTACCCCCTGTACTACGTGTCATTTCTTCACTAGAGATTCCTTGGTCCGTCCAGTATGGTTCAGTTTTCATTAATCCTTGTTATCTAACACTGTTCTTCTCTTTGGAGTCTTTGCTACATGAATTTCATGTGGCCTAGTCCAGAGACATTGTCTCACTGACCAGTTGGGTAGAGACAAATGAGTGTTTTTGGTTGGCCTGTGAGAACTTTGGTTTGAGCCATCGTGGTGCATAGCAGTCACAGAGACATGTGATTTTTTTTCTGGGCTGACAAAGAAAGAATAGGGAGACCTGGGTGTTTTGCAGGAGTGCATTTCCTAGGGTTCCAAACTAAAAACTTTCTCCATGGACAAGAGAAGAGAGGTAGGGTCATTTGGCCTGGACGTTTTTCAGTAAAGTTGTCGTGAAACAGATGTGTTTGAGCGTCTGGCACCCACTCAGGAGCATCTAATGTTGCCTAGATAGTCTCTTGATAATTTTGGCAGCTGATCCAGACTTGTACACAGGTTTAAAATGTCATTCTGGTGTAAATATTTATATCATTCTGACTAAGTCGAATGAATACTGCCCACAATGACTCCTGCTAAGCCCTCTTTTCCCTCCTATCTTACAAGGCTAAGAGAATAACACAGATGGCTATAGCAAATGCACTAGAGATTCACGCACAATAGCTCTCTTCAAGAGTGGAAAAGAAAAGAAAAAGATAACAGAAAGAGGTATGGGGTTCATTATTTAGGTCCTAGGAAAAGTAACTTTGTGCTGATTTTTGTAACTTTTTAATATGGTTTCCTGATCCTAAATCTCTCGTTTCTGCTTTAGAACATGGAAACTAGTCAAGATGACTCTGGGCTGTGCTGTGTGTAATAACTGGGGATTGGAAGGGATGGGGACCCTGTCCCCATATGAGTTAGGCGGGGATCTGGCGCCTAGGCAAACCTGACAGGGTTAAGCAAAGACACAATTCCATTCTAGGAATGGCATCTGTCTGAAGTTAAATTTGAAACCAAAAGGCTACATAGGAAAAAGAACAAGGTAGGTAGGGAGCACCAACAGTCACAGAGGAAAAATTTTACATCTTTATTTTCACTAATATCTAACTGAAATTTAGCATTTCCTTCCATTATGAATTTAAAAATAACAAATATTATTCTGATGAAGGGTCTATAGGCTTTATCAGACTGCCAAAGCTTGGGAGTGGGGGAGCCAGGGTTCATGACACAAAGAAGTTAAGAACCCTTGAGATAGAAGATAGAGTAGGTCACAAGATCTGAGTTGAGGCTGAACCTACAGATATCTACCCAAGAGATGGAATTTGATGATGTGATCTGTTGTGAAGGAAAGTGCTTTGTAAACCTTAAAGAAAACTGTAAATGCGGTCTTCAGAGAAGGACAGAATGTAGAAAAGATAATGTGGAAACAATATCCATTGTAGGGCCTTTTGGTATCACTAGTGACTGACCCTTTGGCGTTTATCCATAGGACTTTGCTATCTATTCCTCTGTTGCTGATGTTACTTTCTTCTCTCTGACCATTTTTTCATTTAGCTACAGATTTGGTGGATAGCATGGCTGTAGGTGGTATTACTTCATTGTTATCTAAGCATGTGTTAACATTTGGTTGTTGTTGACTAGTTGTTTTCAGTTATGTCTGGCTCTTCGTGATCCCATTTGGGGTTTTCTTGGCAAAGATTCTGGAGTGGTTTGACATTTCCTTCTCTGGCTCATTTTACAGATGAGGAAACTGAGGCAAACAGGGTGAAGTGACTTGCCCAGGATCACACAGCCAATAAATGTCTGGGGCCGGATTTGAACTCGGGAAGATGAGTCTTCCTGACTTCAGGCCTGGTGTTCTGTCCACTGTGCCTCCTAACATATGGATCTGAGTTCAAATTCTGTGTCAGGCACTGTATGTCTATATGATCCCAGGCAAGTCACTTAAACTCTGTTTTTCAGTTTCTTTATCTCCAAAGTTGAGATAATATAGCACGCACCTCACAGGGTAGTTGTGAGGATCAAGTTAGTCAATACCTGTGAAGCACTTTGCATACAATGAAGTGCTGTATAAGTGTTATTTTTATATTATTATTATTATCATCATCATCATCATCATTTTACTGCTTTATAACTGAGGAGGATCATGAAATACCTAAGAAATATACTCTGGTTTACCATAAGACATCATATTGCACCATTGCCTTAGAGTTAAAATCAGTTTTGTCCATGACTCAGAGAAATCTTCACCTTACACTAAGGGAAAGATACAGTTGATTGTGAGTCATAGGCGTGAAATTGAGCAGTGCTGGGATATCCCATCTAGCCTGCGGTGCGCACACCATCATCATAGCTATGAAGGCAAGCTCTCCCTTGTGCACATCACTGCTGACTTCAGCCTCTTAGAATTCCCACGGAAACAAAGCTCAATAGTTGTCTCTGGTCTTCTGTTTGCCAAAGCCCCTTGACCTCCCCAGACTAGAGGGCTGGGACAATTGACAATAGTGGAAATGGAAAAATTGGAAGTGCCCTTATATGTGTGTTTACAGCCTGAGATCTGAAAGAGGGAATTTAATGGAGGAGGAAGGGAGTTCCAAATAAAGCAATGTGTTTGAGCATGCATATAGCGGTACCTTTATGCAGTTTTGAGGGCCGGCATAGAAACCTTTGAACGAGAATTCTAGCAGGATACTTCTTTCACCTACTCTGTCCCCACCCTCCCTCCCCCAAAGGTGTGTTTATTTAAGTCACTGAGATATAACTTCAGTTTATGGCCGTTAGCACAAGTAATCCTTTGAGGGGAGGTTAGCCTGTGACACTGGAGTCAAAGAGCTCATTGTGTGGGGCCTGAAATGAAACATACTTAGGCAGCGGTGTGAGGTACTAGGGTCACCACTTCCTGACCTAACTAGACATTGCTTATTCTCTTTTTCCCTCCTCCCATCAGCTCTTTTGGCCGTGTCCCCAGAAGGTGGAGATACTGTGTTGAATTTATTGCTACTCTTAGAAAAACGTTGCCTTTATTGGCCATAAAGCCCGTGACAGCCGTGTTTTTGGAGGTGATGGCTGCAACCGTGTCACTGCTGTCTCCGGCTCCTCTGTGCCTACGGAGGGAGGCATCTGGGCAGTGCTGCTTCCGCTCTTCCTCTGGCCCTAGATGGCCAATGTCTCCTGCTTGGTAGCTCCCGTTGTCTGCCCTACTGCTCACTGTGCCAAGGCAGAGTGAAATGCTCGCCCACTCCTGCTTCCGCTGTTGAAATCCTTCTATTTGGGAGGGCAGGTCAGTCTGTGTCTCAGCACATCATCAGCATTCTGGGTGGTTTGGGATGGGTGGCGTGCTTGTTAAGCAGTCGTGGGACTGAATTTCCTCTGCTGGCTGTGACTCCTGTCCTCTAGAAGCTTGAATTCTAAAATGACGTGAGGAGCAGCATACGTGTTCAGGTAGACCTGTGACCTCATTGATTCCGGGGTTCCCTCTGTTACAGGTGGCATTCTTGCCCATTCTGTGCACCCCTTGTTAGTGTCCTCTCATAAACTTACCACAAGGGGTCCACTGAACATGCTACAGGATTTCCCTACTTTCTCTTGACATTGCAAGGCTCCCAGGGAAGCCTTCTTGCCATGTGATGTGTCCATCTTCTCTTGTCGTATGATCACTTGATGATATCTTTTTCTCCTATTCTTTTGAGTTCTCCCCTGGTTTTACGTTGCAGCCTGCTTATACCCACCATATGCCTCTCCGTCACTTTCTGTGTGATATTAATTTTTTATTCTTTAGAAATATTGGTATTTCGTGTCTAATTGCTGTAGAACAACACTGGTGTAATGTTGGTATATTTTTTTAAGTGGGCCTTTGCCTTCTTTCATGGGAAACTTAGGATCCTTAAAGGAGCTATGTGATTTCCCAACAGTAATCCAGACTACCTTCCTCCTGTACAAGTCCTCATTCAACTCATGATCTGTATATATATGTGTATGTGTATACACACACATGTGCACGCGCGCACACACACACACACACACACACACAAACACATGTGCAGATGGACAAGCTCAATAGGGTGTCCATTCAAATGCCTATTGAAATGTGAGTAATAGACATTTTTCATCCATTTGGTCTTCCTTGTTTGGATAGATAGGCCATATGTTTTTGATTGGTTATGTGCCTCTTCCAGGAGGCTCTGCAGTGTTCTGGTGCATGATACAGTCAACAAGGTATCTTCCCCCGATGAGCTTCTGTAGTATCTCGGCATCTACTGAGAGTCCTACTTCAGTCTGTAATCTACATTGGCTCTCTTGCATCACAGTAGCTAACACCTTTGGTGAGCATGTATCTCCCTTTATTATGCCTTACTTGATGTTTGTGAGGAAAGGGATCTGTTCTTATATCTTCCAAGGAATCTTGAATCATTTTTTCAAAGAACCTTTAAGGCAGCATTTTGTTCTACTAGATAAAAATGCTTTCTTAAGTTAAACATGGTGGCATAATAACTTTTGTTATTTTTGGGATTACTTGGGGCTTTCCATGTCCAGTCCATACCAGTTCTTTTTTTGAAGAAAGTATTAATGATATGAGACATGAAACTTTTACATAATCTCTGAGTATTTGGCCTCTTTCATTTATTTTCCTGAACCGTGCTTTTTCATATATTTTGTCCCAGCCTTGCCTTCCCCTGTCCCCCCAACCCTGCACCATGCATTTAAATGACTGAATATCAGATTCAATCTACAATCGGTATAGATTGATTTAATTTGGAGGGTCTTTCATTGGGTTTCTCTACTGCTTTGTCCTCAAGGAGCAACTGATGTTGCATAAGCTACTATTTTTTCATGGCCATGTTTTTACAAATATTTATCAATAGTACTATTGTAAGTGATGACCAGATGCTCCCTGTGAAATCATGCTTCTTGGACACTTTCTAACATAGGACAAAACCACTCCACCAGCTCTTTTCTTTGTCTGTCTAAGGAGTAACTGTGAGCCCGTCTTCAAATTAACTGCGACTTTCTTCTTTTTAACAGTATATATCCAGTGTGTATCTTTGTGCCAGCAGATGCAGACCACTTTTTCTAATCCGGTCCAATTTCTGCTTCCTCTCTTCTCTCCTGATTTGGCATACTCTCTAGCTCACCATAGAGGAGGACTCCTAGTGATTAAAAACAGAATGCTAGACCTGATGGGCACTGTGGGTCTGGTGCATTGTGGTAATGCTCATGTCGCTCTCACATGTGTGGGAAGGTGTCTAGTCTAGTTTGGGGAAAGCTTCCTATATATGATGGGATTTGCTTTGTTGTTGTTTAGTCACTTCAGTCGTGTCTGACTCTCCATGATCCCATTTGGGGTTTTCTTGGCAGAGATACCAGAGTGGTTTGCCGTTTCCTCTCTCCAGTTCATTTTACAGATGAGGAAACTGAGGCAAACAGGGCTAAGTGACTTGCCCAGGGTCACGCAGCTAATAAGTGTCTGAGGCTGGATTTGAACCCAGGAGGATTCATCCTGCTGATTCTCGGGCCAGCACTCTATTCACTGCGCCACCCATCTGCCCTGATAGGACTTAAGGAACTTCTTTAATGAATAAAGAAGGGCAGTCTCTGTGAAGCAAGTTAGGATGAGGTTCTTGGGTAGTACTGCTTGGGTACTGCTGTTTTCCAATCCCCTACCTCTGTAAGTTCAGAGGGCAAAATTTACTTCTCAGGATCATCAGACAAATTCCTAATGACTCTCTGGTGTGGTTTGATCTGGCTTGATGTGGTCTGTCCTTTGGAGAGAAGACAATGGGAACTTATATTAAACAGTTCTCCTCCCCACAGATAAAATTGTTTATCTGGACCTGAGCATATGAGGGTGGATGGTGACTGCATGCTATATCTGACTAAGCCACCAGATGGTGCCCTAAGCCTTGAGCTATCGGCTTAAGTAACTATGTATGGCAAGCAGAATATAGCAGCTTCAAATCCCAGGCCCTTTTCATTCATTCCATGTATGCAGAGATGGGATCTACTTGGTTTTCATGTCTTCCCAGCCTTTTCCCATTTCATTGTTTTCCTGGATTGTTCTCTAAGGGTATGATTAATCTCATCACAATTATCTTTTTTGCATTAGCCTCTATCCCACAGAATCACATTTTTTCCCATTTTTTTTTATTAGTATAACCCAGGCAGACTACTCAGTTTACATATAGGTTAAAATTCATATACCCAAGCAAATTTAAAGTAACAAAGTACTGGTCCAAGAACTGCTAGGAAAACTAGAAAGTAATTTGGCAGAAAATTAGATTTTGACCAACATCTTATACCACATACCAAAATAAACTCAAAATGAAAATGTGATCTGATTATAAAAAGGTCACACCATTTAAAAAAAACCCCAGAAGATATTAAAATGTGGTATCTTTAACAACAATGTCTAGGGGAGAATTATTAACCAATCAAGGGATAAAGGAGGCTATACACTGTGACAAACTAGATAATTCTGACTATGTAAATTTAAACAGCTTTTTTTTTGGTTTGTTTGTTTTTTTGTTAGGCAGTGGGGTTAAGTGACTTGCCCAGGGTCACACAGCTAGTAAGTGTTATGTGTCTGAGGCCGGATTTTGAACTCAGGTCCTCCTGAATCTAGGGCCGGTGCTGTATCCACTGCGCCACCTAGCTACCCCGTAAAAAGCTTTTGGATGAATAAAATAAGTGAAGACAAAATTAGAAAAGATTCAGTGGGAAAATATTTGCATCATTTATCCCTGCAAAAAATTTTGATATTCAGAATATAAATGACATTGTCACAAATAAGTAACCACCAAGAGCTATTCACTAATCGATAAATGATCAAAGGATATAATCGGTTTCCAAAATAAGAATTGCAAATTGCTAATAATGAGATAAAACAGCTGTAAGGTTTTATCTTGCACCATGCAAATTGGCAAAGATGGGAATACTCAGTATTATAGGGCTGTGGAAAGACAAGCATTATTGATATATTATGAAGTAGTCCAACCATTTTGAATTATAGTTTTCAATAATGCAAGGAAAGTGACTAAATTGTCCAGATTCTTGGAGCCATTGATCCATATACTAGATGAATATTCTAAGGAAGTTAAGGATAGAAACAAAGTTCTAATATATACTAAAACATTCATTCTTTGAACCAGAAACAAAGTGGATGCCCATTAATTGGGAAGGGCGATGTAACTAGAGTATGGAACTGTAATGGAATGTTCACGGTTATTAAAAAATGATGTGTTTATGAAATTTGGAGAAATGTGGGAAAAGTTTCAAATTGATCTAGAGTAAAATAAAGAAATGTGAAGAACAAGATGCACAATGACAGAGTTAGTGAAAAATCAATGCAGGTCCAAGAGTACAGATAATGCAGACAATGAAACACATCTCTCCCGTCTCATCAGGGCCTACTCAAAGGTGGGAGGTTACTAGGATAGAGTATTACGTACATTGCCAGATACAGTTATTGTATCATATATTTGCTTGTTTTCTTTTGTCACAAAGAGGAGTTCCCTTGGCATGGGGTTAGTGAAAAATGATTGTTCTGTAAAGACAAGAGGAATCAGTAAAACAAAAAAAAAAATTCAAATTGTTATTAGTAGCCCTAAAATAATCTCTCCCCATCTTCTGTGCATTACCTCACTCATTTCCTTTTATAGCACCAAAGATGTAAGTCACCCAAAACCCAAGGTGGTATGGATCACACTCAGTCTTTTCTTTTGTTCTTTCAGCTCACACAGTGTTTGCTGTACACACTCTACTGCTTCTGTAGGGATCCCCTCTTCAAATTCACAGCCCTCACTAGGCCAAGCTGCCTCTCAGTGTCTTTGTGGGCTGGTCAGCCTGCTTCTATGGACAGACAGATAGATGTATCGATCAATCCAATCGATAAAGCATTTATTAACTGCTAATTGTATGCCAAGCACTGTAGTAAGTGCTGGGGATATATAAGCCAGAAAAGACAGTGCCTATCCTCATGGAACTTACAGTCTTAATGGAGAAAGAAAGTGCAGAAAAGGGAGCTGGAAAACAGAGTGGAAAAAGAAAAAGGATGAAGTACTGCTTTCCTATGTAAAATTCCTACCACAGCCTACAAACCTCTGACTATGGAGCCTTTTGTTAGCGTTCCTTGACACTGTTCAGTTCTGAAATTTTGTGTTTTTTGAGTGCCCAGTGAGCAGAGAAAACATTTATCATTTATACTGTTAGAGGCTGTCAAAGGGAGTGTTATATCCACATCCCTGGGGCACATCTTCTTGGTCTGTGGTTTCTGGGAGTAGCATAGTTTCAGTGCTAGAAAGTCACGTTCAGTTCCATCAGACTTTTCACATGGACTGCCGGAAATTGCTTTGAATTCAAATGACCTAATTCAATTAGTCATTGAATTAGTCATTTTTAGGCTGTTATATGGTGCAGTGGATAGAGCAAAGTTGGAGCTGGGGTCAGGAAGACCCAAGACACTAGTTGTGTGACCATGGGCAAGACATTTAGCTTCTCAGTGCCTCAGTTTCCTTATCTGTAAAATGGGGATAATAATAACACCCACCTCCTAGGGTCATTTTGAGGGTAAAATGAAATAGTATTTGTAAAGTGTTTTGCAAGCCTTTAAGTGCCATATAAATGCTAGCTACTGTTGTTGTTATCATTATAATTAAATCTAACCTCAGATACTTATTAGCTGTGTGATCTTGGGCAAGTCACTTATCCTCTAGTTTTCCTTAGTTTCATCAGTGGTAAAATGGGAATAATAACAGCACCTACCTCACAGAATGGTGAGGATCAAATGAGATCATATATGTAAAGTGCTTAAGTACTGGCAGTACAGTACCTGGCACTTAGTTGAGCATTACATAAATGCTTGTTTCTCTCTATCATTGTTATAATTCATTATTATTATTACTATTTTGGAATGTATTATTAATATCTTGGAATATTATTAGGAGTATTGGTTAATAATATTATTACTGTTTTGGAAGAGGGGCATGCGATTTATGTGGTATTGTAGTATGTTGTGGATTGCCTTGGGGAGAAGCCATGAAGCACCCTCTTCTCTTGTTGTTTTGGAGCATTTTCACTTCTACAGTGGTTGTGAAGCTACTGGCCTTGGATGCTACCTTCTATGGCACAGAGAGATGCAATGCCTTAATGATAACAAGAATGGATCTGAACATACAGCATCAGGATGCAGTTATCTCCCTTATTCCTTGCCACAGAAGTAGTCACTACAAAAACTATAACATCCATTTTATAGATGAGGAAGCTAAGGCTGAGAGAGCTTTGGGGACTCATCCAAGGTCACACAGATAGTGAGAGATGGGATTTAAACTGAAGCCTTGAAAAAACAATAACAAAATTCATCTGGAAGAACAAAGAGTGCAGAATATCAAGGGAATTAGTGAAAAGAAATGCAAGGGAAGGTGGCCTACTTGTACCAAATCTTAAATTGTATTATAAAGCAGCAATCATCAAAACTACCTGGTACTGGTTAAGAAATAGAATGGTGGATCAGTGGAATAGGTTAGGTATGCGAGACACAATAGTCAATGACTATACAAATCTACTATTTGATAAATCCAAAGACTCCAGCTTCTGGGATAAGAAATCACAATTTAACAAAAACTACTGGGAAAACTGGAAAAATATATGGAAGAAACTGGGCATAAACTTACATCTTACACCCTATACCAAGATAAAGTCAAAATGGGTACAGGATTTAGATATAAAGACTGACACTATAAACAAACTAGAAGAGCAAGGAATAGTTTGCCTTTCAGATCTATGGAGAAGGGAAGAATTTGTGACCAAACAAGAGATAGAGAACATTATGAAATACAAAATGATAATTTTTGATTACATTAAATTGAAAAGTTTTTGCACAAACAAAGCCAATGCATCCAAGATTAGGAGCGAAGCAGAAAACTGGGAAAAAAATTTTTACAACCAGTGTCTCTGATAAAGGCCTCATTTCTAAAATATATAGAGAACTGAGTCACATTTATAAGACTGCAAGTCATTCCCCAGTTGAAAAATGGTCAAAGAATATGAACAGACAGTTTTCAAAGGAAGAAAATAAAGTTATCTATAGTCATGTGAAAAAATGTTCTAAATCACTACTGATTAGAGAAATGCAAATCAAAATAACTCTGAGGTACCACATCACGCCTATCAGATTGGCTAACATGACAAAACAGGACAATGATAAATGTTGGAGAAGATGTGGGAAAATTGGAACACTAATGCATTGTTGGTGGAGTTGTGAAATGATCCAACCATTTTGGAGAGCAATTTGGAACTATGCCCAAAGGGCTATAAAATTGTGCATACCCTTTGACCCAGCAATAGCACTTCTAGGTCTGTATCCCAAAGAGATCATAAAAATGGGAAAAGGACTCACAGGTACAAAAGTATTTTTTAACAGCTTTTTTTGTGGTGGCAAAGAATTGGAAATTGAGGGGATGCCCATCAATTGGAGAATGGCTGAACTAGTTGTGGTGTATAAATGTAGTGGAATACTATTGTGCTACAAGAAATGATGAGCAGGCAGACTTCAAAAAAACCTGGAAAAACATATATAAACTGATGGAGAGTGAAATGAGCAGAACCAGGAGAACATTGTACACAATAACAGCCACATTGTGCAATGACTGACTTTGATAGACTTAGCAATGCAAGGATATGAGACAACTCCAAAGGCTCATGATGGAAAAGGCTATCCACATCCAGAGAAAGAACTATGGAGTCTGAATGCAGATCAAAGCATACTATTTGCTCCCCTTTTCCTTTGTTGTTTTGTTTCATTGCTTCATTCTTGTGGTTCCTCCCATTAGTTCTAATTGTTCTTTGCATCTTGACTGATGGGAAAATATGTTTAATGTGAATGTATAAGTAGAGCCTATATCAGAATGCATGCCACCTTGGGGGGGGTGGAGAGAAGTGGGAGGGGGAAAATTTTAAAACTCAAAATCTTATGGAAGTGAATGTTGAAAACTAAAAATAATTATAAACAAAATAAACTGAAGCCTTTCTGATTCTAAATTCCACATTCTTCTCACAGTTCTGAGTTCTCTCCTTCACGTGCTTTAGAATCAAACTTCACTTGTGGGTCAAGGGAAGGAGGGAAGAGAGTGGTTAATAATGTAATGGGGTTTTAATAGTGTATGAGGATCTAAAAAATTTAGGTCTGGAGAGACCTAGTAAAGCCAAAATGATTGAAACAAGTTAAGGAGTCACTACAGCTTTTATATCCTTCAGGAGGTGATGAGGAGGGGACGCAGTAAAGGATAGAATGAGTATAAAGTACTATTACTTCAATTCCAAAGGATAGGACCTCTGAATCACAAAGTCTCCACTCTTTCCGCCAGGGTTGAGAGGCTTATTTGTTATTTACCCGGTCCTAGTTACTCTTCTCCTATCCGCCCAACTAGAAATTGATGGAGATATTCTGGGCTTCATATGCTTTTTCTCAGTATTTTAACTGTAACACAGTGCCACTGCGATTGTGGAAGGCTATATTTTTACTGCCATCTCTAACATGCAATATTGCTGGGTAGTTATACAGTGCTTCCCATCTGAAAAGAGGAAAGCATTTTATAAACATTAACTCATTAATTCAAGTAACACCCTTGTAGGAAGAAGTAGCAGGTTGCAGCTCTGGTACTGCTGTGCACCTCTGATGTAATTAAGCTGCACCAAAGACTCTGACAAATATATGATAGCGCTAATGAAAGTGACAAACATCGGCTACTAGGGTGATTTCAGCTCACTGTATTGTGGGTCTGGTTTAGTAAGGCTGCTGGGTATTTAACCCATTTGGAATATATTTCCCTAATCCTAAGCTAAAAATGTTGGATAGGCTAGGGCTTAGAACAGATTCTGCTCTCTTCTCTTCTTTCAAATTCAGTGTGTTGATTTGATTCAGATCTGAGCCTATTTTGTCCTATACTCAGTGGCCATAGACCTGGAGAAATCCTTCTCTTTCTCAGATGAGATAATATTTGTAAAGCACTTAGCACAGTCCTGACGCATAGTAGGCACTTAATAAATGCTTGTCCCCTTGTCCATCCCTCCCTTTCTCCTTTCTGTGCATCAGTGATAAAGAATCTGAAAAGCACCATATGATTACAGAGGTGAAAGGAGCCTCAAGGCCAGATCAGAGATGATGAATTTGATAAATGAGGTCTGGAGTCATTAAAAAGAACAATTTAAAAATGAAAGCTGCAGGGGGCTGTTTGCTGTCTGTGTTTATGTCATGAGTACCTCTCCCTTTGGTAAGATAGGAAAATATATGACTAGCTCCTTTCTATAATTCCTAGATAATGCTTTTAAAAATTCCTTTTTATCTAAAGGTTTATTTATTTTTTTTTTGCCCATCCTAAACAATTGAATGAAAATTACCCTGAATCTAACATGAGTCAATTTTTTAAAATTTTTTGATAGTTGAACTAGATTTGGAGGGATGATGAATACAGATTATTAGAAAGTGACATATTCATAGCTTTACATGTGAACAGCTGTGGTTGTAAGAGCTGAGCTGGGGGAAAGCCCCTAGGGTCAGAACTAGGGGAGATGAGGATTTTGTGGGGAAACTCTGGGCAAGGAGAGCAGCCTGGAGGAATCTTGAATTGTAAAGGGAAGGATCATAGAGTATATTGGTTTCTTTGTCAATCTGAAGACCTTGATAGAGGAAAAGATGTAAACACCCACTATAAAGGCAGTCACTGTGATCTGCCCAGGGGAAATTTGTTTGAAATAGCCCAACCAGTAGTAGGGAACAGCTCGGTGGTACAATGGAAAGAGTGCCAAGCCTTCCTGAGTTCAAATCCAGTTTCAGACACTTACTATCTGTGTGACCCTGGGCAAATCACTTAACCTTGTTTGCCTCAGTTTCCTCATCTGTAAAATGAGCTGGAGAAGGAAATGGCAAAGTACTCCAATATCTTTGCCAAGAAAACCCCAAATGAGGTCACAAAGAGTCAGACATGACTGAAACAACAATAACAAACCAGTAATTAGGGGAGGTAGGTGGTAAGAGCGTTCAGGGACCAGAACATCAGCGTCTCTAGATGGAGTATGAGGGAGCATATGTTTTGAAACTCAAAGGATTAATATTTTATGGAGCCAGAGAAATAATTGTCTTTCTCCATGCTTTTTATCTGTGAGTCAGGGTGGGAAAAAAGACTTCCTCAGGTCAAAGGCCATGAGTATAAGGACAAGGGAAGCCTAGACTTGCAACCCAGTAAAATTAGGGAGATTTACATCCACTATTTCCAAACCTTTTGCTGAGGGTTGGAAAAGCCTATTTCAGAAGGGTGAAATGCCAGACAGCTTTAACAGATCAACTCCACAGCTTTGTAAGCTGGAGCTAGTGCAGCGTCTAAGAATAAGACCCGTCAAAAGGAGCTCAGGCAATATGCAAGAAGGAACTGATGTGAGCATGAGCCAGTGTTCTGTCTGGCATGGAGGAACAGCTCTCTCATGACCATTTAAAGTTTTTCTTCTCCACGTCATGCCCACTCACCTTGAGTGTCCCCCAGAGTTCTAACCTGTATCCTCTTTTCACTCTGTCTATCTCATGTGGTGATGTCAGCTCCCATGGATTTATTTATCATCCTTATGCAGATGATTCCAAGATACACACACATATACACACATATACATATATATCTATATATGTATTCCAAGATACATACGCATGTACACATATTGGCACATATGTGTCTATATGTGTATGTCTACATGTGTGTACATGTATGTTATGTGTATATATGCACGTGTGTGTGTATATATATATATATATATATATATATGAAGAGAGAGAGCGAGAGAGAGAAATCTTTCTATGTCTATGTTTAGACCTAGTCTCTCACCTAAGTTGTAGTCACTTATCACCATCTGCTTCTTTTTGGATATCTCAAACTGGATGTCCTGTAAGCATCTCAAACTCAACATGTCTAAAACAGAACTTACTATCTTATTCCCTGATCCCTCCCCCTCTTCTAAATTTCTCTATTCCTTTTGAAGTCATCACCATCCTTCCAGTAACTCAAGCCCACAGTCTTGGTGTAATCCTTAACTTCTCATCTCAATCCCCTCACCTATCCAGTCCAGTGCCACATCTTATCATTTCTATCTTCACAACATCTCTCTTATATGTCCTCCTTTCTCCCTCGCATGTCGTCACAACCCTAATTCCGGCCCTCATCACCTCTCACTTGGACTATTGCAGTAGCCTTCTGGTTGGTCTCCATGCTTCAAATCTCTCTCCATTCTAATCCATTTCCCACACCTTCACCAAAGTAATTTTTCTAAAGCATAATTCCAACTGTGTCATAT
Organism: Vombatus ursinus; assembly: GCF_900497805.2. NCBI lineage: Eukaryota > Metazoa > Chordata > Mammalia > Diprotodontia > Vombatidae > Vombatus > Vombatus ursinus. Next base: position 4,318,462 of record NW_020954556.1, on the reverse strand, counting down.
CCTCCTTATCATCCTATCTTGCTCATTGAGCTACAGTGGCTCCCTATTATCTCCAGGATTAAATATAAACCACATTTGTTTGCCATTTAAAGCTCCTCATTATCTGTCTTTTTCTTCCCTTTCCAATTCTACACTTTAATCCTTTCCAGCTAAGTTGGCCTACTTTCTTTTCCTCTGATGTGATACTCCATTTTCCACCTCCATGCTTTTTCGCTATCTGTCGGAAGTGCCTGGAATATTCCCTCATCTCTGCCTCTTGGCTTCTGTAGCCTTTTTCAAGCCTCAGATCAAGTTCTTCCTTCTGCAGGAGGATATCCCTTCATCTACTGTGTATATATCTTGTCTGTAATTTGCCTGTTACCTATTTACCTGGTTATTTACCTGATGTCTTCCCCGTTAGAATATAAACTACTTGAGGGTAAGAACTGTTTTTCTTTCTCTTTGTATCCTTTGTGCTTAGCACCATGCCCACCATATAGTAAATGCTTGATAAATGTTGACTGATTGACTAACTAAACTTCCCTTTTAATTTATTTTATCCATGTTCCCCATAGTATCCATAGGTGTAAAACTTTAGTGAAACCTGAAGAAAGGTCATGCACCATCATCAGGGAGGAGGGCAAGGAAGAAGAAAGGCTATGTTTCTTCCTGAACCTGAGCTGAGTGACAGGGAATCCAGAATGTAACAGAGAGGTGGTCTTATCAGAAGACTGAGGGTACCAGTAAGCCAATTCCCAGGGCTTTCTTGCAGGCACAAGTGTGGCCTGCCACGAGGTCATTAGTTATCATGAGCCCCATGGTATTACAGAAGGAGCCCTAATTTTATGGGTCTGAAGTTTCAACAATTTGGGAATAAATCATATTTAAGGTTCCTCTTTTTTAGTTTTGTTTTCTTTTGTGATTTTCTGTTGTCTTTAGCTATAACTTATTTAAATCAAAGTGGAAACATAACCCAATAACATTTCTTCACTGGTAATTTAATACGTTGATATAATGAGTTCATCTGAGAGACTTCATTAAAAACAGTGAGGTGCCTGGGTACCAAATCTGAGCTGTTTTTAATCACAGAATTATAGTAATTAGATGAAGCCCAAGATTTCCCTACAGCAGAAAAAACTCCCAGGGTTAAATATGCACTTTCAGCTTAGTCTCCTAATAACTGTATATTGTTTTAAATTATAGTTGATAGAGTCCTTAAGCCAAGGAAAAGTTTGGAGAGAATTTTAAGTGTCACATTAAAAAAAAAGGAAACAAACTATATGAAATACTGAACTGTCTGTGTGGGAGGCACATCTCTTAAGTAATAGTAAGTGGATTTGCCGTGGGGAGCCAGAGCATGTGGTGTGTTGAAGGTGTAGAAAAATACACTGGAGGCTGTCAAATAATGAAGCTTTCTAGAGAGCCAAGAAGGACTTACTTAGAGTTTTTTGGTATATGTGAGTGACAGTGGTGATCACAAACATCATTATGAACATGTCATGCCAGACTAGTCTCATTTCCTTTTCTATCAAGATTATTGTCAATATTCTGTAAACAGATACAAACTAGATTTCATTCAAGTGTTTGCCAGCTTATTCATGCAATCCCTGAATTACATGAACATGATGGAGAAATATGAGCTAAGTGATAAAATAGTTAGGTAGATTTGAAACAAGCCGAGTGATCGGAGCCAATTAGTAGTCCTTAATGGGTGATGTCAAGACAGAGGCAGGTTTCTGGTATAGGGCCCCAGGGATTTCTCCTTAGTGCTGGACTGGTCACCATCTTCATGAAAGATTTAAAGCTATAGGTGTAGCATATTTACCAAAGTTATGGATGACATGAAGCTATGTCTGTAATAATATTCAATATTGCATATTGAATAATAGTCCTAATCTCAAGCAATCTTGACAGGGTAGATTTTATTAAGATAAAGTTTAATGGGGTTAATAGATGAGTCTTACATTTAGGTTAAAAAAATCAGCATCATAAATCCATGATGGAAGAGGTGTGGTTAAACCTGTTTGGAAGACTTTCAGTGAGATTTAGATGACCACTTGTCAGGGATATAATAGAGGCAATATTCCTGTTTAGGAATGGATTAAATTTGACAATCTCTTTTCTTGGAGGTTCTGCATTGTTCCAGGGCTTGATTCAATCAATACAATGCCATCCATAAATAGGAACATCCAGAGGACTTCCTCATTCACAGAGAATCCTTCCTAGATTTGTACTGTGCTGTGTCTTTTCCATCATAGAAGCAAATACCTTTGTTAAGTGTACATATTTCCACTTTATGCTACACCTGATGTTTCTCATTGGTGGTTATTGAGCAAGGTTAGATCTAACTGTGGTAGTTCTTCTATTCTTTATAGAGAAAAATTCATTAAAATGACTTTGGTAAATCTTTTTTGTTTTCCTTCTGTTTGTTTTCTTCCTCCCGTTTTCATCAGGATGATTTTGCTGTTATTTTTAGACTGTCAACAAACTGTAGTTTGGTTGTTGGTCTTCTAAATGTGAGAATGTTTTCCAAAGACCAGTGGTGGATATATTAGTAGAGGAGCTGATTCTTATCAATCGTAACATTCTTAGCATAAACAAAACCGGAATAATTCAGGAAGTTGCAGGAGAATGGGGCTCACAAGTACTCCTTGGAGATCCAAAGAAATGAGTTGGAATGAATTTTGTCATTTTCTGCCTTAAAAGTTAGAGGAAATAGCATTTTATGGAGGCATGTGGTCATCCTTTATTGCTGTTTTAGTAAGAAGTATTTCTTTACCACCATGAAAATAAAAACATCTTACTCACCAGCTTTGATTACAGAGGACAAAGTGGTAGAGAAATTCTAAGAACTTGTTAAGTTTCTCCAGATTAAATCAACATATACTCTGATACTTGGTGACTTCAGTGCAAAGGTGGGATAAGGTAAACATAGGGAGAAATATATAGGAACATATGAATCAGGAAAAAGAAATGAAGGAGAGAGGTCAAAGAGTTGTAGATTACACAGAAGCCTCATGCTTCTGTCATAAATATTTTCTTTTAAAAATTGGTAGGTGTTGGAAAGGGAGAAAACAGCAAATAATAACCTAAAGAATGAAATAGATTGTATTTTAGCAGATAAGAAAAGATTTGTTATTATTGAGAGGATCCCTGAGTCAGTCTGTATACAGTCAGTCTATCATCTCATCCAAAATAAAATCAGAATTTGTAAAAGATGAAGTGAAAGAATAGTAATGAGAAAAAATATTGAGTGCAGTTAAAATGATCAAACTTTTAATTATTTAAACAATTTACTGAAAATAAAAAATAGGAAATGGACAACAGAACTGACATTGACCATAATATGAATTTTATCCATTGTTTAACCACTGTAAATTAATTTTCACAAGGAGACCAAAAGAGCTCCAAAAGTGCCTGAATCAGAAAATGTTTGACTTCTCTTCTGAATGGAAAGAGATGGCCACCAAAAGTTGTATTAAAACATAAACTTTTCCATAAAATCTTATAATGAAGGATGATGGATAATTGTGAATCATACCCTCTCATAAAGCAGAGAGAAGCAGAGGAGGTTAAAACTAATTTAAAGAAAGTTTGTCAACATAGCCAACTACATACGGTACATATTCATAAAATATTGACATCTGTGATACACCCATTAAGCCATTTCCCCAAAATGTATTCTGTAGAATGTTGGTGTATCAGACAGCATAAAGAAGGGCTATGGAATGGAATCATGCTAACATTATTTTCCCTTATGAAATATTAAGTTAAAAAGAATGTTTGACATATCTATTATGTAAGACAGTTTTTCCATATTAAAGTGTGCTTAAGTTCCCAATTTTGTTCCAAAATTTCTCTGATTTTCCCCCTTATTGCAGGTTATTCTATGCTGCCAAACTGGTTGCCAATTTATCTGGGAAGAACTGTAACATGTTATACATTAATGTGTGTGTGTGTGTGTGTGTGTGTGTGTGTGTGTGTGTGTGAGAGAGAGAAGGGGTAAAGTGTCCCCATTCTTCCTCTGCCACCAGGCAAAAGAAGAAATAATGTCCTTTCTTTGGGGTGTTTTATTTTTATAATAAACATTTTTCCTCTTTGGGAAGGTGAGAGGAAAAAAAGAGGGTTTTTTTTGTTTTTTGTTTTTTTTTTTTTGTTAAGCACATCAGCACAGAAAACTGACAAGCAAGATAACAGTTTATTTTCAGTTAAAAGAAATAGTATTTAGATATGAAAGGCAATACACATGGGAATTTTTTTTGTATTTAAATAAGGATACTATTATTTCATGCAAAGAAACACTGGAATAAGGGATTAGGGAAGGCAGACAGAACATACACTCAAAAACGAGAAGAGGAGACCCACACCTGGGGAAAATAGAAAAGAGTAAGAGAGGGATGTTAGTAGCAGTGGGAAGCAGAAAGAATGAGAGGGAGTAAAAAGATGACAGGATGAAGAGGAGATTAGTTTGTAGAATGAGTTGGATTTAAAATAAATTTGGAGTTGAGGTGCAGAGCATTTATTTAAGAAAATATCTGTTTTAGTGAGAGGCTGTGTGATATGCCAGTGTATCTGTAATGAGCAGCTGGAACACAGAGCTCCTGCAGGGAGCCTGGAGCTGAGCTCTGCTTGGGTTTTTCTTAGCCTGTGACAGGATGGTTGGGTTTTGTTTTTTCCCCATTTTCCTCCTCTCAGAATTTTCTCACCCCCTCCTGCCAATCAACACCACTTGATTACCATGCTCCGCAAGACATTTTCTTTTCTATTGTCAGAAAGCTGAGTTAGGTTGGCCAGATCAAGTTCAGTTCTTCCCACCCTCTCAACATAAAGAAATTTAAATATATCAATGTCCATACTTCATCCTCCACCTTCTTACCATTCTAATGCTTGGAGTTGAATGCACCGTTCCTTATTCTGTCTCCACCCTCCCTTCCTTACCTCATCAGGTTATTTGGGAATGATTCGGAGCTCACTTTTAGCTGCTGCCTAGCATGAGAGAAAACACTATATAGATTGTGTTATGGGATAGTGAATTTCCTGTTACTTAGAAGCGTTTAAACAAAGACTGGACAGTCATGTGTTAGAGATGTTGTGGAGATAATTCCTATCCAGGTATGGGTTGGACTTAAATAATCTTGAGGGCTCTTCTAGTTATGAAATTCTACGTTCATATGTGTTTGGACTAATTGGGGGCATGTAGGTATGAAATTAATGAATCAGATTGGGATCTGGCCTATTGACTTTGCTGTAGCAGCTCCGGTTTTGGCAGAATCCTGGAAGGCCCTTTTGAAGGCTTCAGTATTGCAAGAATATATAGTTCCGCTGAGTAACTTTGGTCTTTCTCATTTGTCTCTCTTTCCAGGTCTTCCTTTATCATCTTCGCTACACTGAGAAGGCTATGATGAGAGATAATGTAAGCACCCGGAGGTGTTGCTCTGCTAATTGCCTCAGCCTCACAGCCCAGCCAGAGCAAAAGTGGAAAGGGTCTGTCTTGCTGTGCCTGAAGGGAAGAAATTGAATGATTTATGGGCGATGGATGAAAGTAGCTCATGCATCTCCAGACCTGCGTTCCCTGTGATCTAGCCCAGGGGAATCCTCCTGTGGGGACCCTGGCGTTCTGGGATGCCCCACGCTGGGGGTTGCTTGTGTTGAACGCATGGCAGGTCCTTGAATGACGATGCTACGCCGGGGACTGCTTGCCTGGATTTCTCGGCTGGTCCTCTTGCTCTTGCTTCTGTGTTGTGCCGTCTCAGTCCTCTACATGTTAGCGTGCACCCCGAAGGGCGATGAGGAGCAAATGGCACTGCCCAGGGCAAATAGCCCCACAGGGAAAGCAGGCTACCAAGCTGTTCTTCAGGAGCAGGAGGAGCAGCATCGCAGCTCCATCAGCAGCCTGAAGAAACAAATCGCCCGGCTGAAGGACGAGCTTCAGGAAAGGAGCGAGCAGCTGAAGAACGCGCAGTACCGCGCCAGTGATGCCGGGGCGCACCCTGAGAAAAACCAGGCCAACCTTCTGGAGTTCCTCCACTCCCAGGTGGACAAGGCCGAGGTGCACGCTGGCGTGAAGCTGGCCACAGAGTACGCGGCGGTTCCTTTCGACAGCTTCACCTTGCAAAAGGTCTATCAGCTGGAGATGGGCCTCACCCGCCACCCAGAGGAGAAGCCAGTGAGGAAGGATAAGAGGGATGAGTTGGTCGAAGCGATTGAGTTGGCCCTTGAGACTCTGAACCACCCTGAGGAGGAGAGCAACTCGAATCACCGCCCTTATGCAGCTTCTGATTTTATTGAAGGTTGGTCTGTTTGTGAATGGGGAGTCGGGGAAGTGGGTGCAGGAGGGACGGTCGTTCGCCCTCCAAACAGGTGGGCACTGTGGAAGGCTGGCAAGAGCAGCTTGTGGGCATAGCCTGTAGAAAGTTTTACGTGAGATTCACCAAAGGTACAGTCTGGTCTTTATTTTTCATCAACATCTGTTTGCACTTAACTTTCTCTTGGAGACCAGTCATCTAGTTGACGGTTTAATTGTTTCTTGGCAGGAAGAAGCAAAACTGGCTTTAGTTGTTGTTATTTTTTAAACAACTAAACAAAAAACTCTGAAACTCAAGCATGTACCAGATTGCACTGACAATTATGATTTTGTCCCCTTTCGCAGATAATTCTCCGAGGGACTGGGTCTGATTTTGATTAAACTATCTGCATGTGCCTAGTTATCACATTAGAGTTTCATGGGGCCCTGGCCAATAGAATCCCATCTTTAGAGTACATGGGGGCTCCGCTGGCCGGGCCTTTGTTACGGTAGAAATTTGTGACGGAAACAGCCCAGTTGGTCCTTCTGTAACCACAAAACGTTGTTTTGTTCCTGAAGGTGAAGAATAAAAAGGGAAAGTAGCTTTCGATGCTCACCTAGAATGCTCCATCAATCAATAAACATTTATGAAGCACCTACTGTGCGTCAGGCACTATGCTAGGCACTGAGGATACAAAAAGAAGCAGAAGATGTCTTTGGCCTCAAGGAGCTTACAATCTAATGGGGGAGAAAATGCACAGACATATATTTATGTCATCTATTTCTTATTAGGGTTCAAATTGTTTTTAGTTCAAAACCATCCAAACATTAGAAGAAAATTTGAGGTCATCTAGTTTGTCAGCTTGACTCCTGGCAAGACACCGTTCAGGCGGCCCCATAAAGAAAGCTATAAATGACCGAACCCCAGGGCCCCCTTTGGTTATGTATTTTGGTATCACTAATCTGAAGGCCAAGAAGTCGTTTCTGATATCTAACTCAAATTGTCCTGCCGCAATGTCCTCTTTAGAAATAGGACGGCTGCTTTTCATCAAAATTTAAATTACACGCCTTCACACGTGCAGGGATTTTGTATTGTTCGTTCATTCATCAAATGTAACAAGTGCCTGCTGGGTACACAATTAATTACTCGATGGGGTTCATCAAAATGTTGAGTCACAAATGGGAATGACTGTAGTGTTGTCACCCAAGTGAGACATCTATGAGCAAATAATAACATGGGTAATTTTACTATTATTTCCTCATGAAAAGGTTGCAATTCAGAGGTTTTTTTAAATGAAGATTAGACTATTTAGATGATTTATAATCAGTTTCACCTCTCTGTAAGAGAAGCGGGTTCTTTTGGAGGCTACATTAGCCAACAGTATTCAGCAAAATTCTGTGCCAAAGGCTGTTAACCTGGAGTCCATGAACTTGTTTTGCTTTTTAAATATTTTGATAACAGGGTTTAAATATAATTGATTTCCTTTGCAATCTTATATATTTTAATTTATGCATTTAAAGACATTATTCAGAGAAGGGGGTCCATATGCTTCACTAGACTGCCAAAGGGAAGGAAGGAAAGAAGGAAACGAACATTTATTAACATCTACTATATGCCAGGCACTGTGCTATGTGCTTTACAAATATCATATTATTTGATCCTCACAACCACCCTAGAAGGTAGGTGCTATTAATATTCCCATTTAAAAATTGAGGAAACTGAGGCAGACAGAGGTGAAGTGATGTGCCCAGGGTCACACAGCTAGTGAGTGTCTAGGGTTAATTTTGTACTCAGGTCTTTCTGACTCCAAGTCCAGCACTCTATCCACTACGTCTAGCTGTTTCAAAGGGGTCCATGGCATAAAAAAGGTTAAGAACCCCTGCTGTATGGAGACATTTTCAAGTTGGGGTAGTCTGACTCATATTCTCAGGAAATTCTGAATGAAAGCTGTGAGCCTCAGAGCTTGCTGGCACAGTGCTGTCTGGATAGGGGTTCATCGTGGAGAGGAGAGTTCGCCAAACACTTCCTGGAACACATTTTAAATGGGAAAAATTGAAACCTTAGCATGAATGTGGGAGTTGTGATATAGTGGAGAGAATACTAGATGAAGTGTTAGGGTACCTTGGTTTGATTTTAAGGGCACAAGGACCATCCTCTTGGTCCCCCAATAAAGACATGTTCTCTAACTTTCTTCCAAGACTGAAAATCCTTTAGTAGGAGCCAAAGCTAAAAATTACATAGGACAGCTAGGTAAGTGTAGTAGATAGAGTGCTGGACCTACAGTAGGGAAGACTCATCTCCCTGAGTTCAAATCCAGGCTCAGACACTTCCTAGCTGTGTGACCCTGGACAAGTCACTTAACCCTGTTTGCGTCAGTTTCCTCATCTTGTAAAATGAGCTGGTTAAGGAAATGGCAAACCATTCCACTATCTTTGCCAAGAAAACCCCAAATGGGGTCACAGAGAGTCAGATATGACTAGAAAACAATTGAACAACAACAAAATTCAGGTATCTTCAGTAAGGTAACACACTGACAGACCTATTAACTGAGGTGTGAGTGACAGAGACTTTCTTGAGGCCAGGTTTTGGTAGAGAAAGAAGGGAGAAGAGAATTGTAGATCTCTGAGCACCTAAGATGGATCAGAAAGCAGGAGAGAGGCACCAACATAGAGAGGAGAGAGAATTTCGGAGAAGGGAAGACAAACTTCAAAGACTTCACAATTTTGTCCATGATTTGCAACACTTGGGGAACCTTTGGCATGGAAGGTTTTATTTAAACAGCTCATGTTTTCTTTTGTTTTGTTTTTATCACTAAAGCAACCATAGTTTCAGGGACAGAGTAAGGGATGCAAGGGGGTTTAAGAGCTAAACACCTTTGTTCTTTGGCCACTCTTTGCATCTCCAATGCTTACCGCAGTGCCTGGTACATAGGAGATGCTTAATAAATGTTGATTGATCGATTGATGAAAGTCAGTGACCTTAGAACATCTGCTGTTTCATATTATAGTGAGCAGAAGGATATTCCCAGGGAGAGTGTAACCACCTTGAGGATGGAAAGACTATTTTCCAATACTTTGTATTCCCCACACTGCCTTGAATGGGGCTGTAAATGCCAATTGAATGAATTATTGGAAACACCAACTCCACCGAAACATTCTATAGGAAATATTCTTCTAAAGGCTTTAAGGTTGACAGAGTTCCTTACAAACATCACTTCTGTGAGATCAGTTTCAGGCAACTGGGATTGCATTCCCAAATTCATTTGTAAGTTAATTGTTTGGGCAGCTAGGTGGCACAGTGGAGAGAGAGCTGGGACTGGAGTCAGGAAAATTCATCTTTCTGAGTTCAAACCTAGCCTCAGATACTTCCCAGAAGTGTGATCCTGGGCAAGTCACTTAACCCTGTTTGCCTCAGTTTCCTCATCTGTAATATTAACTAGAGAAGGAAATGGCAAACCACTGAAATGACTGAACGATAACTCAGGACTCTTCCCTATAGAAGGAATGTTAAAAGAGGTGACAAGGTTCTCAGGTGAGTCCATCGTAACCATTCTAAACCACAGAGAGACTAAGATGTGGTACGGAAATGAGAAGAAAGGCTTGGGGGATGGGGAGGCATATTTATTGCTGAAGTTGCTTTAGTTCCTTCCTCCTCCCCAAGGTACGGTCCAGACAGAGTACTGAAAATTGAAACCACTTTTCTTTATAATGTAGGCTCTGCCTCATGGACCCATCGATTACCCTGCCCACTTCCATTGCCCTGCAGATCAGTCACTTCTCTCCTTCCCTCTCCCATCCTAATCATGCATGATCCAGCATTTTTTAAGTCGCAGAATTCCTGTGGTTTCACTCAGAATGGTTTGCCAAATTTGGAAGTCAATTATACCTGTACTGCAACTGAACAAAAGTACAGCATACACACAGCCACAGTTCCCTTAACTTGGGTCCTGTGAATAAAGGAAAGAATAGGGATGTAAATCAGAGAAGTGGCAATAAGTTTCTTTGGATGACATTTTTAAAAGTTACATTTCTTTTCTTTGATTTTTTAAAAGTGGAAGTAATGTTGGGAGACAGAGAGGGATGATAACAGGAACCCAGGGTTATGAGTCACAAGACCTGGGTTTAGGTCTAATCTCTTGCACTTAGTATTTGTGAGATGCACGATGCTATAGCTTAGCCTCTCTGAGCTTCAGCTCCCTCATTTGTGGAATGGAATAAATTGTAGAATAAAATTGTTGTGAGGAAAGTGCTTTATAAATCTTAAAGCACCATATAAAAGTAAGTTTACTAAGGAGTAGCAGTAATAGTCGTATAGTAATAATAGTGGTAGTAATAGTAGTAGTAGTATCAGCAGCAGCAGTAGTAATAGTAGTAGTAGTAGTAGTAGTAGTAGTAGTAGTAATAATAGTAGTAGCAGCAGCAGCAGCAATAACAGCAGCAACAGTAGTGGTAGTAGTACTAATGGTGGTGGTGGTGGTGATGGTGGTGGTACTGGTAGTAGTGATAGTAGTAGAGCAGATTTAGTACTGGACTTGTAGGCAGGAAACCTGGATTTTAATACTGACTTCAACCCTTACAGGGGCTGTTTCAAACCTTTTCTTCTCCTTAAGCTTTCCACGGGACCCCCTCCTCCTACCCTCTCAGCTGAGGAACTTGACTCATATTTCACCTAAAAAAACAGGTCATTCACCAAGAACTCCCCATTTTTCTTGGCTCCTCATCTCAGATTATTCAGCTATCTTCTCCCATTGTCTCCTCTTTCACTCCAGCCTTGGATAGTGTCTCCTTGCCAAGACAAACCTCTTGACATACAGCATTGATCCTATGCTTTCCCATCTTTTCTAGAAGATTGTCCCACTGTCCTCCCCTTTATCTTGTTAATCTTCAATATTTTCCTATCTTCTGGCTCCTTCCCTGCTGCCTACAAATACACCCATTTGTATCCCAGCCTTAAACAACCCTCATTTGATCTGACTATTTGATTATGACTATTTCTGTGTCAAACACCTTTAGAAAACTTTCTATAATTGGCATCTCTATTTCATTTCCCCCTTGTCTCTTATGAACCCTCTGCAATCTGACCTTTGACCTCATTGTTCAACTTAAAACTGATCTCTGCAATGTCACCAATAATCTAATTGCCAAATCTAATGGACTTTACCCCCATCCTTATCCTTCCTCTCCTGTGGTATATTTGACACTGTCAATCACTTTCTCTTCCTAGATTCTATTTTCTCTCTAGTGTTTCAGGACACTTTTTTCTCCTCATTCTCCTATATGTTTGATCATTCCTTCTTAGTCTCTTAGCTGGTCACACCCACTAACCATGGGTGTTCCTCTAGGCTTTGTCCTGGGCCCTCTTCTTTTTATTTATACTGTCTCACTTGGTGATCTCATCACCTCCTGTATGTTCATTTATCACCTCTTTACAGATGATTCCAAGATCTATAGTTACACATGACAACAGAGACTTTCCTGAGGTCACATTTTGGTCAGGGAAGAAGAGAGAAGAGAACAGCAGGTCCCTGAGCACCTCAAAAAGAGCAGAGAGCAGAGGAGGAAAGAGAATTTTGGAGAATGTAAGATAAACTTCGGTAATGTCACAGTTTTGGCCATGGTCTACGATACCTGGGCAACCTTCATCATGGAAGGTTCTATTTAAAATAGCTCATGTTTTGTTTCATTTTGTTTTTCCCACTGGAGTAACCACAATTTCAGGGATAGATGAAAAGAAAGGTGAGAGCTAAAAACTATCCCTCTTTGCATCCTGTCTTCTGAACTTAAGTCATCTCAAAATGTCCCATAGACAGTTCAAATTCAACATGTTCAAACAGAACTCATTCTATTTTCCCCAAATCCTCCCCTCAGTTTAAATTTTTTTATTTCTTATTTTATTTTTCCCCAATTACATGTAAAAACAGTTTTCAACATTCATTTTAAAATTTTTTATTCACTGGCTTCTTTGAATACTCAATTCAAATCTTACCTTCTGTAAGAAACCTTGCCCAGTCTTCCAGGGGCTAGAATTTTTCCCCTTTCAGATTACTTTCCATCTACTCTGTAAATACCTTGTTAGTACTTAATTATTTGCCTGTATGTATCCCATGTAAGAATGTAAGCCCTTTGAGGACAAAAATTGTTTTTCTTAGTCTTTGTGTCCTCTGTGCTTAGTACAGTCCCTCTACCTTGTAAGCTTTTAATCAGAACTTGTTGGTTGAGTGACTTACGAAGTCAGCAGCATTCAAACACAGGTCTCTCTTGATTCTGAGTTACTGTTTTCCATTCTTTCTGCCTTGCCATGCTGCCTCTAAAATAAATGTTTCTGGGAAGAGGTGCTGGGTGACTGTTCAATTAGTCATTTTCACTTCTGTGAAATGACTTGCATGTTTGTGAGGCCACATGAGATTTTCCCAAACCTCCTATGTTGGTGCCAACTCAGGCTTGTCAGCCCTGTATAGGTGAGGTAAGCTTGAATAGCAGATGGCTCCAGAAAGCCTGGAAGTGAGCAAGCATCTTTTCCTCCTGCTCCATGATCCACATAATGCCCTCTAGCCTCTTCTTCTGTGACCATAACCTGGCAAATTGGTTCTTTTCCTTGGCTCTTTGCATCAACAAATCCCCTCCTGTACCATACTGATTGCATTCTGGCTGAAAATTCTAGCTAGGACTTGGTAAACAAGCTACTCGGTTTCCTCTTTAGTAATTCTAACTTAGTACCATACTTTCCCCATCTTCCCTGTGATTGAACTCCCTGGTCAGACTCTAGCTTGTATTTGAAGCATCCCGTCTCACTCTGAGCCCCGACCCCAGCCAAAAGCAGCAGCCAGAGTAAATAATGACAGGAAGGAAAGACGTTTTCAACCTAAAATCAATGTGGAATTTCGGGAAATGAACTTGTAAATGTCTGAGTAATGGCACTAATCCCAAAACTTATATATTATGGGAGGATGCTCACCATCTTTTGTTATGTCCTTAGAGTCAGCCAATGAGGAAACAAGCATATATTAGGCACTTACTCTGTAACAGGTACTGTGCTAGGTCCAGGAAGAATACAAAGAAAGGCAAAAACAATTACTGCCATTAACAAGTTCACATTTCTAATTGGAGACCCAACATATAAATAACTAGGTACGTACAAGATACATATTCAGGGTGGATGGAGATAATCTCAGGCAAGGCATTAGAAGCAAGGGAGACCAGGAAAGGCATGAAGAAGATGGCATTTGAAAAGAGCCAAGGAAACTCAATGGTATGGGTGAGGGGAAAAAGCATTCCAGATAGGAGGCATAGCCAGTTCAGAAGTGCAGAGATGATAAATAGAGAGTCATGTTCAAGGAACAGTAAATAGGTCAGTGTAACTTCATTATAGATTTCATAGAGGAGAGTAAAATGTAAGAAGCCTGGAAAGGTAAGAATGGGCCAGGTTATGGGGAGCCAATCAGAAGAGTTTGTATTTAGACAAATAAATAGATTAAATAAAATAGATTAAGTACTTACTATGTGCCAGGCACTGTATGTGTGTGTATACACACACACACACACACACACACACACACACATATGTATGTATACATATGTGTGTATGTGTGTGCATATATATACATATGTATATGTATATGTATATATATTTCACCAGATATTTGATTCTGGAGGTAATAGGGAGCCTTTGGTGTTTATTGAGAAGGGGGTTGACATCATCAGACCTAACAAAAGGAAATTAAATTACAGCAGGAAAGAATTAGGTTGGCATGTTTAAATTCAGGGAAAGACTCCTCTCTTATTAATAGAGAGGTGGCATAAGCTCAATCCTTTGAGATTTTAAAGCATAGGGTATACATTTAGTATTCTTAGGGAGCTCAGGCTCAGGCTTTCATGGAGTCCCCTTCACCTTGTAGAATTTTTCTCTCTTTTCACATAAGGCTCTCAAGTGTTTAGTAAGGGATTTATTTCTGTCAAGTCCCAGTTAAAATCCCACCTTCTACAAGAAGCCTTCCCCAATCCTCCTTCATTCTTATGCTTTGCCTCTGTTGATGATCTCCAGTAATCTTGTATGCATTTGTTTGAATATATATGTTTGCACATTGTCTCTGCCTGTTAGATGGTGATCTCCTTGAGGGCAGGAACTATCTTCTGCTTTTCTTTCTATACTCAGCATATAACATATTGCTCGGTACATAGTAGGCACTTAGTAAAATGCTTACTGACTGAGTGATTCTTTCACAAATACCTAAGTCCTAAACCAACTTTTGAGGAAATGTAACAAAACAGTTAAAAAGATTAGAAAGCAAAAAAATCTATTAATACATCTTTTACATGTTCCAATCTCTACCAGGTACACTCAGCGAATAGGAATTTCAATAATGGGGAAGAAATAATGTTGGAGAGCTGAATAGGAACTTGAAAATACTGTGGTGGGGGCTTTGTTTAGCATGAATATGCTGAGATGCTGTAGAGGGGTACAGAAGGAGATGGGAAGGGATGCTAGAACCCTAATTACAGATAGATATATAGGTAGCAAGTATTTATTAATTACTTATTGTATACCAGACACTGAGGTAAATGACATGGATACAAATACAAGCAAAAAGAAAGGCAGTCCCTGCCCTTAAGAAACTTACAATCTAATGGAGGAAGACAATCCACAAAAGGGAGCTGAAGAGCAGGGTTTGGGGGATGGGGGTGTACTGGTGTGGAGGTGTGGTGTTGAACTTTGGGAAGTTAGGAGCATCACTGGGAGGGGAATAAACGTTGCTTTGCCTAGGGTTCCTCTGCAAAATGAAGGACCTGGAAGGCATTTACCAATGGGATAAGAGGTCTGGCATGGCAGATGGTGTATTCAGTGAGGAGGCCCCAGGCTCTGAGGGAATGCCAAGGTGATTCTGCAGCAAAGGCATGGTGTTGAAGTCTTAAAAGTCAGATGTATAGCTGGGAGAGGATCTTATAGCATAAGATTATATCAGAATTCACAATATGGAAATCCCTAGCCATATACTTCTGGTTTTACCAATTGAATACCATAAGGATTAATTAACTCAACTTGTAAACATAGCACTATTATTTTAATAATAAATATTTCAACATAATGATCAAAACCATGCCAGATGGCCTGGAGACAAGGCTGTTCTGAACCAAGAGCTAGGCCCATAATGTAAAGCAATTTGGGAAACTTACAGACTAAAGATTATGGGAGCAATGAGAGAGGGAAGGAAGTGGTTCATATGGAAAGGAGGTACACAGTAACCACAAGTCTTGAGATTAAATCCATGAGTCCAGGTTGTTTGGCTGTATGGAAGGTCATGGGCAAGGTGACTGGATAAGTGGGCTGAACTCACATTTGAAGGTTCAGGCCTTGCAGGGGGCACAGGCAGGCAGAAGAGCAGATGTGGGTCAAGGTTCCGATTCAAGACAGATACACAGGGACACGATCTTACCCCTTCTGTGACCCCGCTCTTTTCCCCCAAAAAAATAGCTTTAATTTTTTTTTCATGTTCTTAGTTTTTCTCATCAGTTACAGTTCATTCTGAGTATCGGCACTCTCACACTCCCAACATACCTTGCTTTATCATTCATTTGATTACATTTCCTCTATCTTCTGTACTTATCTTTTGTTAATCCAAGTCTAAGGTGAGTCTTTTGACCACTCTTTCCTCTTGGATTCTCTCTCCTCTATTGGTTTTGAAGACACATCTCTCTTGATTCACCTTCTACTTCTCTGACCACTCCTTCTCATACTCTTTTTGACTCATACCTTTTAACTGTGAGTGTACCCCAAGATACTGGGATTCTTCTATTTTCTTTCCATCTGTAATCTTTCCCCTGAATTTCAGGATTGTACCTCTAAACTGCCTGTTGGATATTTCAAGCTGTAGATATCTTTTATACATCTCAAACTCAATATACCTAAAACAAAATTCATCTTTTCCTCAGAACCCACCCCCTTCCAAACTTCCCTACATCTAAGGCACCACCAGCCGTCTTTTTTTTTTTGGATTTTTGGTGAGGCAATCAGGGTTAAATGACTTGCCCAGGGTCACACAACTAGGACTTGTCAAGTGTCTGAGGCTAGATTTGAACTCAGGTCCTCCTGATTCCAGGGCTGGTGCTCTATCCACTGCACCACCTAGCTGCCCCAACCACCAGCCTTCTTTATTGTCTATCATTATCCTTGACTACTTATTCTCTCTTGCCCACATATCTAATCATTTGCCAAATCTTCTGCCTATACGATATTTCTCAAATTACGTTCTCTCAATTCACACAGCCACCACATTGATGTAGGCCCTTATCATCTCTCACCTGAACTATTTTTTTTTCTTTTGCTCATCAGAGCTTACTTAACACAGTACCTAGCACATTTGTTATTGTTGTTGTTCAGCTGTGTCCAACTTTCCATGACCCCACTTGGGATTTTCTTGGCAAAGATACTGATTAGCCATTTCCTTTTCCAGCTCATTTTATAGATGAAGAAACTGAGGCAAATAGAGTTAAGTCACTTGCCCAGGTCACATAGCTAGTGAGTGTCTGAGGCCAGATTTGAACTCATGAGCATGAGTCTTCCTGATTCCAAGCCCAGTACTCCATCCACTGCACCATGGAGGCAATGGCCTCCCTAATTGGTCTTCATGCTCCTTTCTAACCCATTCTCCACACAGTTGCCAGAGCGATTTTCCTAAAGCACAGATCTGATCACTCCCCTCTTCAGTAAACTCCAATGACTCCCTATTGCTTCTAGCATCAAACAAAACCTCTCTTTGGCTTTTAAAGGCCATCACAACCTGGTTCCAATCTCCCTTTCTAGCCCTATTATATATTGCTGTATTCTATGGTCCAGAGAAATGGGTCTTCTAGATTCCTCACAAGATTCTCACCTTTGCGTCCTTGAAATGCCTGCTCCTTATACCTGGACCATACTCCCTCCTCATCTCCACATCTTAGAATATTTATGTAGAGCCTTAAGGTTTGCCAAACACTTTAAATATATTATCTCATTTATTCCTCACAGTAACCCCATGAGGCCCTATTACCCCCATTTTACAAATGAGAAAATTTAAGTTCAGAGAGTTTAAATGACTTGCCTCAGATTACACATCTGGTAAAGGTTGGAGTCAGGCTCTGAATGCAGGTCATCCTGACTCCAAGGCCAGCACTCTGTCCTCTACCACTGTAGAATTTCTTGTTTTGTTCTAAACTCTGCTCAGGTGCCACTTTTTTTTGTGAGTCAATTGAGGTTAAGTGACTTGCCCAGGGTCACACAGCTAGGACGTGTCAAGTGTCTGAGGCTAGATTTGAACTCAGGTCCTCCCGACTCTGGGACCGGTGCTCTGTCCACTGCACCACCTAGTGGCCCCCCAGGTGCCACTTTTGATGTGAAGCCTTTCCTGATTCTCCACAGCTGCTAATTGCACCTCCCAATAAGCTTTTTTTGTTGTTAATTGTATTTATTTTGTATATAGTTTTACGCACAAATTAATATAGTTGTTGTCTTTGTTGTCTCTCCCATTGGAATGTAAGTTCTTGATGGTAGGGACTGTTTAATTTTTGTTGTTTGGTTCCCTAGCCCAGTGCCTTAGAGAGATTTTTGTATCGCTAGCACTTAGCACGGTGCCTACCACATAAGTAGACACTTAATGAATGTTTATTGATTGATATTAGAAGCTTAATAAATGCTTAATGGTTGATTGGTTGGGTGATTGATTTTGCTTCTCTTAATCTTCACCCAATACTCTCCACCACATTTCCCTCCTCTTTTTTCTGGATTTCCTCACATGACTGTAATACTTGTCTTCCCCCCTTCTCCCCAGTCCCCTCCTTTTAAGAAGTGATATCACTGGTCCTCTTCAAGAACGAAGGAAGAACAACATCTCTCTGTTCCTATTGCATAAGAGTATACCTTTCCAGAGTCAGTGATGCTTAATTAAACTCTGCCCTTTTGGGTTAGGATCTGTAGTTCATCTTGCTTGTCACCCATCTTTTGTGCATTTCTCCATAGACATTTTGAGGCCATGGGTTCATTGAGAGTTCCTTTCTTGGATTCTGTCTCCTACTGATATAAGGACATCTCTATTGCTATTCTTCCTATATTGTAGCCACTCTGTGTGGTATCTGGCTTGATAGATTTATATAGGTTGTTCTCCCTGCCCCACCTTCCTTTTTACTTTATTGCTTTTTTGGATAGATTTGCAAGACTCCAGGAAAATGCCTTTTGTCAGCCCTAGCTAGTTAGATATATTCTGTCCCCAGCCAAGGATTCCTGTTATTTTCTATCCCTAGCCAAGGATCCATATCAATATATTCTATCCTTAACCATCATTCTTGTATTTTATTCAGTAGCGGGTCCAGAAATCCTAATTCCATTCTCAGATAGCATATTCTTAACCAGCTAATGTATTTCCAAGATCTTCTAGCTACAGGCCCACCGTGCTTTCCTCTATATCAGATGGCATTTATTTCTTCTAAGGCCAGCAGACGAACAGAAAATAAGAAATTGGGGTAGCTTAATTGATACTGAGACTTTACTTCGTTTAGTCACGTTGCGGAGTGAACAGCACAGCAAAGTGGGGTTTGGAGTCAGAAGACGTAAGTTTGAATCCTGGTTGTGTTACTGTCTGCGTGATGACCTTGATCAAATTACTTAACCCCTCCGGGCTTCAGTGTTTTCATGTAAAAAGGGATGACCTCTAAGGTCCCTGCTAGCTCTGAATCTATGAGTTTGTGCTTCTGTGAGGCAAACGGAAAAGAAAGTGAGTGTAAAGCGGAGGGAAAGGGGTCTGCCATTTTGAGAGAGAAAGAGGTTAGAACACAGGCTCACGGATAGCCATGCTTTCTTCCCTGCTCACCTGCTACTTCTAAACAATTATAAAGCAAAGAACAAAATACAAAATATTGGCCTAATCCTGACTGAGTTCCTCTTTGCTTTACATGTTGTTTTTTAATTTTAATCATTTGTTGTCTTTAAGAGGATAGATTTAAACATCTCATCTGCTTCTGCCTCACCCTCAGCATCCCTTTTCTTCTTTATTGGATCACATTGTTGCTGCTGCTGGTACTGTTAACAGCATTGACATATTTGTAAGTCAGTGTGAATAATGTTGTTCTGATCGTGTTTTCTTCACTCTCTGCCACTTCATATTTGCTTTCCCATATTTATTTGTAAATTTGTCATTTCTTTGTATTTCCACAGTGGATAGATCCAGTTTTGTTCACCTATTCCCCAGTTTTGGACTATAGGCATGTCTTTAGTTTTTCACTTTTATGAATAATCTTGCTCTGAATATTCTTGTATCAAGAAGACCTTTTGTTCATGCCAACAGTTTCCTTAGCGTGGAGTCCTAGAATTGGAATTGCAAGGTCAGAATGGGGTTATGAACAGTTTTTTGAGCTTCTTATTATATAATACCAGTATTGCTTTTTAAAAAAAGATTGCACAGGTATACCAGCCATGCTTTGCCTGCTTCTTCTCCACAGTCTGCCTAATCATTACCAATTTTTCCTTGAAAAAAAAAAGATAAAGGCAAAGGAGGTAAAAGGGAGGCCAGTGGTGGAGAATCAAGATGATTTTCACTCATTTGATACAAGTCTAGGAGAAGATCCTTCTCATGTACATGGAACTAGATACTACAGTGTCCAGCCCTGCCCCTCAGGATAAGAGGCCTCATGACCATTTTTTTGTCTTCAGAATAAGTTTAGTTACTGATAACCGTGAAAGTAGCTCCTCATACACAGTGACTTTGTCTTGTCTTCACTACCATGAGTGTTGATGACCACAGTTATCAGAAATTTGGGTCCTTTCTCCAAATTAGTCACATAAGAGGAGCCCATACCCTTGTGCTGGTGTTTTCAAAAGACCTGAACCTTTTCTTTGGGAGCTTATAATACATAACATTTCACATGCATGTATGTATGTGTATATATTTAAACACATGTATATACATGTATACGTGTATTTGTGTATGTGTTATACACATGTCCTCAGAGTGCCCCTATAGAGTAAAAAGGGTCTAAGAATGAGGTGAGGCAGCTAGATAGTAGATAGAGTAGATAGAGATACAGTAGATAGAGTGCCAGGCCTAAAGTCAGGAAGACTCATCTTCCTGATTTCAGATTTGGCCGTAGACTCTTACTAGCTGTGTGACCCTGGGCAAATCACTTAGCCCTGTTTGCCTCATCTGTAAAATGAAGAGGGAAATGTGAATTACTTCAATACCTTTGCCAAAAAAAACGCTAAATGGGGTCATGAAGAGTCAGACAGGACTGAAATCACTGAGCAAACAGCAACAAAGAATGGGGAGAACAAAACGTCTCTATTTAACAGAGTGCCTGGCACACAATAGGTGTTTAATAAATGCTTGTTGATTTGACTTCCTCAGCTCCTTCCTTGCTTCTCCAAGTCCTGTCAACAGCCCATCAGATTTCTTTCCTTCCTCTCCACCTTATCCAAATCTGTTTCACAGTCAGTTTGTTAAAAATGGTGTGTGAACAACCGCAAACTTCCCTAAATCTCTGCGTGTATTTATGATGCCCAGATTAGTAGTACACCATATGCTATTTAAAGAAACATTCAAAGCCATTTGGAAGAGCAGATGAGGATTTACATCTTAGGCCTTGTTCTCCAAAATATTGCTGACTTTTATCCTTGAATCTGAGGAGTTAAAGACACTTTGAATAGGGTGGACTATGAAGAGAGCCTATTATCTATGAAGTCAGCAGGCCTCTTTATGTCCACAGTGGTAGCTGGTCATTCCCCCATCTTGAAACAATGCCTTTGTCTCTGTAATGCTTGAGTTACTGCTGGGAGGCAGACCTAGGTTCAACCCCAAGTGGCTGGAAAACATGTGCATTAAGTTTCTCTTCCCTAGCTGGTGCTTCAGGGCCATTTGTGGCTGCCATCCACTCATGACGCTGTGTCAACACAGTCTTGATCATTCAGCCTTAGGATCTAGCCTCTTCTGGCACTTAACTTGCTAGGGAGAGTCCCAGAATGAATGGAATGGAAAGATTTACTATGTCATCAAATTCTCCCTGTATCTTAAAGGCTCGGGAAGATAAATCTGTAGAGAGGTGGAAAATAGGCTGCTATAAATAAAGTCAAAGTGGTGTTTTTATGCATTTATAC